>NC_056681.1:5110625-5481250 GCF_018350215.1 Panthera leo
TTCTCTCTCTCTCTCTCTCTGCCCCTCTTCCCTATGCTCTCTCTCTTTCTCAAACGCAACAAATAAGCAAGCGCGAAGACAATAGAACCCGCAGATCAGACCGCAGCTGCTCACTGTGGCCGCATCCGCTTCCTCCGTAGAGCCGTCTGGCCAGGGTCACGGGCACGCTCCCGAACCGCGTGGTCTGCGTCTTCTGAGGACACGGGCAGTGCCACTGCGACGCCCTAACAGACCAACAAAGCTTCCCCGTGGCCTCTGTGGTCCCTTCCTGCGGCTGCCGTGGCCGCCGTAAGCGACCACAGTGACGCAGGGGCTTAAAACAGCACCGACTCCTTACTTTTCCACTCCGGAGTTCAGAAGCCTGAAACGGGTCCACTGGGCTGAACCTCCAGGTGTCGGCAGAGCTGGCTCCCCCGGGAAGCTCTAGCGGGGAGTCCGCCCCCTCGCCTTTTCCAGCTTCCGGAGGCGCCTGCACGCTTTGGCTCGTGGCCGCCTCGCCCGTGGCATCTCCCTGCCCGCCTCTCGTGGCCACATGTGCTCTCTCGCGGGCACACCCTCCTCCTTGTCCCCATGAGAAGCGTCACGCTTCGACGGGGTCGGGGTAACTCCCCCTCTCAGGGTTCACAGCCGCAGAGGCACGTTGCAGGTAAGAACCCGTCCCAGGTCCCAGGGCATCTCCAGGGGCCGTCTGCCAGCTGAGCAAAGTGCCTACCGGCCAGTCCGTGTGCGGATCGCCCCAGTTGCCCCCAAATGTCTGTTAGAGCCGTTCCACACTGGGCTGTCTTCATTTGGTCATTGCGTGTGCTTGCTCTGTCTGGAGTCCTTTTATTTTATTTTATTTTATTTTATTTTATTTTATTTATTCATTTTTTTAGGCAGGCTTCATGCCTGGCGTGGAGCCCAACACAGGGCTTGAACTCAAGACCCAGAGATCAAAACCTGAGCTGAAGTCAAGAGTCAGACACTTAAATAATAAAAAAAAAAAAGTCGGCTGCTTAACTGACAGAGCTACTCGGGTACTTCCCGAGTCCTTTTATTTTGTTATTTTTTAAACTTAAAAAAAAATTTTTTTTAAATGCTTATTTTTGAGAGAGAGAGAGAGAGAGAGAGCACGAGCAGGGGAGGGATAGAGAAAGGGGGAGACACAGAAGCCGAAGCAGGCGCCAGGCTCTGAGCCGTCAGCACAGAGCCCGATGCGGGGCTGGAACCCACAGACTGTGAGATCGTGAGCTGAGCCGAAGTCGGACGCTCAACCGACTGTGCCCCCAGGCACCCCTATCAGCTAACTTTAATTCCCAGGTAGAGAATGTACCAGAAGCCCCCAGTGAGGCAGCGTTTGAGCTTTGGCCGGGCTTCCAGTGCATTCCAGGACGTGGGTCTTCCCTCCACACCTTCTAGAACTCCGTTACTCCAAGTATACTCCCTGGACACGCAGCATGCCTTCACGCAGGAGTGTGTTGGGCACACAAAACTCCGTTCCTGCTGAGTCAGTGTGCGTTTCAACAAACCCCAGGACATTTGCATGTGCATTACCAGTTGAGCACCTCTCCCAGAAGTTTCCCATCCCCTTTTGCACAAACATAGCACTGCCTCAGGGAAACCTCAGCACCAGGCTTGGTGAGTGTCTGATCCAAGCCCTCCAACCGGAAGACACGGGAAAGCAACTTAAAAAAAAAAAAATTCTGTTCTGTGCCATTTGTGGCACACGTAGGCATCAGGGCTGGGCAGCTGGCCTCCATGGACATGTGTGGTCCAGCCTGACCTTCAGACTCTGCTCCATGCAGATGATCGCTAAACCCTCCCTTGGATGTTTGCGGGGTCCTGCCTGCTCCCGCTGTCTCTGGGCCACTTCCCTTCTATTCTCTGGGACAGTGGGATCATTGAGCTGCTCCCCTACCATCTGGAGCAACCTGGGGGCCCGGGAGGCCACACGACCCTAGCCAGTTACTCCCATGACATCCTGGGGCTAACCCCTCGTGGGGAGCCAGCACCCTTCTGCTGCCCCTCCTCCTTGCCACAGCAGCTCGTGTCCTCTGTGCCTTAGAAACCCTGGGCAAGCCGCATCCTTGTGAGGGCCTTGTCCTTTTCCCAGGGGCTTCTTCCTGAAAAGAGGACCCCCTCCCCCTAGCAATCCCCTCCTGGAGAAACTTCACCCACGTCAGGGATGGATGAGGTGGAGTAAGTTTTCTACGAAGCCTATTTTTCTCCCCAGAACTGCTCCCAGTTCCACAATCCCCGATAGCTCCCCGCTTCTCTGAGGATGAGACTTTTGACATCCCAAAGCCGAGAACCGATTCTGGTTTTCCTCCTCTTTGCAGATCACAGCCCAACCCCCCCCCCCCCCCCGCCCCCCGACCCCTTCTCAGAGACAATGGCACCAAATGCTTGCTCCCCACCCTAGGAGAAGGTTCACGATGGGGGGAGGAAGCAGAAGGGAAAATATTCCTCGGATGTAGATTGAAGTTTTGACTCGGGGCGGGGGGGGGCCTCATCTTTTTGGACTGCTGAGCTTAGGTCATCGATCAGCGGTTCCAGGACACTCGGTCCTCACATGGCCTGATGGCACAGGACGCGTGCACCTATTTTGGGGGCCGGGGTGTCCCCAGAGGCTTTGGCAAGGCCAAGGACCCCAGTATCTGAGCTCCTTTCTAAGGTTACCCCAGTCCTTACGACTTTCCCCTAGTCCTGCCACACAGTTTGCACAACTTGTGGGCGCCTGAAGGCATGTAGTACCAGATAACTGGTTCGAGCTTTTGATAAGTTTTCTCCCTGCCTAAAGGCATTTCCAAGTCTGCTTAAAGAGAGGGCCGGGGGGAAAAACACGGAGACAGCAAATAATATTTGAATAACTGTTGCTGCCACGACCTGCTGGTGATTTATGTTGAGAAAGGCTATAGATTGGGCAAGGCGTCCTGCCGTCCGCCGCCTCCAGGAAGTTTAGAATTAGAATCAGCGGATATGATTCTATTGAGCCTTTGCCAGAGAAAGTTCAAGAGGGAAGGCCTTGACCTCTTATATTTGGTTTCAGACCCCATGACCCTGCTTCTGGAAGGAAAAACTTTTGGAATCTTTTTCTTTTTCTTTCCTTTTTTTTTTTTTTTTTTTTTAAGCAAAAGTTTTGCTAAATCCTTGGGAACAAGAAACCCCGACATCCTGTTTTCATATGTCCGGAGACCAAAAGATAAGGATCTGGTTTAGACCCTGATCCTAGAGTAGTAAGACACAATTCATACAGGGCACCTATGTCCTTCGGCCCCCCCCCCCCCCCCCCCCTTCCCAGGGCCCGTTTCTGCTCGGGTTTACGCAGAGCCTTCGTAGTTTGTGAAAGTTTTCTTTCCCAGGGGGTCCTGAGGTCAGGGCCAGCCGGGGCGCTCCGGGAGCAAGGATGGGGGCCCCTTTGGGAAGGGAGAGCGTGCCTAGGGCGTCCAGAGGGTCCGGCACATCTCGGCTCGGCTTGGTCATTTGGATGCTGACTCTGGCTTGCCCTGCAGCGAGGCCGGCCCGGGAACTTGGGAGGTGGGGGGCACTGCCGTGCAGAAGCGGGATCTCAAATCACCCCCGGAGTGTCGGCGTTCACCAATCAGACGCCTCTTCCGGCTGAACCGCAGCCAGTATTGATTGCGTGGAGGCCTGATAATAGATCGGGTCGATAAATCAGTTGGGGAGTAAAGCGGGCACGAGGGGCGCTGGTTACAGCAAACGTTTAAGGTTCAGGCATCGACTGGGAGCGGAGCGTCATTTTACGACGGTGCCAGTTTGCTGCTGATGTGAAATAGCGAGGTGGCAGCCGCTTGGAGGAGCGGGCCAGGTGCCCTTTAAATTACCCGACAACGCGCACGGGCTGATGGGCCGCGTATGCAAGTTCATTGCCGAGCCGCCTTTCGGTAGGGAGGTTGAGGCCCGGAAGCCACCAGCTGCACTGTCCCCAGATCGTGCGGAATACTGTTCGGACGGTGCCCAGCCCAGGGCCCCGGCCGTCTCCAAGGCCTGTGGCACAGCTGTCCCAGGCCCCACCGCCAAGTCTCATCCCGCTGGGCAGTGTCTCGTGTCTCCCTGCTGCCCTCCCTTCTCCTCCCGGCCTTCAGAATAGTCTCTGAAAGCAAAATTGTGCTGATATTTGCAGACTTTCCATGACCCCTCCCCCGCCCTCGCTCTTCAAAGGAAGTCAAGACTCCCGACGAAGGCCTCAAGACTCTTCCTGCCCCACCAAGTTCGTGTGGGTCTTGCTCTGGGCCACATTCCTCTCCTCCGCGACCTCTTTTATTCGCTCCCTTCCTCAGGCCCTTTGCACATGCTGTTCCCTCTGCCTGGACGCTCTTTCTGGCTCTCCTCGTCAGGTTGACCCCACCTACTCTCCCCTTCTGCGGCCGCGTGGCTGCTCTCCCAGCAGGCCCCTCGCCGTTGGCCTGGCACGGTCCTTAGAGCACCCCTTACTTGTCACAACGAACTATGTACGCCGCCATCATTGTTCCGTTTCCATCTCAGTGCAGGGAGCTGCACGAAGGAAAGGCCAGCATGTCAGCTGTTTTGACACCGCATGGGTGTCTTTGTGGGGGGGATGGTGGCATCTAGAAGGCAAACCTCAGAAACAGGACGGGCAGTGGAAGGAGCGCGTCACAAAAGGCCACATATTGTAGGATTTCATTGGTATAAAATGTCCGGTGCAGGCAAACCCGGAGACAGAAAACACATCAGTGGTTGCTTGGGAAGGAGGCGTGGCGGAGGGGGGCGTGGCAGAGGGGGCGTGGCGGAGGGGGCTGCTGGTGACCGCTCATGGCAATGGAGCTGCCTTTTTGGGGTGACAAAAACACTCCACGATGAAATTATGGCAATGGGTGCGTGAGTCCGTAAAAATACCCCAAACCGTTGAATTGTATAAACACATTGAAATCGTAGACTTGAAATAGGTGCTCTTTGCGGTACGTGGATTATATCTCCGTGAAACCGTGTTTCCTTAAGGCAGCCGGCAGAGAGTTAACGCCTGAAAGTTTGTGGACTTAAAGACAGAGAAATTCTCTGTCGGGTGTTGGGAGAAGCAGACGGGCTGCACGACCCTCAGGCGGGAAGGAGCAAGGCCAAGGCCTTCCCCCCGCCTTCCCAGGGGCTGCTGTCTTCGTCCCCCATGGAGGAGGCGCGCTCTCCTCCGGCTGGCGGCTGGGTGGCACCCAGTGCTGATCTCCACGGGGTCTGTGCTGTCTGTTTTTGGATCCTTCCCAGCCCAACGCCTCTCTAGTCCTGTTCCTTCTGCAAACAGGACGAACGAGTCCTGCTCGTGGGCCTGACCTTTCCGTCTCTCACTGGCCAGTGGGGGGGGGGGGGGTCCGGGGGGGGGCCACTTTCATTGCCTAGTATCAGCGAGATGTGCCCTTGCCACCCGGGTCCCCAGGAAAGCCCAGACATTTCTGGGGGATTCCGGGTTGTCACATATGGCCTCCCGAACGGGTCTATCTGCTGGCCGTCACTGCCCTCTGCTGGTGTCCCTGGGCGCTGCCACGACGGCCACCGTCTCTGGGCTGCGGGGGAGGGGAGGAGGAGACCCTGAGCGCTCCTGTCATGCTGTCGGGGTCCCCAGCAGTGCTGACTGGGCCCAGCGTCTTACAGAGTTTCTAGGGAGGCTGCTACTTCCGACGTGACGGTGCAGCTCACCTGTTCTCCTTCCCTCTCTGATTCAGACTCTGGGCCAGCGGAACTTTCTTTCTCACTGTTAAAATCACGAGGGCTGTTCTGGCTGCAATGCGTACTTGCTCTGCGCCAGGCGCCGTGCTAAGACCCTGGGGTCCACACCCCCCGAGGCTGCTGCTGTCACCTCCACCCTCTACAGGAAGACCCCCCCGAGGCTCAGGCAGCTGGGGGAGGAGATGGGATTCCAATCCAGTCTGTCCCACAGAGGCGGCTGAATCCTGGGCTAGTCCAAGCTGGGGCCCCGATCCCCCGACCCACCGCAGGGAGACACGGTGACCCCAAGTGTCTGTGGCCATCCTGTCCCTTCTTCTTCCTTCTCCCTTCTGCTTCCCTCTCACACTCAGCTCCACACCCTCTGCTCCCCCCCCACCCCCGCCGTGTGTCTGTGTGTCTGTGTATTTGTGTATCTGTGTGTGCCCACGTGCATGTCTGTGATTGCACACGTGTCCGTAGGGGTGTGTGTGTGTGTGTGTGTCTGTGTCTCTATGTGCATGCATGTCTGTGTGTTGCATGGGTGTGTCTGTGTTTGTGACCCCTGGTGAGACATCAGTGTGGCCAGAACGGGGGGGGCGAGGGTGTGGCCAGGGTGGGGGACCCAGATGATGGGGCCAACTCTGCACAGCGACCCACAGGCCTTGGAGGAGGGGCTCCCCTAGAGAGGCAGTCCCCCCAGATGCAAGGTAGCCACTCTGGAGGGGGGCAGGCAGTCCGGTGCCCTTGGCCGAGAACAGGGGTGCTGGGCGGGGCCTGCCACCCTCAGAGGACGGCGTCTGTGCCCCAACACGCAGGCACTTTTTCAAGCCTAGTGACTACCGGCCGCTGGCTCCTTTGGAAGCAGAGCTTCTCTGGGGAGTTTCCTGCATGTGACCCTGAATGGCATGTGGGGACCTCGGAGCCACGGTGGGATGCTGTCCGCGTGCCTGCAGGCCAGCGGGCCCCCCGTGTCCTCCTGGGAGATGCTCAGTGGTCCGTTCCGGGGGTAGCGAGGAGATCACACATCCCCCCGGACTTTGTTTCAGGCGGCTCATTTGTCCCCAAGGGCTGTCTGTGACAGCGAGGAGTATTTATCTCTATACGGGAGGAGGCGGAGGTGTCTCTCTCGAGAGTGGGATGACAGTGTTTGTTTTACTTAAAGAAGAAAATCCCACAGGACCAAAACGGGGAGTTTGGGAGCTGTTGTCAATCATCTGGGTCAGTTCTGGGGAAGATGCCCCGAGTCCCCCGTTTGGAGGTGGCTTCCCTTGGCACATGCCCCAGAGGGCCCCGCCTGGCGACCAACTCCCTGGGCCACCTGTGTCCAACAGTTGCCGCCTCTGCTCCCCTGTCCTCCCCATGGAACAGGATTGCGTCTCTCTCGTCTGAGTGCGTGAATGAATGAATGACAGAAGTTCTCTGCCTCAATCCGACATCTTGGGTGTAACTGACAGAAAATCCACTCAAACAGGCTTTGGCCCCCATTGGACACTGTTGGCTCGCGAAACAGAGAAGTTCAGGGGTACCACCGGGTCTAGAGGCTTCAAGGAATCTAGTGGCATCACCAGATTGTTCTCTCTGTTCCTCTCACAGCTCCGTTAATCTCTGCTTTCACGTTTGCGTCCCTCTTTTCCTGAGGTTGGGTCCCTCCCTGTGTTGGGGACAATGGTGGCAGGAAGCTCCAGCTTACCTGCCCTTCACAGCTCAAGAAAGAGAAATTCTCTTAGCATAAAGTCCCAGGGAAGTCTCTGATTGGCCCACTTGAGTCACATGCCCAGCAGGATAACTCCATTATGGTTGGCCAGCCTGGTTCACGGTCCGTCCCCTACACGTGTTGGTTGGGAATGGGGTACCAGTCACACCTGGGACCTCTCCTGAAGGAGAGGGTGTGGGGTAGGAAGAATAAATTTTTCTATTCATTAAATTCTTTTACGGTTAAAAAAAAGGGGGGGGGCAACATCTCTTTTCCTAAGTTGGCCTAGTTTGGGAACCAAACTTGATGTGTGGCTTTTTATCAAAGTTTGAGACCTTTTCACAACTCTTGTGATATATGGAACTTAAAACAAAAAAAACCAAAAAAACAAAATTAAAGTAAAAAAGTAGAACTTGACAGTAATTTGCTGTCTGCGCATTTTAGCTTTTAGCTGTCCATACGCTAAGTGAGTATATATCATTAACTCAAAATGTGGCCCCCAAATGGGCTCTCTCTGCCATTATGGTCGAGAATTAGGTTCCTGGGACACATTACCCCAAATATCAGTGGGGACAGTAAATGGACAAGATCCATATCCCTATGGGCTGGGGAATGAGAAATGTATGGCTGGTCATTAAAACCCTTAGTTCAGGGATATTTTTTTTTCCATTAACACAACTGAAATTGTGTTGAAAGCCAAGTTGTTATCTCTGGGAGTTTCAGGGACGAGCCGGGGAAGATGTGTGGGTTTTTGCACCCGAACCAAGAGGTTTAGGGGAGTCTGGAGGGGCCTTGGCCTTGCTGCCTGTGGACACTTGTGATTCCAGCGGAAGGGCCCAGGGCCACCTCCACGTCCCCGCCGTCTGCGGATTCCTGCGGTCCTGGAAACTTCCTCCAGGTGTGTCTAGAGTAGTCTGAACAGGATGGTCTTCAGGCCAAATGTGGTTGCTTTGCGTCCTGGCACCCCTCCTTCCAACCTATTTGGGAAACAGACACCCATGAATTCACTGACAACAATCACCATATATGCCTGACTACATGGGGACCTGAACCAGAAGGCGACTCTCCCCATTTTCCCGCTAAGATCTGAGCACAGAGAGCATATTGGCTGAGACGTGGATGAGATGGTCAAATGCCTACTCACGACGTTTCTTCGTCTAGTGCTGCGTGCGTGTTTAAAATCACACAACACGCGAGGTGTTACTCTGGCAACAAGGAGAATCCCTTTTTTCACGTTCCATCCATCAGTTTTAGGCCAGCTCTTCACGTGGGTCTCCTCCAGTGTCCTTGTCATCGCCCGGCCTTTTGAGGGGCCCCCGTTTTCCAGAGCTCAGCATTTTCCTTCCCAGCCGGGTGGCGAGAAACACAGCACTTCCCACATCCCCTCTACGAGGCTGTCGCTCAACGTGGGATTATAAGGCACGTGTGCCTGACTTTGGGCCACGTGCCCCATTTATCCCCGACGGGTGGTGGTGATCTTCTCAGCGCGATCGCTGACTTTATTGCAGCTTCAAGCGAATCTTAATTGGCTCGTCATGTTAGTTTTCTGTTCCCGTGTAACAAACTAGCACAAAATTAGTGGCTCAGAACAACACCCACGTATCATCCCACAGCCCTTAGGTCAGAAGTCTGGCACCGCTTGGCCGGCTTCTCCTTTTGGATCTTACGAGCCTGAGATAAAGTGCTGGTCAGCCCGCGATCTCATCTGGAGACCTGACTAGGGTAGGAGCCCCCCAGCTCCGTCAGGCTGTTGGCAGAATGCAGTTCCTTGTGGTTGTAGAATTTTCTTAAGTTTCTATGAGGTCAGGAGAGGAGAGAGAGAGAGAGAGACACAGAGAGAGATTCTCACCTCTAAACCTTCTTTTAGTTTTAAAAATTAATTTTTTTAATGTTCATTTATTTTGAGAGAAAGAGAGAGAGAGAGAGAGAGTATGAGCAGGGAGGCAGAGGGGGAGACACAGAAGCTGAAGCAGGCCCCAGGCTCCGAGCTGTCAGCACAGAGCCTGACATGGGGCTCGAACCCGTGAACTGTGAGATCATGACCTGAGCTGAGATCAAGAGTCGGACGCTCAACCGACTGATCCACCCAGACGCCCCCAAACCTTCTGTTAAAGAGCTCCCTGGACTGTGTCAGGCCCACCCACAGAGGATCATCTGCCTTTTGAGTAATTCAAAGCAACTGATTAGGGATGTTAATTATGCCTGCAAAGTCCCTTCACCTTTGCCATATAACGTAATCACGGGGGTGATTTTCCCTCACCTTTGCCTTATTCTGTCAGGTAGAAGCGAGTCACAGGTCCTGCCCACTTCCCAAAGAAGGGACAACACAAGGGTGTGGACAGTGGGGGCTGGATCATGGTCATCTTAGAATTCTGCCTTTACTGCACTCATTTATGACGGGAACCAATAATGGCCCCTGCGAGGACAGTTTCCTGATAATGACCAACTCAACGGCGTCTATTTTTTTCTCCTCTCCTGTTGATGGCCTCCAGGTGAGTTTCCCTTTCCCTAAGTAAAATAGCGTTGATCGAAACCCCACTTTCTCCTTTTTAAGACAAGGTCTTTCTCAAACACAGCTATACTGTTACAAACAAAATATTAGTGAGGGCACCTGATCCTATGAGAAATGTAGCCAAGACTTCGGACGACGCCTGGTCCCTCGTTTCTGAAGGACTCGATCGCGGCAGGTTGGCAAACGAGGGAGGCTCAGGGGAAGCACGGCAACGGGGGTGGGGGGGGGGCGTCCGCGACGTGGGAGGCGGACTTCTCTCCCCGGCTGGGTGTCCCCTCGGCCCTGGTCCGTGCGGAGGGCCGAGTGCCCGGCAGAGACACGGTGGCGTGGGCAGCGTCCCCTCCACGCTCCGTGTTCCCGAGGGCAGGGGGACGGGGCCCCGGAGCCGGCTCAGGGCAAGCCCACCACGTTGGAGATTTCCCCTAGAAGGATCCCTGAAGTGTGGGGCACGGAGGTGTGTGTTGGGGACGCGGCAAGATGCCAGCAGCTGGAAGCAGGCACGGATGAGGAGCCGACCACTCGGGAGAGACCTGTCAGGTGCTCGGTTTGCTCCCTTCCCGATCCTGCCGTTTTAGGGGTTACCTTGGAAGCGGGGTTTTGCTGTTCCCACCCCCGTGCTTGCACCCACCCTACCCCTCTTCGAGTTAGAGATCAACAGTCAGCGTGTCCGATATAAACGTGGCTCGGCCACATGGGAAACGATGACAGTTTTTACTTTTCTGTCCGACTTTGTTTTTCCCGGGGTTACGAGCCGCCGTTTTCCTTGTTGGTTTACTTTTCCTGTGTGTGTGTGTGTGTGTGTGTGTGTGTGTGTGTGTGTGCGTGTTTCTTTTAAACGTACTGACTCACCCCCAGCTTTTCGCCCGTCGCCCGAAGTTCCTTTCTATCCAGATGTATCTATCCATTGTCCAATAGATTGTTTCTTCCTGAAGACCTTCTAGGGCTTTCTGAACGGGCTGCCTTCGGTGTTTGCTGCTCCCCTCACCTGCCTCCTGGGATCAGCCCTGGGCTCAGACAGAAGGACCTCCCTCAGGGGAGGGCGGGGGAGACGAGGAACGTGTCCTGCGGTCATGCCGGCTGCCCATCCTCTCCCTCCCCCATCAGATACTCTGGACCCCGCCTCCCTTTGGCTGGCACTTTTTTGCCCAGGAGGGCGACCCAGACCTTCATCCTGGAGGGGTCTGAGCTCCTGGTATCACGTCCTTAGGGGGCCAGGGCTGCTGTCCCTGGCGTCAGAGCTCCGACGGTGGCCCCCGGAGCACCAGACATATTCTTCCCGCCTTATGGACCAGCCCCCCCACCTCCTTCAAGAAGGCACAGTGGTGGTGGGTGATGTGGTCAGGACATGCGCTCACGCAGGCTCCGTGTGCCCTCTTCCTGTGTGCTGCTGTACCCCTCTGGCCTTGTGGTCTGGCCACGTGGTCCCTTCACGTCCCGTGGCCAGATGCCCAGGTCCCACCAGCAGCTGGCAGCAGGCCAGGAGCTTCCTGTGGCTTTTTCTGCCACAACCGGGATCTGGCAGCCCGAGGCCTTCACGGTGACTTTCCTGTTGGCGCTTCCCAGAGATGTCCCACGGCATCTTTCTTGGTTTCTAGTGACCACAGAATCTTCTGGGTCCCGTGGCCCAAGCAGGTGAGCTGCCTGAGCTGCAGCTTGGACCCCCACGGAGTCCTCTCCGGCTCTGGGCCCCTTCCGTGCTGCCCGATAAGTGGGTCACAGCAGCAGGTGTGGCATGTGGGGTCCCCAGGACCAGAGACACCTTTCCCTTAGAGGGAGAAAGTGGGGTGTGATGACAATGTCCACACCCACGTCGTGAGGCCTCTGAACCTTCACCTGTACGGAGGCCACTGACCCTGGCTCTGCTTCTCTGACGCCCCCTCCCCCTGCTGTAGGCTCCACCCTCCCCAGAGTGGGGGGCCAGGGCCCCCTCTTTTCTCAGCAGCCGGTGTCACCGTGTTGGGATTTGGTCTCAGTTAAGGCGGTGGTGTTGGGGGCAGATGTAAGGAAGGCGGGCATTGGCTTATGGGGCACCCGTCTCCTTTGGGGCCTCTGCCTGTCCTTTAAGCAACAGTGAGGTAGAATCTTCCAATAAGGGGGGGGGATCATCTGCAGGCCCAGGGGGGCCCAGGGGAATGTGGGGGTCATGGCTCTCAAGTGCATTGACTGACCTTGTGATGGAAAGAGAAAATAGTTGAGACGGGGCACTGGGGTGGCTCTGTGGGTTGAGCGTCCGACTTCAGCTCAGGTCATGATCTCATGGTCCTTGAGTTCGAACCCCACGTCAGGCTCTGTGCTGATCGCTAGCGCCTGGAGCCTGCTTTGGATTCTGTGTCTCCCTCTCTCTGCCCCTCCCCCACTCGTTCTCTCTCTCTCTCTCTCTCTCTCTCTCAAATATAAACATTAAAAAATTTTTAAAAAAATGAAAAAAAGAAAATAGTTGAGGGACCACAGAGACAGAGAAACAGAACAGAGGCCCGGCCAGCCCCAGGTCCCAATTCCCCGGCCATGGCACCCCCTCCGTGCAGAGAGGTGAGCCATCCGGCCCAGCCCTGCCCTGCCCAGAGCCCTGGCACAAGAAGCTTGGGTCATCATGTCACTAGATCTTAAAGTGACTTGTTATCTAGCACTAAAAATCTGGAAATCTCTCCCTTCAGGGAGTACAGGGACTTGGTGGGGGAAGGAGGGATTTGTGCTCCAAACCAAGTAACTCAGAAAAGTCCAGACTGTGGTCAGGGCAATGACAGAAACAGGGCGGTGTGACAGAGCGGCGGGTGTGGGGGCCGCAGTGGAAGCCGCTTAGCTACGGCTGGGCCGGGGGCTTCCTGGAGGAGGGGACTTTCATGCTGCCAGTGGAGGCTAACATTCACAGTGACCTTACCGCAAACCGTCCCTGACCCACCGAATCCTCAGGACAACCTGTGAAGAAGGGGTTAATGTTACCCTTCTTTAAGGAAGGGGGAACTCAGACAGCCAAGGGACCCGCCCCAGCTCACACAGCACCCGAGGGGCGGGGCTGGGATTCCTACCCGGGGGGGCCTGGGACAATCTGGTGGTGGGGACAGGATGGGCTTAGAGAGGGCAGCAGATGACAGGGCCAGGACCACGGGAGAGGTGCCATCGGCCCGCATGTGGGGTGGGTGGGACACCTGGAGAGAAAGGTTTGTTTTACCAAGAGGTGCACAGGGCCTCCCAGGGCACACGGGGAGAGAAGGAGGCGTCGATGCCTCCAGGAGGCTTGTCTAGACTCACAGATGAGCTAGACCGGCCGGACCCCCGAAGCCCAGGCCCTCAGCCCTGAGATCTCTGTCCAGTGATGGAGGGACAGATCCACCCCTGCTCACCCAGCCAGTTGACGGCTTTTCGATCAGCTCAGTCAGTAAACGTGCCTTGAACATTCCCTGACTGGGCACCAGGGGCACTATGGTGAGCACACTTGGGGAGGGGGGTGCCCACAGGGGACCCTGCAGATAACTGTATAATCACCAGCTGCAGGGAGACTGTATGGAGAGCGAGAAACAGGGCACCTGGCAGGAGAGTCAGGGAAGCCCTCGCTGAAGAGCTGTGCTCGGCTGGTGTTTGGGGGGACGGGAAGGCGCCCTGATGATTCCGAGAAAATGGGGGAGGCTGGGCCTCCCTGGGTGGTCTCAATGTGGTCCACACCCTCCCTGAGGCTCAGTTTCCCCACTGAAAGGATGGGCTAATGGGTCTTGAAGATATTGGAATATGCTGCTGGCCTTTTAGAATTAGAGTTTTAAAATGATTCTCCCAAACTCAGAGGGCCTAAGTGACTCACAGGACTTCAATGATTTCACTTAAATTGTTTGTACCAGATCTCAGCTCATGAGCCCCCAGCCTGTTTTGTGGGTCCTTGTCTCAACCAGCTGGAGGTACACAGTAGGGGAAGGAGTTGCCGTAGGCCATTGTGGAAGCTAGCCGGGCAGGTCCAGAATCCGTGGGCCAGGCCATCCGGAAGGACTCGAACTTTCTGGCACCAGCCAAAGCTGCAGCCCACAGGTGGAATTTCTTCTTCACCAGACAGCCTGAGCCCAGCTCTCAAGGCCTTTCAACTGATTGGATCAGGCCCACCCAGAGCATCGAGGACACCTGATCATGGACTGCAATCCCGTCTGCAAATCATTAGTATCTGCTTGCCTACCTGGAGACTGCAGCCTGGCTAAGTTGACCCATCAAACGGTCTGTTTTGTACGGGGCTTCCTTTGAAAATAAACTCCCAGATCCTGGGAGGTTGGAGGAGGTGGGAAAGAAATGGAAGTACATGTATCCATCTATACGTGTGTATATGTATATAAAAATATATGGAATATACGTGTATGTGTGGGGACGCATGTACGTATGATACATGAGCATAAAATCTTTCTTGAGACAGATGGGCCTGTTGACTCTCCTTCCTTTGGAAAGCAGTTCTGCACAAATGAGTGAGATATAATTTATATGCTTCCCTACATGACAAGGGGTTGCCCGTATAACTAGCAATAATGATACATAAAAATAAAACGTGGGCTTATACGTGGCCAATTACACATAGTAAGGCTATAATTCCATCTGTAGGGATCATAAACCACGGAGTGTGCGTGGGCTCCTGTCACCAGAGACCGCGTGAAATGACAGCTGACCGTATGAAAACGGGACACGTCTCATATCTGAATGATGTACCCCCTGGGGTGCAGGGGGCTGGGGGCCAGGTGTCCGAGGAGGAAAGAGGCCTGCACACCAGTTCTCCCAGCCCTTCCCCTGGGGGTGTCTCCCCCTCCGGGGTGGTGGGGCAGGGAGCTAAATGTTCAACGTTGAATGTAGAATGTTCTCAATCTCTTGATGTGGACCAGGAGACTGAGGCTTGAAGACGTGCGGTCATGTTCCCGAGGTCATGTGCACAGAGCTGGCAAGGCCTAGCACAAAGACGTGGCCTGTGCTCTCAGCCAGTGGTGTCGATTATGCTCCTAATAAAGGTCACGTTAGCTGCCATTTACTGCGTGCCGTCCCGGTGTTTTGCTCGTAGGACCTTATGAGACACAGCCAGCATTCCCACTGTTGAGAGGAGGAAGCTGCCGGGCAGAGAGCCAAAGTCACTTGTCCCAAGGGTCCTAGAGAGGGACGATGGAGCAAGGAGTGGCACTCAGGTCCGCAGGGACCCCACTCTCTTGTGCCACGTAGATGAAGATCGAGAAGGGACTGGATGTTTCGCTCCGGGCTTTGGGTTCCCCACGAGCGTTCTCAGCAATTGGAATTTTTTTTTTTTTTTTCCTCTCCTGCTAAAGGGCTGCATGTACACATCCTTCCGAACCATCACTAGGCTCTGAATTGTGTACTAGGGAAACAAATGCTGTCACTAGGCTTTTCAAAAGCAGTTGGCTTAAGGCTAATTGCTTCCCACGCATCATTAGCTCACTTAATCCGTTCAACAACCTGTGTGGTAGAAACAACTGTGTCAGAAGAAGGAAGAAACAGAGGGTCAGAGAGGCTGAGTAATTTACCCCAGGCAGCAGAGATGGTTAAGAAGCCACCCCGGGGCGACAGCAGGGCTGGCTGCCTGCAGAGCCCAAGGGGAGGCACAGCCAGAGGGGACAAGCGGTGAGGCCAGCAAGGCACTCGCCTGGGGCAGAAACGTAAGGGGATGGCAGAAACAGTAATCAAGATAAATGATATTTTAATGCAATTTTTAAAAGATCAAAATTAGAAAAAAATCCCTGAAGAACCAAACAGCAAAGCTTTAAATAAAGATGGATAACTAACAGTGCTGCTCTGAGTCATATTGGAGCCCCGGGCAAAGGGAAAAATCAGTAATACGGATCCCGTCTTCATTTAAAATTTTCATGTTTTGTTCGTCATGGCTATGCCTGCAGTGATTTTGAATTTTATTGTATTTACCTAAAAACTTTTGTTAAAGTTTATTTTAAGGGAGAGAGAGGGAGAGAGAGAGAGAGAGAGAGAGATCGAACGAACAGGGTGGGGGACAGAGGAGGGGGGAGAGAGAGAATCCCAAGCAGGCTCCACACTGTCAAGTGGGGCTTGAACTCAGGAACCACGACATCAGGACCCGAGCAGAAACCAAGAGTCCAAGGCTTAACCGACTGAGCCACCCAGAGGCCCCTGATTTTGAATTTGAAAATGTGGTTTATCTTGAACCCTGTTTTCTGCTTGTTGGCTTTTTGGTGCCTCTTTCAATCTTACTCTCCATTTCACCCCACTCCGTGTCTTGGGGGGCGCGCACCGGGGGAGTGGATATGGGCGTTTCCAGGGACCACCTGGCAGCGGGCGCCACCGCCACCGTCTCTCCGGGCCTGTCCTTGCAGGTTTGGGACGCTCGTTTGCCCCGATCCCCTCCTGAGGCGCTCCCCAGCCTGTGTCAGCTCCGGTCCCCCTTCTCTAAGGCGCGAGACGGCAAGGGAGGCGTTTCACGCCCGCGGCTGCGCCTTCAGGGGAGACCCCAGGCCCCGCGCCTCCCTCCACCCCTCCACGGGGGACCCCACCTTGGCGCCCAAGTCCCCGCGCGCCGCCCCCTCTGTTCCTGCAACTCCGCGTCTGTCCAGCAGGGGGCGGCGTGGGCACGCGCATTCCCAGCCTGCAGCCCCGGGGCCTTTTCCTCCCTAGTGCCCGAGTGCCCGTCTTCCCACGTCTTGCAGAGGGCCTGATCAAGTGACAGCTGACGAGCCTGCTCTTTAACCCCTTGCTGACAGTTCCTACTCCCGGGGGAAGGGAGGACGAGAGGGAGGAGCCTCGGAGTTCTGTGTTGGTGAGACGCACTTTTTTTCTTGCCTCGGAACGGAAAAGAGTTCACGCGTTCACACGTGCAAAATATGCACGAATATTTGCTACGTGCCAGGCTCTTTGCAGCGGTCCCCCCCCCCCCCCGCCCCCCCGACCCCGCTCAGCGGCGCACAGAGGTGCTCACTACTCTGAGCCCCGCTTGGTAGATGTGCGCCCCGTGGCTGAGGGGAGCGGGACTCCCAGGACAGGGGAGGGGGGTATCTGGGCTGGATGTGTCTCCCCCGTTGCCCTGTCTTCTGAACGGTGGCCCACGGGGACCTGCTTCTGTGCGGTCTCCACCGAACTCTGAGGGGCTCGCAGAGCCGAGAGCTGTTACCCCCAACACCTGCCGGGTTCGCTGCGCAAAATTCTGCCTTTTGCAATGACGGGGTTCCGCGGGGGGCCTGGAACTGGCGGCGCCCCTCCCCCCGCCCGCACGGATCGGCCCTTACGACCCCCGCAGCTGTCCCGGGCAGCTCTTCCCCGAGCCCCACCTTCGGGTCCGGGCCCAAGTGCCAGCGAGTTACCGTCCCCTTGGGGCAGCCCCCACCCCCCTCCCCGGGAGTGTCCAGCGGGAGTGGCAGTCAATGCCCCGCAGGTGAGATGACCAGAGGAAGTATGGTGCCTCACCCCACTTCCCACGTGGGCTTGAGCCTCAGGGGCCCAGGTGGTGTCGGCCTTGAGAACACCTCCCCTTGCCCCCCCCCCCCCCATTGCCCCCCCCCCCAGCAATAGCATTTATTGAGCGCTTATTGTATGCCAGGCACTTCGGAAAGGGCCTTGTGGTATTTACCCTATGGAATCCTTAGGGTGGCCCCATTTTACAGATGAGGAAGGGGGGGCCCAGGTCACAGGCCTGCTAGGATTCAGACCCGGGGCTGCTGGCCTTAGCTCATCAAATGAGTGACCGAGTGAAGAAATGACAGGGCCCGAGGGAGTGAATAATGGTGGGGGCCTGGGTTCCTCCCTGTACGGTCGCTGTGGGTGGCTCTAGGCACTGTGATGTCATGGATGAGGGGCCTGTGCCAGGAGGCTGGGGGCACATCACAGCTCTGAGTGGCACCTGGGGAGGGGGGAGGGGGGACCCCCTCCCCCCCCCCCCCCCCCCCCCCCCCCGCCCCCGGGGCCAGAGCTGGTGGGAGGGGTCTTCTGTTCATCTCTGTGCATTTTATATTTTACTCATTTTCTACAAAGGCAAGTGTGCCTTGCCTTTCATAATGTGAAAAGAAAACCACAAAAAATTAAGACTCTTAGATAAAAGCACATTTAGACATTAATTAACGGAGAAAATGTAGCTAAAGTGAGCTCTTAGCGGGATGCTTAGTCAAAAGTGGTCTCCCGCATGAGGGGAAGCAGGTGGCTGGGTTGCCGATGAGTGTCTGTCCACTGTCCCCTCCAGAAGGACGGGGTGTGCCGCTGCGTCCACCCCCAAGCTGTGAGAATCACTGACCTTTATGTCGTGGTGACCAAATGCTATCTCCACAGTAACCTCGTGAGGTGGGTACCACCTTTTATCATTGTTCCTGTTTCCCAGGAAAACTGGGGCCCGGAGAGGTTAAGCAAACTGCTAAAGGTCACACAGCACCGAAGAGGTGGACCGGGACTCTAGACCCCTAAAGGGTGCCGTCCCTCCTGACTCCCTGCCCCTGCCCCCCTCGGATGGGACTCCAGCATGGTCTGTGTAAAACGCAGACGTTTCTAGAGCTGGTGAAGTTTCCCTTTAGACAAGTCAGAACCTTTGGGGTCCGCAGGGAGCGTGGCGTCCCGCAAAGGGCGTGTCCAGGGCCAACAGACCTGGATGTGCGAGGCCCTGCGGCCCCACTCACTGCGTCTGCGAGCTCAGAGGGGGAAACTGAGGCACAGAGCTGCCCAGCCCCTCCGGACTGTGGGGCTGTGGACCGTGCCCGCTACTGGTCCCACAGGTGAGTGGACCGCCTACCTTTGAGATGCTCCGGGTGCAGTGAAGGATGTGCGAAGGCTGGCAGGGGTCGGGGGGCACACGGGGGGGGGGGGGGGCCGAGGCTTGCAACCTGTGGGCGTGAGCTGCTCCGTTGGCGGGAACGGCGCCTGGCGGGGAGGGGTCTGCACTTGCTGTGGGTTCACGAAGGACCTCCCTTCCCAGGGTGTGGGGCTGTCACCTGGCCACGGGGCTTTGTCTCCTCCCGGTGCAGGGAAGGACCTCAGGCGGCAGGAGAAGGTTCTGGGCCCAGGAGCCTCCTGCTCCTCCCACGGTGAGACAGGTGCGTGAGCATTCCTGCTGGGCCCTCCCCAGGCGGGAAGCAGGGGATGCCAGGAGCCGGGAGGGTGACAGTCTGGCGGGTGCCCTTGGGCCTGTGCCGGCTCCACAGGACGGCGAGAGGGAGGGGGAGGGGTGAGAAGGATGACGGATGGCCGGCGCCTGCCGCGTTTTCCGTGGGTGTCCGGCTGGTGACCTTTGGGAGGAATGGATTCAGAAGTGAGTGCTATTTGTCTAGGCCCCGGTTCAGAGACGTCCTCTGCGTTAAATGTCAGGCCCCCACTGTCACCCAGGAAGCGGGAAGTGCATCCCGGCAGGGTTCAGGCTGGCTGAGACCCGACAGGCCCGTGAGCGCCTCACAAAGCAAGCGTGGGGCCTCCTGGTTTATGAGGATATTAATTTGCGATGCGTTCTTGCTGTTTGCCTTTCTTTCTATCCATCCCAGAAGATAGCAGGACTCTGTGTTCCTGTCTTCCTTCAGGATCCTGCCATGAGTGGCAGAGAACAGAATTTGCTGAACGACAACCCCACTCTGGTGTTTTATTTTTGAAAGGGGGGTGCCTCGGGCTGGGCCATGGCTGGGGTAATGAGAGCCGGGGAGGGCTTTTCAGGGCCGGGGGACCCGAGGCCCAGCCCTTGTGGCCCCCGGGGAAGGTGGTAAAAACCTCTGTTGGCTTGAGCTGGACTCTGGTGCTGAGCCCTCGGGTCTGCAGACCCCTGGACCCCATTCTTGGCCGCTGCCCTCAAGGGACCGCTAAGGTCTGTGGGAATCAACGGCCAGAATCCAGAGCCAGATCATCAGGGTTTGAAGTAGGCTCACCCCCTTTGCTGGGGCCTGTTGGCAGCCCCTTCCCCACCTTCGTGCCTCAAGATACTCATCTTCAAACGGACCGTCCCGGCCCGTCTCTCTCCCTCACTTTCTCTTCCCTGATCACCAGCTCCCAAGTGCTCATCAAGGGCTCTGCTTTTGGGGGACCCTGCTTAAGATGGGTTCTTGGGGCACCTGCGTGGCTCGGTCGGTCAGGCGTCCGACTTTGACTCAGGTCGTGATCTCACAGCTCGTGAGGGTGAGCCCCGCGTTGGGCGTGCTGTTGTCAGCACGGAGCCCGCTTCAGATCCTCTGTCCTTCTCTCTCTCTGTCCCTCCCCTGCTCGTGCTCTCTCTCTCTAAAAAATAAACATTAAAAAAAAAAAAAAAAAGATGGGTTCTTGAAGTGCCCAGTCAGGAACAAGGTCCGTGACGCTTGGCCTGTAAGGGCATCCTTGGTCCCAGTGTTGGGACAGTTCTGAGCTCTGCCAGCCTCACTGCCAACTTGAAGGAAGGATCTCGAGCCGGCAGGTGCACTGTGTCATTGACCCACACGACAGCCGCAGGCCACGTGCCCCGTGGGGGTCCACGTTGCCCAGGTTGGTGGTGCAGGTGGGGCTTGAAGCCAGGCCAGCCCCCGCCGGTGACCAAGGGGGACAGTGCAAGTGGCAGAAGCCGGACAGCTCTGCCTGGGACAGATGCTAAATCGGGCAATCGTGTCACCGGGATCCTCCTTAGCGAGGGGGCCGCTGGTGTCGGAGGAACTCGCCCACCACCTGGTGCCGTGTGTACAGACACCCTTTGCCTCCCCCACGCTCTCCCGGGGGGAGGGCATGAGCACCTGGTCACCCAGAAGGCAGCTCATCCCTGGGGTCATGCAGCCCAGCGGGACGGAGCCAGGATTTGAACTCATGCAATCTGGTTTCAGGCTGGTTGCTCAGTGCACATCACTGGCCACCTCTAGGGAGCTGTCCCTTTCCTGGGAAAGCACAGGGGACGTTCAGAGGAAGAAAAGGAAAGAAAGAAAGAAAACAAATCAATGCCTCTCCACCCTTTCCCTCACTTTCTTCCCTCCCTCCTCTCATAGAATCCCCGGCCTGGCCTGCCGTTTGCCACAGATGTTGACAAACTGGAAACTCCTGAGCTGATGGTATCGGACCCAAAGGGCCAGGGACGCTGGGCCAGGATTGGGGGCTGGGGGCTCTGAAGGCCGTTCTGGGCATGGTCCTGGGCCTTCACAGCCTTCCTAGGTGTCTGTGAGCCCCTGGAGGGGAGGTGGGGGCCAGAAGCTTCTCCAAGGACCCAGTAACAGGCCAGAGCATTCGGATTCTTTCTAAAAAGATCAGAGAAGCGTCTGCCCTCTGCAAGCCCGTGTCTCTTTCCCCCGCTTTCAAGCCTGAGAACAGTTTGGTCTGGGTTGGTAGCATCCTGGCACCCCGGGTTCTTTCCTGAGCTCTGGATGTCCACAGGAGCACGCGTAGACCCTCTGCTCCCCGAGCTGGGTACGCCCCGTCCAGAGGGGATCCTGAGCGGGGAAAGGCTCTGTGTGCAGAGGACAGAGCTGTGATGAGCCATTGCAATCCACCTCCCCTGTGTTCGACTTCCTTCAGGGGCGTCTTAGCATCCTAGGGGATGGAGGTTTGGAGCCACAGACTCACCCATCTGGCGGCTTGCAACCTGAAGCCAAGGCCTGGGTCTGCATTTCAAAGATTTGGCAGGAAGTTAGATGTATCTGATGGATTATACGCAATTACGACTTATTTTGGAACTTCTCTAACACGGAAGTGCTCGTGACACAGGGAGGGCATACGTCCTAACTGTCTGGCTTAGTGCAGTTTCACAACTGAACACGCCCGTGTCACCGTCCTCTAGATTAAGCCACACGTTGTGATGACCACCCCTCCCCCCGGCCCCTGCTCCTCTGCCCCCCCCCCCCGCCCCGGAGCCCCCTGCTCCCACAAAGACCCCGCCACCCTGACTTCTCTCTGGCTCCCTCAGTCTTGCCAACTCTTGCACTTGATGTAAATGGAATCACAAGGCACGTTCTCTTTTGTGTCTGGCTTCCTTGGACCAGCATGCTGGGGATTTATTTTTATCTCTGATCCCACCAGAGCAGTTTTCCAAAGGCGGGGAAAGATTCCGCGAAGCAGGTCCACTGGGTGGTTGTGGCTTATAGGAGCGATGCCCAGATGGCCATCACAGATGCTCGAGATCCAGGGTGGCAGGCCGGTGGCTCAGGGGCCTGTCTCGTCCTCCATCAGGTTTAATCTGACCTATGCAGTGCTTAATGGATACTTTAATATATATACCAAAGTGGAGGAAATACAAAAGAACATTTTCACACACATTGTCCAGAATTGACAACTTAAAACACTTCTGGTCATTTGTTGTTGTTGTTATTGAGGTGAGATTCACATCACATAAAAAGAACCATTTAAAAATGCACAGTTCAGGGGCGTCTGGGTGGCTCAGTCAGTTGAGCATCCGACATCGGCTCGGGTCACGATCTCAGAGTTCGTAGGTTCGAGCCCCGCATCAGGCTCTGTGCTGACTGCTTGCTCAGAGCCTGGAGGCTGCTTCGGATTCTGTGTCTCCTTCTCTCTCTGCCCCTCCCCTGCTCGCGCTTTGTCTCACTCTGTTTCTCAAAAATAAATAAGTGTAATAAAAAAATTAAAAATGCACAGTTCAGGGGTGCCTGGGTGGCTCAGTTGGTTAAGCATCTGATTCTCAATTTCGGCTCAGGTCATGAGCTCACGGTTCGTGAGTCTGAGCCCCGCATCAGGCTCTGCACTGACAGCTGCAGAGCCTGTTTGGGATTCTCTGTCTCCCTCTCTCTCTGCCCCTCCCCTGCTCACGTGTGCTCTCTCCCTCTCTCAAAAATAAATAAAACGTTAAAAAAAAATAAAATAAAATGCAGGGGCGCCTGGGTGGCTCAGTCGGTTGAGCATCCGACTTCGGCCAGGGTCATGATCTCATGGCTCATGAGTTCGAGCTCGGGGACGGGCTCTGTGCGGACGGCTCGGAGCCTGGAGCCTGCTTCGGATTCTGTGTCTCCCTCTCTCTCTGCCCTTAACCCCCTCGCGTTCTGTCTCTGTGTCTCTCAAAAATAAAAGCAAACATTAAAAAAATAAATAAATAAAATAAAATGCACAATTCAGTCTGGCTTATTACATTCATGATGTGGTGCGGCCATCACCTCTGCTTCTAAACCATCTTCATCCTCCAAAGGGAAATGCGGTCCCCATCGGCAGTCTCTG
The DNA here is from genome assembly GCF_018350215.1 of Panthera leo. Taxonomy (NCBI): domain Eukaryota; kingdom Metazoa; phylum Chordata; class Mammalia; order Carnivora; family Felidae; genus Panthera; species Panthera leo. The sequence continues at coordinate 5,133,551 of NC_056681.1, forward strand.
CCGTCCCCCACCCCCTCCAGCCTCTGCTAACCACCAACCCGCTTTCTGGCTCCCTGGGTTTATCTCTCTGGGAGAGTTCACGTCCGTGGGACCGGACACAATGCCCTCTAGCACCATGTACGTTGTTGCAAATGGCAAGACGTCATGCTTTTTCACAGCTCAGTAATATTCCATCGTGTACGTATACCACAGCTTTATCCATTCATCTACCGATGGACGTGGAGGTTGCTTCCCTATCTTGGCTGTTGCAAACAATGCTGCTGTAAACATAGGGGTGCATATATCTTCCCAGATTAGTGTTTTCGTTTTCTTCGGATAAATACCTAGCAGTAGAATTACTGGATCGTATGATATTTCTATGTTTCCCCCCAGAGCCCTACAGACTGTTTTCCGTCCAACAGGTGGCCTTTTGTGTCTGATTTCTCTCACTCGCGTTACGTCTCTGAGGCTCATCCGTGTTGTAGCGAGTAGCGCATGTCAGTGCTTTCCTGTACTGCATTTCCTTTTTTATGACTTCTGCTCATTTGTGGTTCATTTTTTTCGAACAATGAAACATTACCGAGAAGGTGGAAGAGTCCCCTTTTGCCACAGAGCTTCTGTTCCCTGTTCCTGGATTCCAGGCATGCGATCAGTCCCGGGCAGTTTTCTCTTTAAGCTGGGAATTGACGGGGGCGCCTGGGTGGCTCGGTGCGTTAAGCATCCGACTTCAGCTCAGGTCCTGGTCTCCCGGTTCCTGAGTTCGAGCCCCGCGTGGGGCTCTGAGGTGTCAGCACGGAGCCCGCTTCAGGTCCTGTGTCTCCCTCTGTGTCTGCTCCTCCCCCACGCCCCCCCCCCCCCGCCGTCAAAAATAAATAAACATTAAAAATTTAAACTAGGAATTGACAGGCAACCTGAGCTCTGTAGCTTTGGCCTCTTCGAGCGGATCAGGAGCCCCTGCGCTGAGCACGGTGACCATCAGGGACTTCAGCTGCGTGGCGCCCCCACCAGGAGAGCTTGAGCTCTGCAGGTGGCTCTAGGTCCATTGGACCCACTTCACTTTCCGGCCGCTCCCCGCCCCCGCCAGCCTCCGACTACGTAGCCCCTGAAGGACACCTGTCTGTGCCCCATGCAGGTCTCTGCTGAGCCACTGTCTTTGCAGATCAATGAAGAAAATGAAGACATCACATCTCTTCCATCAAGGTCTGATTTAAGAACTGGCCCCTATTCCAAGAGACTGTGTGCTTTACTTCGTTGGTGTTAAATTGTTCTTTGATGAGATACTTGCGTTGTAAACGGTGCTTGTCCGGGGGTAGCAGACCTTTTCTGTAAAGGGCCAGAGAGCAGGTATTTTCAGCTTTGCAGTATGTCTGTTGCAAACCACCCCCCACGGCCACGTAGCAGGAAAGCAGTCACATCAGCAGGCAAACAAATGAGCGTGGCTGTGTCCCCATAAGACTTAACTGACAAAAAGAGGTGGCAGGCCAGATTTGGCCAGCCCTCCTCTCAGAAACGGTGCTGATGGTTATGTCTTTTAAATATTCTTTACTGGGGCGCCCGGGTGGCTCCGTCGGTTGGGCGTCCGACTTCGGCTCAGGTCACGATCTCACGGTCGGTGAGTTCGAGCCCCGCGTTGGGCTCTGTGCTGACAGCTCGGAGCCTGCTTCGGATTCTGTGTCTCCCTCTCTCTCTGCCCCTGCCCTTCTCGCACTCTATCTCCCTCTGTCTCAAAAATAAACATTAAAAAAAATTAAAAAAATATCTTTACTTACCGAAACAAAAACTTACTACTGATACAAGTAGTTAGTCCCTGCAGTGGACACTGTTGATGCTCATGAAGATTTCTTCCCCCCTTACATTGAGGGGTGGTTGGGAGACTTACGTTGGGTAATGAGCCGTAAACAGAAGTGACACGTGTCACCTCCAGGCCAGCGTGCAGTGACATCTGTCGTGGACCGTGCCGTCTATCACCACCATCACCCCCCCAAACGGTGTGATCACGCACCCCATGACCGTTCTGTCGCGGGGACAGTGGTGGCAGAAGGATCGTTGTCTGGGGCCAGGGGAGGCCAAGACGTGTGGCTGCAGCAGGGGCCGCAGAACTGCTGGAATCGAGAATTTCTCTTTTGACACGTCAACTTGGAGATGCCTCTGCGGCGTCCAAAAGCAGGTGTCAGAAAGGCACTTGGAAACACGAATTTATTTTAGAAATTGTAAACTGGGCTGCTGGCGTATTTGGTTTAACTGGCATTGTACTCAACTGTGATTTAAACACAAGAGATTAAAAACAAAAGATGTTGGGGCGCCTAGTGGCTCAGTCGGTTAAGCGTCCGACTTCGGCTCAGGTCATGATCTCGCGGTCCGTGGGTTCGAGCCCCGCGTCGGGCTCTGTGCTGACAGCTCAGAGCCTGGAGCCGGCTTCGGATTCTGTGCCTCCCTCTCTCTCTGCCCCTCCCCTGCTCCTCTCTCTCTTTCTCTCTCTCTCTCTGTCTCTCAAAAATAAATAAACGTTAAAAAAATTTAAAAAATACAAAGAAAGAAAAAGATTTTAAAACCTGTAAAACTTTGGGAGATTTTACATTTATAAAATCCAAAGTGTCCTGCCTCCTTTGAATAATGGGCAGATCTGGCCACGCTGGGCCCCAATTTCCCGCAGCGGCGACCTGCCAGCGCTAAGAAGCAGGGTCGCTATACAATCTGCCGCCTCGACTGCCATTCCCAGAGGCCCCGGGGCCCTGACTCTGCACGTCAGTTGCCATTCATTGCTTCACTCAGGATGCTGCGGTGGAGAGGGCCCTCCGCACCCACGTCTCCACTGAAACTAGCTCAACAAAAGACAGTGCAAGAGAGTCACGTTCCAGAGGAATTCGGACGCCATGTGCTTTTTCTTACACTTGGTGCGTTTTCTTGTGTGTCAGAGGGTCACCCTTGCTGTCTCAGCCAGCGGAGGAATTTCAGCGGCCGCCTGGTGCGCAACCTGCACACCCAAGATCGGGACGGCCCCGGGCACCCTTGGCTTTTGTCGGTGCAAGCCTGTGACTGTGCTCCTATATTTCAGTGTCATCCTTTCACGAAGACGAGTGGGAAAACAGGAATTGCCGAGACCAGGGATGAGAGGCAAAGGTCTCCCACGTGAATGTCATTGCAACAGAGATGGGCGTGGTATTTTTTTAGGGTTCTCCAGAACTATCTGTATGTACATATATAAAACAGGTATGCATATACATATTTGTTATACGTATAACTTATGTAGAATATATATATGTATAATATATACTATAGATCCCTTATATATAATATGCATAATATAATAAAATATAATATACATTCATTAGATATAATATAGAAAATATATGTATAGTATATAATATATTCATTATATGATATAAAATATAATGATAATGTAATATATGTTCATGTTATATATATTATATATATCCAGTAAGCATATATTTGTTTTCCATAAGGAATTGGCTCACGCAATTATGGAGGCTAAGAAGTCCCGTGATCTGCCATCGGCAAGTTGGAGACCCAGGGAGGTCCGAGCCTGGAGGCCCAGGGAGGGCCAGGAAACCCGGGGTGAGACATTCCAGCTCAAGCAGGCAGACGGGACGAAAATGTGGGGGAATTTCTCCTTCCTCCACCTTCTGCTCTATTCTGGCCCTCAGCGGATTGGGTGAGCCCAGCCCCCATCGGGGAGGGCCATCTCCGGTCATGCTAATCTCACCGGGAAACCCCCTCACTGACACACCCAGAATGAATGCTTGATCCGGGCACCCCCGCGGCCTGCTCAATTTACGCAGGAAGTCCACCACGGCAGGTGACAGGAGGCAACGTGGTGTGCCGTGGCCCACGTGGGTGCTCACAGGAGGTAAGTTGGATGGTTTTCTGTTTAGTCTCGAAAGCCACGATGACGTCACATAGGTGTGGCACTAAATAGCGCAGCCTCTGGTGCCGTGGCCAGCCCCCCCCCCCCCCCCCCCCCCCAGCCTACAGAGACACAACGGGCTCCACTCCAACTTTGGCCGGCCGTCGAGGCTGGTGGCCTTGCACACACCCGGAAGGCAGGGACAAATTTATTACTCACGTGGTGAGGATTCTTGGAAAGAGCAAGGGGGTGAACGGCTGGGGTTACGGTGGTGGCTGGGGGCGGGGCGGGGCTGAACTTGCCACGGGTGCCAAAGCATCGGGCGCCCTGCCTTCTTCCCCGTGTGCCCAGATGCGGGCGGAGTGGGAGACCGATGGGTGAGCAGTTTGATATAAAAACATGGGGTCAGACTATCACACTGACGCTTCGTAGAGACCCAGGAATGCTTCCCTCCACCCCCAGTGGCTGTCCCTATAAGGAGCACCACCAGCAGGCTCAGCCCTGGCAACGCACCCCTTCTGCGGGGCACCCGGGGTCCCAGCCTCTGGTTCCGGGGCTGGCTCTGCTCTATTGCTCTGTGCCCACCATATGGCACAGGTGGCTTTCTCTTTGCCCGGTGTCCCCCGGCTCAAAATTCCATGTGTGTCCTCGTGGGAATGTTATAGTCAGACATCGAGAGGCAAGATTTATTTCCTAATTAAATGAGAGCATCCTGCACCGCAGATCGATCAATCATACCCACACACCAGCACACAGACAACAGTGGCTCAACTCCTGTCTGAATGTCTCCGGGGGAACCGACGGCTCCCTCCGGGTGCCGGGATTCCAAGGCTGCGGCTTATCCAGGAGTTATCGTTTGCATCTCGTGGAATCAGAATCGTCACCCGCCCGTGCAGAACGCGGCTTATTAGCCACACAACCATCTCCCCAAACCGAAGCCCAGTCAGGTTGCCTCCCGGAGATGCGATTACACATGGCGAGTGTAAAATCCACAATTATTCCGGCCTCCCTCTTGAAAGTTTGAGTGAATGGCCCAGAAGGATGTGAAGATTTCTCTTTTTCACGGGGATACGGGCGGAGTTGCATTTACTTGTGGGTTTCGGAAGGAGCGCCCAGCTTTCTCTTGAGCCTTAGCAACAGCCAGGTCTTAAATGTAGTGCGTGCTGAATACATGTGTATGAACTAAAGTGCCCGGGGACAGCCCTATTCTACCTCTTGAAGAGAGAGCATCATTCTATCGTTCTAACCAGCAACAAGAACAGCAATAACAGTAGCAACACTCACCCTTGGCTGAATCCCTTGGCCAGGCTAGACGTCTTAACAGATACTTTATCGCCAGCTTCTCATTTTATCCTTACGCTGTTTCTAAAGAATCTATTCCTTTGCTTCAAGGGATGCAACCAACGCCTTTTGTGGTGTATGCTCGGCCAAGCCCTTTCTAACCTCATCCCTGTTGATCCCTACACCACCCCCAGGGGATAGTTTTGTGTCCTCGTTTCTCAGCTGAGGAAGCAGGGGTGGGAGGTCTGGCCACCTGCCCAGAGCCACGCGGTCTGAAAGCGGAGGGCCTGGGTTTGAGCCCCACTCTCCACGCAGCACACTGCCTGTGTCCTCACCTTTCCACTGACTCAAGAGAAGATATAGCCAGCCCGCGTGGACCGCTAAGGACACATTTCATTTCATTTCATTTCATTTTTTATTTTGTTTTATTTTGTTTTATTTTGTTTTATTTTATTTTATTTCGCTTTATCTTTTCCCTGCTAAGAACAGTTTTTTAAAAGAAATTTTCACCTTTATTTATTTTGAGAGAGAGACAGAGTGCGAGTGGGTTAGGGGCAGAGAGAGAGGGAGACACAGAATCGGAAGCAGGCTCCGGGCTCTGAGCTGTCAGCACAGAGCCCCACGCGGGGCTCGAACCCGTGAATGGTGAGATCATGATCTGAGCTGAAGACTGACACTGAGCCGACTGAGCCACCCGGGCGTGCCAGTGCTGATAACCTTTTAAGTCCAAAATCTCTTTATCAATCCCCAATGCCAAAATACTCCCAAATTAAGAAACGTTACTATTATAGTTTGACAGCAATGCTCATATGGTGGCAAAAACCTGACCTTAACTGATTCCTGGTGCCTTAGAGTCTTGACTCCACGTGAATAGTCTTAAGTTTTGCTACAGAAAGATTAATGGGTTTAATTGTGTGGGGCTGCCCCAGACCTTGTCAGAGGGGTAACGTGATACACAGAAATTGACGAAGTCCTAAATTCTCGAACACACGTGGCCTCAGGCTTTGGCCACTGGACATCAGTGCCCGCTGGGGCCTTTCTACACAGGTGTATTTGAACATGTAGCAGCGAGAGCTGCGTTTTCTAGTGGTTCTATTTTCTTGCACCTTGCAGTTCTCCTGTAACTCAGACGTAGGAGTTTCTAATTTATCTCGGACTGAGATGTGCTTGTGACAGAATCCATTCTGAGTCCCCAACCCAATTATGTTTTGCATCATTTCAGAGGCCGCTCATTTAGACCAAGGCCCATCTGGAGGTTCATTGCTGTGATGTATTTCGGCATCATGTACACAGGTTCACCAGCCTCGTCTCGACCTTGGAAATGTTGTGGTATTTTACAGTGTGTGGTGACATTTATGAGCCCATTTGGACACCCACAAAGAGGTTGATTTCCATAGATTAAATGTCAAGTTTGAAACTGTCCAGGGTAATTGAATCCTGGAGCGCTGTCCACTTAGATTCTCAACCAAGACTGTTGACTGTTGAGATTCTCAACCGTGCTGTTATGAGCCCACAAGAGCAGCCCCAATTACTTAGGTCTGACCGAGGCCAGGGGACACAGTGGGAGTGGGGGGCTCAGGGCAGTGGAATTTGATACCCGAAGAAATATTGCCTCATTTACACTTTTTAAAATGAAATACACATGTGGTTAGTTGGTAAGTAAATTATCGGAGGCAGAAAGACCCTACCAACTGAGGTTTTCAACGTGTTGGTTAGTTGATGAAACCTAACCATCTGCGTATGAACAAGTACAGAAGGGTGAAAAGGAATTCATCCTTCAATCACTGTCCAAAGGGGGTATGCATCTTCAGACTTTAATCTGAGTCTCTCTCTTTTTGAAAACAAATTTTAGAACTTCTGGTCACCATGCTGTACACGGCATCCCCATAATTTATTTATTTTATAACTGGAAGTTTGTACTTTTTTAAATTTAAATTTAAATTTTTAAATTGACAGCCAAGTTAGTTAGCCTCGAGTGCAACAATGATTTCAGGAGTAGATTCCTTAGTGCCCCTTCCCCATTTAGCCCATCCCCCCTCCCACAGCCCCTCCAGCAACCCTCTGTTTGTTCTCCATATTTAAGAGTCTCTTCTGTTTTGTCCCCCGCCCTGTTTTTATATTCTTTTTGCTTCCCTTCCCTTGAGTTCATCTGTTCTGTGTCTTAAAGTCCTCATATGAGTGAAGTCATATGACATTTGTCTTTCTCTGACTAATTTTGCTTAGCATGATACCCTCCAGTTCCATCCACGTAGTTGCCAATGGCAAGATTTCATTCTTCTTGATTGCCGAGTAATACTCCATTGTATATATATACTACATCTTCTTTATTCGTTCATCCATCGATGGACATTTGGGCTCTTTCCATACTTTGGCTATTGTCGATAGTGCTGCTATAAACATGGGGGTGCCTGTGTCCCTTCGAAACAGCACACCCGTATCCCATGGATAAATGCCTAGTAGTGCAATTGCTGGGTTGTAGGGTAGTTCTATTTTTAGTTTTTTGAGGAACCTCCAGAGTGGCTGCACCAGTTTGCATTCCCACCAGCGATGCAAGAGAGATGCTCTCTCTCCGCATCCTCACCAACATCTGTTGCTGTCTGAGTTGTTAATGTGAGCCATTCTGACGGGTAAGGTGGTATCTCATTGTGGTTTTGATTTGTATTTTCCTGATGAGGAGCGATGTGGAGCATCTTTTCATGTGTCGGCTGGCCATCTGGATGTCTTCTTTGGAGAAGTGTCTATTCGTGTTTTTTGCCCATTTCTTCACTGGGTTATTTGTTTTTTGGCTGTTGAGTTTGATAAGTTCTTTATAGATTTTGGATAGTAACCCTTTATCTGATATGTCATTTGCAAATATCTTCTCTCATTCTGTCGGTTGCCTTTTAGTTTTGCTGATTGTCTCCTTCGCTGTGCAGAAGCTTTTTATCTTGATGAGGTCCCAGTGGTTCATTTTTGCTTTTGTTTCTCTTGCCTCCAGAGACGTGTTGAGTAAGAAGTTGCTGTGGCCAAGATCAAAGAGGTCTTTGCCTGCTTTCTCCTCGAGGATTTTGATGGCTTCCTGTCTTATGTTTAGGTCTTTCATCCATTGTGAGTTTATTTTTGTGTCTGGTGTAAGAAAGCGGTCCAGGTTCATTCTTCTGCATGTCGCTGTCCAGTTTTCCCAGCACCACTTGCCGAAGAGACTGTCTTTATTCCATTGGATATTCTTTCCTGCTTTGTCAGAGATGAGTTGGCCATACGTTTGTGGGTCCATTTCTGGGTTCTCTATTCTGCTCCATTGATCTGAGTGTCATTTTTGTGCCAGGAAGTTTGTACATTTTGACTCCCTGCACACATTCTCTTCTTGCCTCTGACAACCACCAGTCTGTTCTCTGTTTGTATGAGTTTGGTTCCTCTGGATCCCACATATGGGTGAGATCCTACGGTATTTGTCTTTCTCTCTCTGACTTATTTCACTTGGCATGATGCCCTCAAGGCCCATCCACATTGTTGCCAATGGCGTATATAAGTACACCCCACATTTTCTTTATCCAGTCATCAGCTGATGGGACACTTAGGATGTTTCCATATCTTTGACATTGTAACGAATGCTACAATCAACATAGGGGTGCAGACATCTCTTTGGGACAGAGATTTTGTTTCCTTTGGCTATGCACCCAGGAGTGGGATTGCTGCATCGTATGGTGGTTCAATTTTTAATTTTTTCAGGAACCCCCATACTCTTTCCCAAAGTGGCCGCACCAGTTTGCATTCCCACCAATAGGGCACTAGGTTGATCTGGGTCTTTGAAATGTTTCTTGCTCGGGAGCAACTACAGTTGGGAAGATCTAACAAGGGTGTGGGCCCCCTTCCTCCACTGGTACACAGTGACCACGAGGGGCAGCACAGCCTCACAAACCTTTACAGCCCTGACTTGTTGTCGTCCTAGAGGCTCAGTGGAGTGCTTTCTCAGCTCCACCGTGGTCGTTTCTGTCAACGGTATCTGCTGACCTGTCTCCCTAAAGTGAGGTTGCCAGGCCACACAGACCAGTCCGTTAAAACCAGAATACAAGTGGGGCACCTGGGAGGCTCAATCGGCTGAGCGTCCGACTTCGGCTCAGGTCACGATCTCACCGTTCATGGGTTCGAGCCCCGCGTCGGGCTCTGTGCTGTCAGTTCAGAGCCTGAAGTCTGCGTCGGATTCTGTGTCTCCCCCTCTCTCTGTCCCTTCCCCGCTCGTGCTCTCTCTCTCTCTCAAAAATAAATAAACATTAAAAAAAAAAAAAACAAACAGAATCAAAGTCACACCATCAAGTTTCAGAGGAGTTGAACTGGGCTTGTTGAATCCCTGTCCAGGCTTGGTCAGGATGCCGGTAGGAGTCAAGACAGGTCAAGGGACCCCATCTTTTTTTGCGGCCAAAGCATGACAAGTGTGCACACGGTGCGAGATGGCTCTCAGATTCATTTTATGATCAGGAATTAGAACAAAAAGTGGGGCGCCTGGGTAGCTCAGTCGGTTGAGCATCTGACTCTTGATCCCAGCCCAGGTCTTGATCTCAGGGTCGTGAATTCAAGCTCCATGTTGGGCTCCATGCTAGATGTGAAGCCTACTGAAAAAAAAAAGGTTAGAACAAAAAGCAACACCTGCCCTTGGCGGCTCTCCCCGGACCACAGGTGTTCGCTGCCTCACACCTGACGGTCAGACAGAATTACGATCCTGCTGGGTTTGGATGATCGGCCCCGCACGGCCGTCCTTCCTGGCTGCTCCGCTCAACCGTGGTGGTGGCCTCCGATCACAAGAAGTGACGTGGGTTTCTTCAAGGGCAGACGCCTTGCCTGCAGTGACGACCAAGATGCCAAAACGTTAGGTTTGGAAAGGGACGGCCTTGGCCAAGCATCGTGTTGTTTAGTCTACATCAGGCGAAACATCTGGATGATTGGAGACATCTTGGGAGTTGAATGGGCCACGTGACCGGTTCTCCTGGAGACGCAGCTGGGTCAAGACCAGTGAGAGACACGTGCTCTCAGGAGGGTGTTTTCTGGGCAGGGGAGGAGAGAGGAGACCCGGTGTGCTCAGTCCTGGCCTGAGGGAAGGACCAACCCCAGGGGCTTAGAGAAACAGAAGTTTGGGGCGCCTGGGTGGCTCATTTGGTTAAGCATCCGAATCTTGGTTTCGGCTCTGGTCACGGTGTCACGGTTTGTGAGTTCAAGTCCCTTGTCGGGCTCCGTGCTGACAGTGAAGATCCTGCTTGAGATTCTCTCTCTCCTTCTCTGTCCCTCCCCTGCTCTCTCTCTCTCTTTTTCTCAAAATAAATAAATAAACTTAAAAAAAAAGGAGAGAGAGGGGCTCCTGGGTGGCTTTGTCTGTTAAACGTCGGACTTTGGCTCAGGTCACCATCATGGCTTGTGAGTTTGAGCCCCACGTCGGGCTCTGTGCTGACAGCTCGGAGCCTGGAACCTGCTTTAGATTCTGTGTCTCCCTCTCTCTCTGCCCCTCCCCTACTTGTGCTCTGTGTCTCTGTCTCTCTCTCTCAAAAATCAATGAACATTTAAAAAAAATTATTTAAAAAAATGAGAGAGAGAGAGAGAGAGAGAAACAGAAGCTGATTCTCTCATGGGTCTGGAGCCTGGAAGTCCCCAGGCAAGGTGACAGCCGGGCCATGTTCCTTCTGCCCACCTACAGGGTAGAATCCTTCCTTACCTCCTCCTGGCTTCTGTTAGCTTGTCGGCAATGCTCAGCCTTCCTTGGTTTGTAGACACATCACCCCGCTTTCTGCCCCCGTCACCACGCGGCCTCCTCCCCTGCGCGTCTGTTCCTCACACGGCGGTCTGTCTCCTCCCTGCGGGTGTCTCTCTCCTTTTCTCATAAGGACACCCATCATACTGAATGAAGGGCCTGCCCTCTTCCAGTATGACCTCCTCTCACTTTAGCTCATCACATCGGCAATATTTCAGGTCACGTTCACAGCCCCTGGAGACTCCAACATACCTTCTAGGAGGAGACACAGTTCAACCCACGTAATACCTGGCTTCTCTTTTCCTCAGAACCTAAGGAGCTGTGACATTTCTCCTTTCTTTGTGTGATCTGTGGGTGGCAGGGGGGACGTGAGCCAAGATGCCTGTGGGCTTTCCTGGCGGCTGCGGCCGGGGTGGCAGGTGATTAGTGGGGGTGCCCCTGCTCAGGGAGGCCGGAAAGGCTTCCCGGAGGCTGCTTCTGTTCTGGCTCTTCCAGGTGAAGCCATGAGCACCTGAGTCGCCCAGTCTGGGCTGGAGGAGGGCTGTGGGGTGGGGGGAGTACCAACGGGTGGCTGCGGGTGAGCTTGGCCATGCGGCTCTGTTCTCAGTACCCGAGCAGCTGGCTTTAAAGGTGTCTGCAGTCAACGCCCTGGAGTAGGCAGGCTGGTCAATCAGGTCACGTTCCGCAGACCTTCCAGAGAACTACGTCTCCGGACAACACGAGAAGCTCTTCTTCCGGAGGCTTCTAGGATTTAGAGGCTCCGAGCCCCCCCTTGCAGGGCATGGCCCAGATTCAGTAGGAATTCTGTCCGCCTGGTATCTGGTGCCCTCAAAGTCAGAGTCCGTTTAGGAGCCTGCTGGAGAGGCCAGTGTTGAGGCTTGGGGGAAGGTTCTAGATGAGGGATTCTTGGATTGGTAAAGCACGCCCAATGCCTGGACGGGAAGGTGAGCAGGAAAGGAGTGGGTGGATGGGCTTTGTAAGTGGATCGAACCATATAGAAGTCCCCGCACCCCGGCCCCAGTCAAGCAAACACAGGGAGGACTGTGACCAGTGACGCATGGGAGCTGAAGGGGGAAGGACCGTGTCTCCCTGGAGGACAGATGACTGAGCATGGCCCCTCCCGTCCTGCCCCCTCCAGGTCTGCCCCTCAGAAACACACACCAGCTTCCACAAGCCTCTTACAAACTCTCCTTGGGGCCCGGATGGAGGGGCCTGTGAGCATGCTGGCTTTTCCTTCTGGCACTCTCTGACCACCTGGATGCCCCCACTTTCTACACCTACCTCTATCCCTCATTCGTAGGCCCTGGAACAAAGCCTCAGGGCCCGTCAGGGACCAGAAGCAAAATGTTAACCAAAGGGTCAATATCACATGTCCACGGCGGAAGGAAAACGGCCTGGTTTGGCCAGCTCGGCTGCTGTAGGTGCTGTGACAGGGTGGCTGGGGCAGGTAAGTGGGGGAGGTTTTATTTTATTATTTTATTTTATTAAAATTTTATTTAAATCCGTGTTAACAGTTAGTGGAATAATGGTTTCAGGAATAGAATTTAGTGACTCATCACTTACATGTAACACCCAGTGCTCATCCCAACAAGTGCCCTCCTTAATGCCCATCCCCCATCTAGCCCATCCCCCACCTACCTCCCCTCCCAAAACCCTCACTTTGTTCTCTGTATTCTGTTTTTATCTTATTTTCCTTTCCCTTCCCCTATGTTCATGTTTTGTTTCTTAAATTCCACATGAGTGAAATCATATATTTGTCTTTTTCTGACTGACTTATTTCGCTTAGCATAATACCCTCTAGTTCCGTGCACGTTGTTGCAAATGGCAAGATTTCATTCTTTTTGATCACCGAGTAATACTCTGTTGTACGTATGTATATATACAAATACATATCCACACGCGACATTGAACGGACGGTGACAGGTAGGATCAAAAGTGACAATAAAGGGCCCAGACAAAATTTGATTCTTAAAATTCAGTCACGTTGTTTTTTAAAAGCCATACTTAGAAATTCCCAAGGTATCAAAACAGAATTCAGAGACTCTATTTTGCCTTATTCATTACATTAGCCAGGAATGAGTGTGTCAGGAGAACGTTCTGGAGGGGAGGTGTTGATGCATTGAAAATGTCAAGGGGCTGTTTTGTGTTCTTTGCAACATCCCCTGAGCAAACGTGGAGGGGAGCTGTATCTGCAGAGGGGGGGCTGGGGAGCTCCTCCCTGCGCTGGCTTCGACATCAGCGGCCTGGGGCGTGGCCGGCAGGTGCCCAGCGGCTGGCCTCTGGACTCAGTGGATGCCTTGCTCCGGCCAGCCTAGCTCTTTGGCACACGCCCCTTTGCAGATCCTGATCTCAAAAGCGTGCGCCAGACCCTTGTTCAGGCCTGGCACCCCGGCTCTCCAGCCGATGAAGCCCTGGGTCGTCTTCGGGACTGGCGGGGACGGAAGGATCTGGAATGGAGACGTAGGGGGTTTAGCCACTTGGGCCACAGTGACACGGGGCATGTCCACCGAGGCACCAGGATCGGCACGTGAGGCCCGATGGGGAAAGGACAGGAAGGTCTCCCTAAGTGAGATGCGCCCAGGGTACACACGCTCCGGTCAGCTGGACCCCGAGACTCGCTTCTCGCCACAAAACCATGAAGCCAGGGGTGATTCTTTATCTGGTCATGCCCAACACACTGACTCATGACCTCCAGGAAAGTAATTGTTTTTTTAATAAATGCTTTTATTTATTTTTTGAGAGAGCGAGAACAAGCGGGGGACAGGGAGACAGAGGATCTGAGATGGGCTCTGTGCTGACAGGCTGACAGGTTCACAGCAGCGAGCCCGATGCGGGGCTCGGACTTATGAACCGCAAGAGCATGACCTGAGCTGAAGTCGGATGCTCAACCGACTGGGCCACCCAGGCGCCCCTGGGAAGATAATTTTTATCTGATAAAAGAGCAAAAAGGAAAAAAAAAAGTAAGGTTCAGAAATATCAGGGCACCTGGGTGGCTCAGTTGGTTAAGTGCCCGACTCTTGGTCTCAGCTCAGGTCATGATCTCCCGGTTTGTGAGTTCGAGCCCCACACCGGGCTCTGCGCTGACAGCACAGAGCCCCTGCTTGGGATTCTTTGTCTCCCCCTCTCTCTCTTTCTCTGCTCCTCCCCTGCTCTGTCTCTCTCTCAAAAATAAGTGAACATTTAAAAAAAAGACATATTAAGTAAGTTCACATCCCCCTTTATAAAATATATAACAATACTGTCGGATGGTATCCCGGCGGTTACAAATACTCCCGTTTTCCTCAGGAGGCTTTATGAAACGTGTGTGCATGCATCCACACTCCCCCCCCCCCCCAAACTGTAGAGGCCACAGGAATGAAAAGTGATAGAATATAATTAAAGACCGAAGGAAAATGAGGCTCTGTCTGAAATGAAAAACCACCGTTTTGTTCGTCAATTCCCTGGACAGACTTGAAATATTTGGAAAACGAGGGCAAATGTTTACATTAGTTTCTCCCCTTCCATTTGAAATAAGGCCCTGTTCTGCCTCAGGGCTTTTGTACACGCTGTTCCCTTTGCCTGGAAAGCTTGTCCAGGGCTGGCTCTTTGTCATCCTTCAGTCCTCAGCTCAAGGGGCATCACCCTGTCCTCTGTTATGCTCTAAAACCTCACCTGTCTCTTTCCTCCATGGCATTCAGCACAGCATCTAACAATTGTGTTGATTTTCTTGTTTCATGTGGGCCCCCCCTCCCCACCCCCTTGTCTTTTCTTCCTGTTTACCACTGTTTACCCAAGCAAGCCCCTGGCACCCACCAATAGCTAACCGTCATCGGAACTCTCTAAAACCCACCGGGTAACGTTCCAAATCCTTCGCAGGCGTTCTCCCACGGAACCCCGACACTATTCCCTGAAATAGGTGCTTTCGTTAACCCCCATCGTACAGGGGGGAAAGGAGACACAGGGCAATCGGACGCTCCCAAGACCACGCAGAGGGTGAGCAGCCGAGCAGGATTTGGATCCCGGTGGTCTGGGCCCGGTCCTTCCCCCGCCCCGGTTTCGGGCCCAGCCCCCAGAAGTGTTTGCTGAATGACGGGACCAACCCCATCCTTTTCTCGGCCGCCCTCTGCTTCTGCAGCGCTGGACGCAGTGGTCCTCGCGAGTGTCGTGTGGGGACGGGTAGCCTGATGTGTTCCCCGCACGGGGGCTCCGACAGGGCCTGGAAACTGGCCTCCCACCTGCTGGGCGCCACCGCCTTCTTACCTACCGCGGAGTGGGGCGAACACAGTTCCCTGCAGGGCTCATTTCTTACTTAGGAAAATAAGTATTCAAAATGACTTGGCGAACCTTGATGTATTTTTCCACTGGGGTCACGGGCCGGACGCGGAATCGCTCGGGAAGCTCGATTTTGGGCTTCGGGGTGAGGGGTTCTTCGTCACCCTTGAGCAACTGAAACACAGTCCCCAGAGACAGGAAGCCTCAGACTGAGGTTAGTGGGAGCCGTCTCGTCCCTGTCCCCCCGGAGAGCCGCCGTTTGCAGGTGACCGAAGCAGGGCTCAGAAACGTTGGGGAGCTTGAGAGAAAGGGGCAGACTGGGGACCGTCAGCTCGGCCTCGGGACTTGGCGCTTGGCTGCTGTGCCTTATACCAGCTTTTGCACCTGCCAATTTATACTCCCGCGTCGTAATTTGGGAAAACCTCACAGGTTGCGGACTCAAAAACTTGCCAACAAGCTTCCAGGACCAATCTTGAAAATATTAGAGGAGAGTCCCCATCCCCCCTTTTAATTTGTAAAGCGATTTTGAACTCCGAAATCCCAACTTAATTACATGTGAGGAATATTAATACAGACTCTTTTTATGCATTTTGTATTAATAAGGACTCATTTTATGCATAAAATCTCAAGTTGTAGAATTCTGTAAGTATTAAAAAAACTCATTAAGAGTGGCATAATTTGAAAGCTAGCGGGTGGGGTCAATTACAAATGGGGTTTGGAATTATGCGATTATTGTGCCGTTCTGCGGTCCCTCCCGAGAAATGTGGTCTCCAGGTTGTTGTGTCCTGGGGGTAGTTTGAAAGGCTGTGGTCATGGGGCGCCTGGGTGGCTCAGTCGGTTGAGTGTCCGACTCTCGGTTTTGGCTCAGGTCATGATCTTGCAGTCTGTGAGGTCAAGCCTGGCGTCAGACTCTAGGCCACCAGTGCAGAGCCTGCTTGGGATTCTCTCCCTCCCTCTCTCTCTTCCCCTCCCCCACTCGCTCTCTCTCTCAAAATAAATAAATAAACATAAAGAAAGAAAGGTTGTAGTCTGGTGGCCACCGTCCCACTGAAGCCCATGCAAGCATTTTACATCTGTAAGGTGATTTACAGACCCGAGCCACTACTCAAGAGTCAGATTTCATTTCTTTACTTAAAATTTTTTTAAAGAAATATTTTTTTATTTTTGAGAGAGCGAGCGAGCCAGAGAGAGAAAGTGAGTGGGGAGGGCAGAGAGAGAGAGGGAGACACAGAATCCGAAGCGGGCTCCAGGCTCTGAGCTGTCAGCACGGAGCCCGACACGGGGCTTGAACCCGTGAACTGGGAGATCGTGACCTGAGCTGAAGTCGGACGGTCAACCGACCGAGCCGCCCAGGCGCCCCTGGCCAGATTTCATTTAAACGGGTGGGTTTCTGGAGTCTCTTGAGCCACGGGGCATCTGCACTTCTCCTGTCTATCAGGTAGCACTCAGCTGAGCTGATGAGCTCTGCATGGGCCCAGGGGTTTCTACAGTCACATCTCCCACTCCCTAGTAATTACGCCTGGCGCTTCTGCCTGTTTCTGTTCCCTGGCTGGTTTAGGAAATACCTAGAATATTTCCCCGGTAATCCCTGTATATTCACCTGGCTTCTATTCTCGTCCCATCTGAACTACACACTCACCCAATGAGGCCGCTTGAGGACTGGCAACCCATTTTACAGATGGGTAGTCTGAGGCCAAGTGGTCCTGCAACCAGGCAGACCAGTTTCTCCCCTTGGTGCTTCCCTGTATTAACTGTATGACTTTGCAAGTCTTGGAGCTCAATTTCTTAATTCAGAAAATGGGCATAAAACAGCACTCCCTTCTGTGCAAGAGTTGTTGTGTGGAT
This sequence comes from Panthera leo, assembly GCF_018350215.1. Classification (NCBI taxonomy): domain Eukaryota; kingdom Metazoa; phylum Chordata; class Mammalia; order Carnivora; family Felidae; genus Panthera; species Panthera leo. Next base: position 5,150,488 of record NC_056681.1, read on the forward strand.
TAAACGAGCTGGTTCGGATGAAGCACCCAGAACATGGCTGGCTCGTAGTAAGTGCTCAATAAATTCGCCTATAGGTTTCAGAGTTACCGGTTTTCGTATACAGCACTCCGTTTAACTTTATTCTTACAAATTATGCACTTCCTAACCATTTATTCTTTGAAATAATCAATTCTGTAACCTCTGGGCTCATAAAATCTCTATTTACCTCCTCGAGAGGGGTTGCTAAAAATCCCCAGTTCTGGGCCCAGTTTTGCCGCGCTTCGGTTTCAGCTTTCAGGCGGTATTTCCTGAAAAACAAAACAAAACAAAACAAAACAAAGGTCCTAAGTGCTGGGCGGCATTGGAAAAAGGTTAAAGTAGCAAGCTCTAAAAGGTCCACTGGGGAAAATTTTACTTTTTTCCATGCGTGTTATCGACTGAACTATGCCTCTGTGCCAGAAAGGGAGCTGGGTGCCAGAGGGAGCAGGAGTCCCGGTCTCTGGGGACCACGAGGGGTGACAGGCGTCTAAAGACCCAGAGGTACGGGTTGGATGGCACGCTGGGGACAAGACTTGGGGCTGGCTCTGCCCGAGGGGCCATGTAGGTATTAGAGTCCTTATTTTGGTGAAGTGAGTGAGGTGGGGTGAGGCGTCTGGAGTGCAGAATTTAAGGGGTGCTCACTTCCAGGTTCTGGCAAGTGCACAGCCAGCATGGCCTGACCTTGAGAATGAGCCTCCTTAAATACTGCCCCCCAGATCCCCCACCGGCCCCGCCCTAATCCTGGTCCTGCTTGTGCTCCACAGTAAATATGATTTATATACAGTGACCTACTAGTTGAGGGCTGGCGTGTCACATTTTGCACACATCTAATTAAACATTTACTCATTTTGACTTTCAAGCTTCTTTTCCTCTTTTGGAATCAGTGTCTGCACCCCCACCCCACCCCCACCCCCCACCCCTCCAGAGCCTAGTGTCTCCACCGCTCTGGAGGTCCCGAACAAGCTTTCTGCCCTGGGCACTGAGCATCTAAAGCAGAGTCTAGTCTAATGGAGATATAACGTGAGCCTCAGGTATGAGCCACGTACATAATAACAATTTTCTAGAAGCCACGCTAACGGAAAAGTGAAAATAAACGGCTGAAGTTAATTTTAATATTAGTGTCTTTGGGGGGTATGAAATCTTCGAAATCTGTTGTTTCTATTATATTTACAGTTCGTTCCAATTTGGGCCAGCCACTGGCTCAGTAGCCACTTTGGATGTTGGACAGAACCGTCTAAGGGTTGAACCGGCTCTCTTCACACAGGAGGGGGCATCTGATTTGGGTCCTGAAGGATGAGTATGAGTTTGTCTGGTGGAGAAGGGACGGAGGGGCATTTTAAACGGACGGAACATACCTGTCACGGCAGTCTTACAGGTGTCTGAGACAAAGATAAAAAACAATGAATAGCTGTGTATTTTGTGCCAAAGGATTCTGGCTTCCCATTGACAAGAGAGGGGTAAAGTTTCCTATAAAAATAAATTTGAGCGAAAAAGAAAGCCAGTTTAAAGAAAAATATGAAGTGATTAACGCAGGTTTTACAAGGAAATGATAAAAATCAGAGAGACGGCCAGCAGGATAACTGAAGTTTAAGAGGTAAGCAATTATGCTTCATTGTTACTCAACTTCACTTACTTGCATCTAAATTAGTAACCTCCCATGTTGGTGGAAACTTCAGAGATGGTGTATTTAGCGATTCAATAGAATGCCGAATAAAAACACCCATGACAAATGTCTGCTGAACATAAACCTTTTAGAAAATGGATCGGTTTTTTAAATTGAAATGTCTTACTACTTAAAAAGGCAGGAAAATCAAGAATGTAAAGAGCCTATGCATACCTCATTCAAATTAAGTATTAAGATATTTGTTTTATTTTTTTTGTAATTTGGTAAATCTTAAAAATAACATGTTGGTCGGCTCAACAAGCAAAGATTTGCAGATGATTGCAAAACCAGATGTAGTATCTTTTATCTTTCGTCGTGGGCCTAAGCGGAGAAAGGCTTTCTGGTGGCCCTCATGTCCCTGACGTCGCCCAGACCACCTCCAGCGCACGGTCCTGGCGCCCGGAGGTCGACCGCCTCCAGGAGCTGGAGGGGAAACTGAGGCCGCCAGGTGTGCACGCTCGAGGTGGGGACGGCCCCGCCCACCGGGTACGGGATCCCGGGCGTTACCAGATCTCGTCTTGGGCGACGAGGTTCATGCGCTCGGCCGCAGCGGTGCTGAGAGGTTTCTGCGTCATGTGGGCTCTTGGTCTCTGGGCTCCCGGCGCGCACCAGCCCTGGGCTCGCCGGCGTCTCGCGTCGCCAGGGAGACCGGTTGCCCAGCAACGCGGGACGCGGAGGCGGAGGCTGTGCTGCACCTGGCGCGGGGTGCGGGCGCGAGGCTCCAGCCGAGGCCGTGCGCCCGCTGCCCTCCTCCGCCCGCCTCCGAGCCCTCCGCCCACCTCCCTGCCCACCTGCCTGGCCCTGGCGGCGGCGGCAGCCCTTCTCCTGTGCGGGAAGCCCTAGGGAAGCCTCACCGCCTCACCACCCTCCCCCCTTTAAAATTTAGGCCTGCGAGGCAAGTACGCACACCCACGAGTGTACCCATCCTAAATGTACCAAGCTTGATGAATTCTGTCACAGAGGAACGCACCCCCCCGGAGCCACGGTCTGGATTATCAACTAGGACCTTCCAGCCCACCCGCCTTGTCCACTTCTCTGGGGGGGTGATTAGTTTCCCTGGCATTTGAACTTTGCAGAAGTGACTCGTCCAGGGCCCAAGGTTGTGTTTGAGAGGTTCATCCACCTTGCTGTGCGTGCCTCGGCGTGTTCTTTGTTCGTTTCCACTCCCGAAGTCTATCCTGCTGCCGCTGGGGTGGGGATTGGGGTTTTGGCCACCCCAGTGCTGCCCCGAGTATTCCTGCACGTGGCTTGGGGAGAGCGTCGCGTATGTATGCATTTCTGCTGGTATTGACCATTTATAACAATCCCCTGCATGAAATGCACAGATAATACGGCCTGCACACCCCACACCCACACCCTCCTTCATGCCCATCAACACCAACCCTTCGTGACTGGGGTTCTCAATCGGTTCGTTGACTGACTTGGCGATCTCCCAAGGTTTCCACCAGCCCACGTTGTCAGAGGCCTGGAATTGGACAACGGGTCTAAGAGACAACAGTTAATGGACAGACTTGGAGGGCAGGGCGCCATGTTTTTTTGCCCAAGCAGCCAAGAGGTACACAGGTGCCCAGAGACTCATGGGACTGAGCGAAGGGGGTCATCATGCTTTTGCTGAACTACAGGCCGTCTCCGGGATAATTACCAAGGTCACCTGAGGGGGCGTGGGTGTTTTACCTTCCAGTTGGGTACCTGTGATTCTCCCTGGAATGTCTGCCTCCCTCCCTTTCCCTGACCTCCTTGCTCCCTTATCAACAGATTAGTGCTTTTATGGGGCTGTTGGGGGAAGTATTTACATATAACAATGTTCTCCGCACCCAAGGCGTGTATATTTTTCTTGGCTCTTGGGAGGTGCTGGGTAGAGGCCCCAAATCGGGGTGGTCCCATTTGCCCACTCAGCCAAAACAGTGAGGGGGCCGGGCGGGGGCTGGAATTAGAGAGGATAGGTTAATTCATGAATGTGGTACACATTATGCCCTTGGCTGAGCAAGCTGGTGGGCCTGGTCGGATTGCCACAGGCTGGACAAGTGTCCGGGTGGGCTCAGGGTTTTCTTTCGGGCCTTTTTTTGTGAAGCCACCATTCTTACAACAGGGGGTAAGTAATCTGGAAAGCTGTGTGAGCAGTGGACGGCGGGGAGAGGAGGATCCATCATGTAGGAGGGCAAAGTCAGCTTTCCCTTCGGGAAGCTTCCAAGATGATTCTGTTAAAATGATTAAGAGTAAGTTCACTTACTGAATGTCTCTGTATGCCGGGCTCATTCATTCTACAAATGTCTGCCGAGCACCTCCGATGTGCGCGGTGATGCAGGAAGGGACCAGACGGACTAAGTCTTTGCCCCTGCCCCAGGGGGAGGGGTGGACACGTCTGGAGGAAAGACAATGAGGCAATAAACAAATGCACACACCGGCTCATGCCAGGGAGACACGTCTGGCCCGAGGAGGCTAAATCAGGAAGGAGGTTCAAGGTGATGGGGAGTCAGGGGAGAGGTATGGGAAGAACTATTGTGAGTGGGTAGGGAAGCCCAGGTCCTGAGCTGAGCCGGCCCCGAGGGTCTGGAGAACACTAAGGAGGCCAGTGCAGCTGGAGGCATCCCTGGAAGGTGTGGTGGGTACAGATATGGACAAGCAAGGACAGTGCCTTCCAGGAGGTCAGTCGAGTGGGGGCACAGATGTGAACGCCCCCAGATGATAACGCATCGTTTCATCATTCTGGATGGGGTAACAGTAGGATGATGTGATTTAGAGCGTGTCCCTGATGAGGCAGGGAAGTACAGAGGCGGCGAGGAGTGAGTTGGGTTTTGAAGGATGAGTAGGAGTTTGCCAGTTCTGCCCATTCTCCTCAGAAATAGCTGCATGGGCCACCCTGGGGGATGGGTCTAGGATGAGAAGTGGTTGAGGTTCAACGTCCAAGCTTTGGGACTGGATGTGGCCTCACGCCCTGCCTCTGCTGTGTTCCATCTCAGTGGCCTCAGGAAAGTTGGTTGACCTCTCTGAGCCCATGTCCTCATCTGCCAAATGAACTTGTAGGGGTCTGAGGAGGTGGCGTAGGGGGAGCAAATGTGAATGGCTCTGCATGCTGCCAGAGCGGTTGGTGCTCACGAAGAGCGGAGAACGTTGCCCAACGACCAGCCTGCGGGTTGCCTCGACACAGGAGGCGTCTTTGGCCAAAGGCACGAAGGTTTGGGAGACAGTGTGGGGAGATGGAAATGAGGCCTTGACTGGAGCTGGGCTTTGCTTCTTGAAGATGTCAGTTTTGAAGAAGAGGCTGTGGGCGGCTGGTGGACTGGCCCGGAGGGCGGGATTCCTTCTTTCCTGAGAGGGGAGAGAGCTACACTCACCTGGGGCAGCCCCGTGGGCCTTCCTGAGGCGCCATAGTAACCATCATGGCGCCAGCATTCCCTGGGCCCCAGCTGGATCCTTCTTTACATTCTCTAATTTCACGAAGGAGGGATTCCTTCGGTGACATTTTGTAGAATGGAAAACCGGCTCGAACAATTGGTGGGAGAGAAAGGATTTGAAGCAAACTTCAAAGGCCCTCGTCTGACCGTGAACTCTGGGTTTGGGGGTGACTCTTCCTCCCTAGGAGCAGGGCCTGCAGGAAGATGGGGCGTCCACATATCCTATCCTCCTCCTCTCTCTTGATAATCAGGAGGCCCTTCTCTCTCCGGATGATTTTTAAGCAGCTGAGCTTGGCCGTGGGTGTCCAACCCAAGCAGCAAAGGACAGTGGGAAAGAAGCCCAGCTCTGGTTTTTCTGAGGTGTTGCCGGAACTTTCGGTGGGTCTTGCGAGGTTCTGGGCCTCTCCCTGAAACTGCTGTCAGGCAGCCGAAGTTGGTGGAGGACCCAGATGAGGCGGAGGCCCTGCGCTGCCACCTGCAGGCGCTCCCTGAAGACACCTTCCTGACTGACGGGCACGGATTTGCTTCAACCAACTATGAACAGAGCCCCCACTCACCGTCCTGTCAGCATGAACGACCAATCTTCAATCAGCTTGACCACCGAGGGCTCTAGGGTTGCCAGATTCAGTAAATACAGGATGTCCAGTTAAATTTGAGTTTCACGGAGCAGATTTATGCCACACTATGTTTATACCAAGAAATTGTGTATTGTTCACCCAAAACACAAATGATCCAGTGAAGAAATGGGCAGAAGACATGAATAGACACTTCTCCAAAGAAGATACCCAGATGGCCAACAGACACATGAAAAGATGCTCAACATCACTCATCATCAGGGAAATGCAAATCAAAACCATGATGAGATATCACCTCACACCTGTCAGAATGGCTAAAATTAACAACTCAGGCAACAGCAGATGTTGGCGAGGATGCAGAGAAAGACGAACCCTTTTGCGTTGCTGGTAGAAATTCAAACGAGTGCCGCTATTGTGGAAAACAGTATGGCGGTTCAAACAGAACTGCCCTACAACCTAGCAAATGCACTAGTAGGTGTTTATCCAAAGGATACAGGAGTGCTGATTTGAAGGGGTACATGCACCCCAATGTTTATAGCAGCACTATCAACAATAGCCAAAGTATGGAAAGAGCCCAAATGTCCATCGACTGATGAATGGATAAAGTTATGGTATATGTATACAATAGAGTATTACTCGGCAATCCAAAAGACTGAAATCTCGCCATTGGCAACAAGGTGGATAGAACTAAAGTGTATTATGCTAAGTGAAATTAGAGAAAGACAAATATCATATGATTTCACTCATGTGGATGAAAGAAACAAAACAGATGAACATAAGGGAAGGGAAGGAAAAATTAGATAAAAACAGAAAGAGAGGCCAACCATAAGAGATTCTCAAATAGGGAGAACAAATTGAGGGTTGCTGGAGGGCAGTCGCGGGGGGGGGGGGGAATGGGTTAAATGAGGGATGGTCATAAAAAAGGGTGCTTGTTGGAATGAGCACTGGATGTTATATACAAGTGAGAAATCACTGAATTCTATTCCTGAAACCAATATTACACTATATATTAACCAACTTGGATTTAAATTAAAAAGAAAAAAGAAATCTCGTGCGGTTTCGCTGGGTCCCTTGTCATCTCTGAACATCCTAGTCTCGGTGAACTTCTGCATTGGTATGTGTGCCTTCTCCTCTCCTCGTTCTAGGAGTGGAAACCTCCTCCCTACGATATTTGAAACAAGACATTCGCGGACCTCTGACGGACACTGTTCACCATTTCTTCACTTTAATTCCGTTCTTTTGGAAAGAGTGTTATTCAGGAAGAGCTGGGAGGGGAAGGGATGGCCACACTTGCTGATTCCCATCATACGTGGGAAAAGGAGGAAATATTTACAGCTTGGGAAGGTTTGCCGTATTCCTGCATATTAATATTTTTGGCCATCTCTCAGCATTCTGGGACAGTTTTTAGGTTTTATTTTTTTCCCCCATCTTGCTGTTGCTCTAGAAAACCTTTCAACAACTGGAGCCAACTGTTTCTTTTTAGTTTTTAAGCTTAAACAGTTTTCTTTTTTATTTTGTGATTTTTTTTTTTGAAACCAAAGAATGTTTTGTGCAGCCAACGTCCCCGCCAGCCAGCCAGCCAGCCAGCGTGCCTTTTTCCGCAGCGCGGGTGATTATCACCTCGACTGCATAACAAAGACATGAAGGCTTGAGATAAAGGTGCCAATTTGCAGGGCAGGTTTTTGATGGCTTCACCGAGCTTAAGGAACTCCAAGGGTCTCTAGTCCTTGCGCCCCCATTATGTTAGCTCGGGTCACAGCAAAGGGACTCTTGTCTTACCTTACAAAGTGTCCACACTCCACACACGTAAAGTAACAATTAACATCACTCTCTGGGGTTTATTGAAGAAGAACAAAGCCGAATCCCTCCCACCGCGCCCCGGAAGCCTCCCTCTCAGCTTTGTTCTCCGCTGGGCGCAATTATCAATGGCTCCACGTCGGGCCCCTCCGGGTCAGGGTGCATTTTGTTCCTCTCTTTCCCTCTCACCTGCCCCTTCCTTTCCAGCCTCTCTTGTGCCAGCTCTTAGGATGTGAGAAAAGCCCAGCCCCTGTGTGAAAAGTAAGCCTGAATGCTAGGGGAGAAGAGCCAGCTTTGATTTCCAAGCGAGACTAACACTCAGCGATCTTTGCAGGGGAAGGTGGTAAGTGCCCAGGAGAGGTCCTCGGGTGGCTGTCAGAATGGAAGGCAGAGGGTGTCCGTGGGCTGTCACAAGGCGCGTCTGCAATGAAGCCTCTGTGCTCGAGGAGGAGTCCGCTTAGAAGTGCATGTGCTCTGAGAATGCAGGTGTCGCCCAAGAAGGGCTTGGAGTAGCCTGAAGTCGCAGGTACCGTCCTTGAATGGAACTCGAGTGGCGTATTACCTGTGATTCCAGAGAGACCTCATCGAGCTGGCCTGGCCAGGCGCAGGGCTTTGCTGTCCAGGGTGGACCAGCTACCCTGGGTTCTGCCAGCAGAGGGTCCGACAGAAGGTTTGGAAGGAAAACTGGACCCCTGCGCAGGAAGGGGAGACGGGAGGTGGTTTCCATGTTCTGTTCCGTAAGATTAGGGGTTTACGTACCTGGCACACCTGTCCCCTTCCCCTTCCGCTGAGGCTTAAGGCAGGCTACGGTTTCCAGTGGTCATTCATTCGTTCATTCACTCAACTGACGCATGTACCTAATCTCCTCTACGTGCTGGGCTTTGTGCCAGGCACTGGGGACCCATCAGGGGCAAGACAGGACTGATTCCAACCTCAGGAAGCTCCCAGTTTAGTAAACCAATAAACCAGGAGACTTTCAGATGGGGACAAGCGTTAAAAAAAACAAAACAGAACATGTAAGGGGTGTCGTGGGGTGAGGGAGTTGTGGCAGTAGGATGCCAGGGGAGGTGGCATTTGAGCAGGGACGCGAGCAGTGCAAGCAAGCCATCTCTGGGGACAGAGGAGGACACCCATGGGGGCTGGGCGGCCCACCAGGCCTCGGCACCAGGTGGGTCTGGGGAATTTGGACTTTTTATTCCAAGTTCAGTGGGAGGTGCTTAGCGCACCTGGGTAGGGCTGTCCAGTCCAACACACAGGCTTTGCGGCCTCGGGCACAGCGTAGGACCCCCTGGGTCCCCACAGCCCCCCGGAGGATGTCCTCTCATGTTCTCATTGCTGCTTTTCGGGGTTCAAGGGCATCAAGGGGTTCAGGGCTGGGACCTCATGAAAGAGAGTAGGAAGATCGCGCTCCTGAAATCTTTTGCAGACTATCCCCTTCCGTGCTTGAAGTGGTTCTGGGATAGCAGCTAACTATACTTCCCTCCAGCCTGGCTGGGGCCTGGTTGATCACCAGGTGACATTTCACCGGGCTGCCGTGATTGGCCAGATAGGAGGACATGTGACCGAAGCAGGGCCAATCAGAGTCTTTCCCTGGGTTTTTATGCACAGACACCAAGCTGGGATGACCCTTTTTGTCCCTAGGCTGGGATATGGAAAGCTTAGAGCTGTCTGTGGCCAAACCCCTCTCTTCCTGCCCCTGTGCATGCTGCTTCCCTGCCGGTAGGGGAGAAGCCTGAATGCTCCAGGAAACAAGGAGGCCAGTGTGCAGAGAGCGGAGAGGGGGAGGGGAGGGTCGAAGTGATGGCGCAAGAGAAAAATCTAGTGATGGTTTGGATGTGTGCAGGTTCCTGAGGCCAGCTCTGCCCCTGGGTTTCCCAGTTACTCGAACCAGTTAAAGCCCACTCCAGTTTTGGTCGTGATGGGGGTCTACCCGTCGCAACAAAACGGATTTCAGACCATTTCGCTCTGGAAAGTCGCCTAACCCTCCCGCCTCGGGAAAGTCACGTGGCTAGTCAAACGTCCTTGGTCTTAATTTGCTTAGTCCCCCCCTCCCCCACCCAGTGGCCCCACTGCTTCCGGGCTGGGTCCGGTGTGGCAAGGGTTTGCCGTTTGCCTAGTGCACCGGCCCTGCCTGTGTCCGGTCCTAGGGACGCCCTGCGGGTCACGCACATTCCCCAGCCCTCCCCCTCCCCCCCCCCTCGCGGCTGGGAAAGGAAGCCCCTTCTAGGGAGAGGAGGAAGCCACACAGGGGGCTGCGCGGGGAGGGGGCGGTGGCTCAGGGGCCAGAATGTTCATCTTGGAGCTCTGGGGACACCCTCACGTCTCCCCACCGCTCCACTTAGCACCCGGAGCCGCTTTGCGGCCGCTCCTTTTTGGAGGTTCGCCTTCTCGGCTGCGCGGGGAGTAGGGCGTCCTGACGTGGGTACCGCCTGGCTGTCACCCCACGGTGATGACGACCACGGATAAGCTGGAACTTACTTAGCACTTGCCGGGCTGAGTGCCTGCGAAGCCCCTCTGCCTTGCGACCTCACGGTAGCCCCATGACGCGGGAGTGATGAACGTTCCTCTTTTGCAGAGGCAGACACAGCATCAGAGAAGCTCAGGCGCTGGTCCACGGTCGCACAGCTTTATCGCCGGAAAGCCGAGATCCAGGTGTGCGTAGGCAGCAGTGTGGCAAACTGCAAGGCGAGAGCTCACCCGGGGTGTCCTGGGGCCTCCTGGATGGACAGTGGTCCGCAGTACCTTTCCCGCGACAATCTGGGCCGTCCCACGTGACCGTAAATGACTGCAAAGGAAGGAGAGAACAGCGTTTCTCCTCTCCGTCCCCACCGCACCCCTCCCCCAGGCTCCGTGGGCGTCTGTTGGGCATTTCTTAAGGACCTGCTGCGGGCCGGGCTCCTGGCGTGGGCGGTCGGGGGTCTAAGCGTCCTCCCACGCTCTAGGCCCAGCCGCCGGTCAGTGCCTGGCACACAGCGGGCCCTCTGGGGACACTTGTCTGGTGGAAGGAAGGCTGTCCTAGCCTTCCGGAGCGGGAGGCCTCACCCGGGACATGAAAGGGCATCTCGCGTGGCTGAGAAACGTGGTCCCCCTCCGTCTGTCATGGACGTGGGGACAGGACCCACGGGGACTCCGCATGTTTGATCTGAGAGGCGAATGGCTTCTGTGCAGTCACCTCTCTCGGGGGCCTCAGGCCTATTGTTTGCTTTCAGACAACTTCGTCTCGAGTGGATTTTATTATTTTTTTATTTTTATTTTTTTACAATATTTTATTTTATTTTTTATTTTTTTTCAATAAATGAAATTTATTGTCCGATCGGTTTCCGTACAACACCCAGTGCTCATCGCAAAAGGTGCCCTCCTCAATGCCCCTCACCCACCCCCCATCAACCCTCAGTCCAGTGGATTTTAAAGGAAAGCTCGGGGGCTCTACGAGATGCAAAAGGCTAAGGTGGGAATGCGGGTTGTTTCAGAGACCTGGCTGCGGTTACTGGGGGACCGCGTGTGGGCCAGGTCTTTTAAAGCTAGTGAACGAGGAGAGCAGTGGCTCCCAGCCCGCGACTGTCTGCCCCGTCGTCGGACGTCGTTGAAAGGGAGCATTCAGGGGCAAGTGGGGACCCTCCTGGGGGCGTGTCCGTGGCCCCCTGACCTCGTCCCCCTCCCATCTCACCCGATGAGCCCCCATCCGGCCCCCTCATCACTCCCGTGGGCAGCCAGGGGGGCTCGGCGGTCGCAAACTGGAGCGTGGACCCTCCCTGTGTTAGGCCCCCCCCAGCGGCCCTCCCGTGTTCTCAGGAATGACGTCGTGCGGTGCGAGCTGGGCTGTGGAACTGGCCTCTCCAGGTTCGAATCCTTCCCTATTTACCAGCTGTGCTCACTTGAGAAGATTCCTTCCTCATCTGTAAAATGGAGATCACAATAATATCCCCCTCGACAGCTGTCATGAGGAAGAAATGAATTAGCACCATGTATGAAAGGCATTTGCACACGGCCTAGCACAAGTTATAGACAACGAAAGTGTTTGCTCTTGGGGTCAGGTGGAGACTGCTGGTGGTGGACATGGGCCCTGCCTAGGCTGATGCATTCACCTTGATCTCACCTCCAACCTGTCACAGGCTGTGCTCCTGCCTCACCCCCCTGGTTTCCATCTAGGAAACACTTCAGGCCAATTCCTGCCTCCGGGCCTTTGCACTGGCCTTCTCTGTGCCTGGAATGCATGTCGCTTTTCTTCCTCCTCCCTTACAAAGTAACTCTGCTGTCACTTTCTCCAGGAAGGCTTCCCAGACCAGGCCAGATGCCCTCCCCACACTTTGGTAGCAGTTGTAGGGAGGGTTTTAAAGTTTTTTAAAAAATTTTTTATGCTTATTTATTTTTGAGAGAGAGAGCGAAAGTTTTTTTTTTTTTTTGAAGTTTATTTATTTTGAGAGAAAGAGTGCAGGCAAGTGGGGGAGGGGCAGAGAGACAGGGAGAGAGAGAATCCCAAGCAGGCTCTGTACTGTCAGCCTGGGGCCTGATGCGGGGCCGGATCCCCACAACCTGTGAGATCATGACCTGAGCCGAAATCAAGAGTCAGGCGCTTAACCCGCTGAGCCACCCAGCCCCCCTCCCCGCCTCACAGCACGTTTTCATAATGAATTTTCACCAGTGAGTTTTGCTCAACAGGGACCTCTCGGAGTCCAGAACAACGATGGCTCTTGGTTGGCACTCAGGATTCGGTTGGTGAAGGTGTGGATGAGGCAGCCTGCTGTTCTTACCACACATTCACGCCAACGGGCTGCAGAGACCAACAGACCGACTGGTGTGCTGGACGTCCGTGCAGGTGTTTGCAGAACTCCGGACGAGGCAAGGGCAGGACGAGACTGTCTTTCCACCCCTGTCTTCCTCCCTCCTTTGGGGTTTCCCGCTCCCAGCGGTGGCTGCTGCAGACCTAGGGACCATGCACGCACCCCCGCTGGGCCCTCCCAGACCCGCTGAGCGTTGCTGGCTGGGCCGTGCACATCAAGGCAGAAATAAAAAGATGCAACTTTGAGTTCTTTGGCTCCTCTGGGTTTAAATCAAACTCTTAGTGTAATTTCAAACTACTTTCTTTTTTTATTTTTTTTTCTTTTGGTGGGTCTATTTTATACAGAGCATGTTTCAAATCAAAGCAAGGGAACATTTTCCCCCCTTCTTCCCATGAAAGGCAGGGGGTCTAAGACATTTTAATAGCTTTCATATTCCTTGCTCCAAATATATTATTTTAGCACAATAGTTCCTTTGCGGGAGAATTGCTTAAATGATTCAAAATGGATTTAAAAATATATTTCAAGTTTTAATTTTATGCACAGCACATTAATGAGCAGAGTGCCTTAGAGACTGCCTGTCAGTTTAACATATTCACAATATTCTCAACACAGATGTTATTCCATCTAAACCCTTTTAGAGGGAAGAAACCAGTCATTTTTTTCTTGGGGGATGTCAGAAAATATATTATTTTTGAAATTGTATTTTGATCCCAGAATTCTGTGCAAAAATATGATCATTAGGGTCTGGGTTTGCAGAGTCAGTCCCGTGGACACCAAACTTTTAAAAAGTCCCGAAAAGAGGAGCTGTCAGAACCCTTCACTCAGTTCCCGTTCTCTCGCGGGGACTCTGAGCTTCGACAAGTGGAAGTGGAAACAATGGAAACTTCACCGCGCTGTGCGTCAGATGGGTCAGGGTCAGGGTCAGGGTCAGTGGTACAGTTAGGGTCGGGGCCAGGTCATGGTTACAGGTTAGGGTTAGGGTCAGGGTGAGGGTTAGGGTTTAGGGTGAGGGTTAGGAGTTAGGGTCAGGGCCAGGGTTATGGTTTAGGCTAAGGTTATGGGCTAGGGTGAGGTTTAAGGTAAGGGTTAGGGTCAGGGTTAGGAGTTAGGGTTAGGGTTTAGGTTAGGTTCAGGGTAAGGGTCAGGGTTAGGGGTTTGCATTAGGGTCAAGGTCAGGGCTAGGGGTTAGGTTTAGGGTTAGGGTCAAGGTCAGGACTAGGGATTAGGGTTACAGTTAGGGTTTGGGTTGAGCCTCTTTTAAAGACCAGATGGAATGATAGTGGGTTTGATGTGGAAATCTTTAGAAGGTATGACTCTCATTTTCTTGTTTTTCCCATTAAGGTGCCTGATATTGGCATCAATGGGTCTCTGTCTCCTTGGCTTATCAGATATGATCCAGGCTTAGCCAGTATTGAGTATATACAGGCTGGCATTAATCACATCTGTTCCTAAATGTCCCAATCGTTAAGCAGCTGCATAGGTACAGGTGAATTCTTTCTTCCAGGTCAGTGCCAGCTGTGATGGCCTTGATCCTGCCCAGAGTATTTCTGGGTTGGAGTTGCCCTCTGCCCAAGCGCACCTGATTCCTGTGGATGTCGAGGAGAGGTGAGCTTTCTGGAGCCTTCTCTGTGAAACTGGGGAGTGGTGGTCGGGTCAAGTATGTGGCCTAGAAGTGTGTGGCCCACAATGAGAGCCCCTATTTTATCTGTGTAGTGCATGTTTTCCTTGCTGTCCCGGAAGGCTGTTGGCCGTGGGCCTTCCTGAGCTCTCCAGGACCGATCCAGGGCTTTCTGTAGTCAGAGCAGATTTTTATTTAAGCCAGTGCTATGTTCACAGCCTTCTAGCAAAGGCACCAGTTCCCAGCCAGGGCAGTTTTTGTGATGTGCTGGTTTCACACCCCCCACTCCCCTCAACGTGCTGGCTTATCTGAAGGGGCCTTTGCAGGAGGGGACTGGGCACCAGATGTGGGGCTTCTAGAGTCTGGGGCTCTATTCTCCTGTCCCCTGCCTTCCCGGTGCAGCAAGTTCAGGGAGATAAACCCGCAGCTGCTTTCTTAAACAGAAAATGCTAGTATATCTTTTTTTAAAAATTATTTTTATTTTGAGAGGGTGAGGAGGGACACAAAGACAGAGAGAGAGAGAGAGAGAGAGAGAGAGAATCTTAAGTAAGCTTTGTGCTGAGTGCTGAAGTGCCGATGCGGGGCTCTATCTCACATCCCTGGGATCATGGCCTAAGCCGAAATCAAGAGTCGGATGCTCAACCGACTGAGCCACCCAAGTGCCCCTAAAATGCTGGTATATCTTCATTCTTGGTGTATAAGAAAGATTCATGAAAAGACCCCTTTCCCTGTTTTAATAATGAAAGAAATTTTATTTTGAAAATATTAAAGTGATGCATAAAAATATGACCTTGGAGTTCCCACGGAATAAATGGACCCCAGAATAGGTGGGAAAATGTGAGAAATGAGGACAGTGGGGGGGATTTACCGTTCCAGATATTAGCATATGCTCCAAAGACCCAGTCAACGCGTCTGTATTGGTGTTCGAGCAGGCACCTTGATGCGTGAAGCAGTAAGGGCCGGTATCACTCAGGAGGTGTCTATACGGACAGCCGTGTTGCATGTACAATCTAGGGGCTGAGAACTTCCTAATCGAGATCGCAAACCCAAAAGCCGTAAAGAAAAAAGTGATTGTTTTTGACTCTGTGAAATTAAAAAGTTTTCCATGCCAAAGGTATCACAAAGGCAGTACGCACACGACTAATCTGGAAAAAGTATTTCTAACTTTTCTTTTTTATACGTCAGTCAGAGGGTTAATTTCTATTGCAACAGAAAAATTCAAATAATCCAGATGGGTTTAAAGTAAAACGTGGATGTTTTCTCCCTGCCCTCAAGCCCCTTCTCTGGGGGAATCGCTTTTAACGGTTTAGTGAATTTCCTTTGGGGGCCTGGGGGCGGGGGCTCTTTCTTCTTCCTCATCCAGCAAAAGGAATTAATTTTAGTTTTCTTTTGAGCTGCAGCAGTGGGAAAGCGGGAGAACCCACTTGGGTTTTATTTTTGTTGGTTGTTCGCTTTCCCAAACCTGTCATTCCCCCTCCCCCACATCTCTGCTATTATTTACTTAATCTTTTCTTTTACACTTAACACACTTTTAAAAGCATACACTGATTTTAAAAAGGAAACTTTAAATCATTACCATAAATGGAAAACCAGCGCCATTTGCCATATGCAGAAGGTGGTCGTAAAAGTCGCGGGCGCAGAGGTGGTGAAATTCCAGTTCGATGTCGTAGCGGCTTGCTGTCTTTATTAAACACGAGGCTGGCAGCCTCAGGGGTTTGTGAAAAGCGGGCTAGCCTCCAGTGGAGACACTCTTTGGCTGAGGCAGGGGCATGGATTGTAGAGGAATGACTTTGTCGCCATGTTTCCATGCTTTGTGATGCCACCGGCACCTCCAGAGGCAGCGGGGACCTCCCTGTTGGGACGGGTCCCCCTCCAAGAGCCTCTGGTGTGATGGCCCTGGATGGACAGAGAGGACGGCGTTCCTCAAACCCAGCACAGCTTACGATTAGGACTTCAGGTTTCCAAATCCCACAGTTGATCTGCATTCATTTCTTTTTTTAAAGTTTTGTTTTATTTATTTACTTATTTTTGAGAGACAGATCGTGAATAAGGGAGGGGCAGAGAGAGAAGGAGACACAGAATCCCAAGCAGGCTCCAGGCTCCGAGCCATCAGCACAGAGCCCGACACGGGGCTCGAACCCGTGAACTGGGGGATCGTGACCTGAGCTGAAGTCAGATGCTTAACCGACTGAGCCCCCCAGGCGCCCCCTTTAACCCGACATTTTTCAAAACTCCTGAAGCCCTCCTTTTTTAAAAAAATTACTTGAACTTGCCAACGTAGTTTTTTGAGAAGCACTGGGATATTTAGAGAACTTTGGTTGTAACTAATGACAACTAAATACTCTTGCTTTTTTTTTTTTTTTTTTTAAATAAAGGAAAAAGTGATAATTTGGTGAAGTTTTCAGAGCACTTGCCAGTCACCGCCGGGAGAGATACTGTTTCTCGCAAGTTGCGAAACAATGAGGACTCTGATCTTGTGATTACTTTTTTTCTTCTTTTTCTCCTCTCGGTACTTTTTTTGTTCCCCTGACACTGAAAGGTTTGTCTTTTTTGACAAGTTGAGGTCGAGCACAGCACATCCGCGACTCGAGCAGAAACACGAAAATGGGTCTAATCACACGGAGCTCAGGTACTGTCGTTCCAGTGTGAATTTTAGCAGCGATCCCGCTGACATAAGCCGCCTCCGAGAGTGTCCCCTGACCAGCTCAGGGCTGGACGTCGGGAAACACAGGGTCCGGCTGCGAACGAAAGGACACATCGAGCCCGCCATCAACTGTGGGGTGGGAAACGGGTCTGATTGCCAACGGACTATTTCAAAACGTGTCGCTTTTGGTTTCAAAGGTGTGTGTCCCAGTTCCCCGTGTTCTAAAGAACTCCAGAGAGCAGGCAATATTGCACAGCGTTGTTTCTTGGCGGCTTCTGCCACCCGGTGATTACGTGTTACTATTTGTTAACGTCTGTGTTCCCAACTGCTCCATAATAAACGGGCTCATCTCGTGCCCCTGGTAACTAGCTCGCTGCCTGATACACATGGAAATGTGGTTTGTGTCCCAAGGTATAAACAGATACCAGTGAGTGAGCGTGTTCTGAGTGATTAGCTCCGTAATCGCAGGCAGAGAGCGTCAGACTTTGTGCTGGTCTCCTGAGGAGTGTTCAGGATCTAAAAATCTCCCAGCATTGTCGAAAGCGAGTGCCCTCATTGAGTTAATTCAACTAAGGCAAAGAAGGGGGGAAAAAATAAGACGCTTGCAGTTGGCGGCTAAGGAACCGGAGAGGATGAAAATAAGAATTCAGCAGAGAAACAATGCCGCAAATCCATCTGAGCGAGGCTCTCATTTTCCCACACTAGCTGCCCACCCCCTCCCAGAGGCCAAGTTCAAAGTCATCAGCCAAATGATTGCTCAGCATCCGCTAGACAGGCTGGTGGGGCCCTGGGGGTGAGGGGGGGGGGGGAAGAAAGAAAGGGAGGGAACCGGCAGACTCTAGGGTCCCCTCCTCACTCTCTATTTGACAAGCCCAACGAAGCCGCAGAGGGAGAACGTTTGGAAAGCCTTCCAAAACGCTCAGCGGCTTCCCTAAGCCTCAATTTTTAAAATTATTTTTTATTCTCATAAACTGTGGTACTTTGTGGTCTCTACCTGTGCCCCACATCCTTCCTGCTTCCGGTGGGCTTCCCACAGACCCCAGCTCCAACTCCGTTTCGCCTGTAACTTAGCAGCGGCACGATCCCGGGTGCGCTGTCCCATTATTCTGGGCCTCAGTGTGCTCGGCTGTAAAATGGGCGTGAGGAGAGCCTCAGCTCTGAGGCTGGGCCGTGCTTTTCCGCAGCCGGGACTGTCGCAGCCTGGAACGTCTGGTGACTGATGACCAAACTGACCTCCTTAAGGAAGTTGTTGAGGAGTGGGGGGGGGGGGGGGGGGGATCCAGCAGAGACACAAACCAGAACAGAAATGTGAAAATGCTTGTTTTGGGTAATTAATAGGACTAATAGGCCATCTGTGCACTCTGCCTCGGATTCCAAAGTGCTGCACCCCGGTCTCTTGGGCATGAGTGCGAGCACGTGTGTGCACTCGTTTCCAGTTGATATGCCAGGACACCCAGGCTCGGAGAGGTTAAGTTACTTGCCTGAGGCCCCACAGCTAGTGAACCAAAGTGCACCCAGGGCCAGCTGTCCTGGCTCTTACTCCTGCAGACCCCAGGCCATGCATCAGGAGGGTGGTGGCCCCATTTCCTGAAGATGGGAACGCCGAGGGAGTTTGCTTTAAAGGAAAACAGAAGGAACCTGACCGTTTGTGTTTATAGACTTACACCCGGTGTACAAGTCTTAGGCAACTGGCTCACAAATCCAGGGAGCACTTGTGGATGACCCACGGAGAGACGGGAGCATAAGATCTCAGTCCCCGCCTTCCGGAGCTCTGTGTGGACTCGGGTCGGGAAGGGTGAGGTCACGGAGGCCACAGGGGAGCCAGGTGAGGGACCCACACATGAGCCATTCTGAGCGTGCGGCCAGGTGGTAAATGCTGGCGTAAACCCACAAGAGGCACCACCCCCAGCCCCCAGCAGGTGGCAGCAGTGGGGGGAGGGGAGAGAGGGGCAGGGCTGGGGGAGGGCGAGGGGAGGGGTGGGGCGTCTCTGCGTGGGTTGCGGTCTCTCCGCTGAGCTTGATTGGCTGAGAAGTTCCATGGCAACCATCTCAGTGGGCGCACCAAGCCCTGCGAGCGTGGCAGACAAGCTTAAGGAACCGTTGGCTCCATGAGATCTTTATCAACAGCTCAAAGTCAAACCTGGAGTTTGAGAGGGGCTGTAGGGAAGAGCTGCATTTTTAAAAATTTTTAGTTTTAAATTTTTTATTTATTTTTGAGAGAGAGAGAGAGAGAACAGGGGAGGGGCAGAGAGAGGGAGGCACAGAATCCGAAGCAGGCTCCAGGCTCCGAGCCATCAGCACAGAGCCCGATGCGGGGCTTGAACTTGTGAACCCCGAGATCATGACCTGAGCTGAAGTCGGACACTCAACCCACCCAGCCACCCAGGCGCCCCAAGATGTCCCAGTTTTTAAAAACAAGAATGGATGCCACTTCAGCTGGTCTGGCCTGGCTTTTCTAGAGGTTACTGTTCCCCTTCCGGGTGGCCTGGAATGGAGTCTGGTTTGGGCATTTCTAACCCCTGACCACACCTGGAGGGACATGTGTTGGCCCAGGAGGTGGGCAGGTGTGGAGGGGGGGCTCGCTGAAAGAGAGGACGCACACGTGAGAGGGTGAAGGTGCTGCAGTGCGGTGTGCGGAGGCAGAAGGCGTCCGTGCGCAGCCAAGAGGGGTGCCGAGGCGGCCATGGGGTGACCAGGATGAGCTAGATGTCCAGAGTGGGTCCACTTCCTGCAAACACCCTGAAGCAGGGGGACACTGTGAAGGACCCAGGTCTGGCTGCACCTCGGGTAAATCCACTGATGCCAGTTTCCACTCCAGTGGCCCTGTGGTCACCCCCCCAAAGGATGCTTCTGGATGACCATTTCTGTGGGGGCAGGGCATGGGCGCCGCTCCTCTTCCGGGCTTGAGGTAGCTGAGAGGGCTCTGGCCAAATGCTCTGCCTGAAATACCCCAGCTGTGTGTAACCCCTCTGTGCCTCACTCCCTCGCTTCCTACATGCCTTCTTCCCCCCGCCCCCCTGCACACGTGTAACAGAGTGTAGAGCGACCTAAGCAAAGTCTTATTGGAGTGAACCCCTTTGAGGTGGCAGCTGTGTCTTATTTGTCAGCCTGCACCCCTCTGTGCAGGGCCTGCTCCACTCGTCTACTTACCTACTCATTCATCCATCCCTGGGCACACCTACCCATCCACCCACCCATCCACCCACCATCCATCCTCATCTGCCCATCTGTCCATCTGTCCCTTCACCCATTCATCCAGCAGACATGAATGGAACACCTGCCACATGCCAGACCCTGGGCTTGGCACTGGGAGTAAAACAACAGAAATGGTTCCTGCTGGAACCCCAGGGCTTGGTTTACAGTAGTTGCTCATGTAACGTTTGTCGAATACACACACGATAAAACAAATGATGTCATGCTCGGAAAGCATCTGCACCCCCACGTGCTATGGCTTACGCAGAATTGGTCAAGGCGGGCTTTAGAATCCTGGGGATAGTTAGGTGGCCAGCTCCCTGGACAGGAGAGGCCTCCCCCTGTTGGCTGCAACAGGAAGTGGGAGGACACACCTTTGAGGCTGCGATCAAATTCTGTGAAACAACAGAGCCAGCGGTGAAGCATTTCCTTACCTGCCCACCCAGCTGTCAGTGCGAGGCTGAGACTCTAGGGCTTAGAATAACGAGCTCCATTCTGACTGCTGGTGACAGCACAGACGTAGAAATTTCAGGAAAGCACATGTGAGGGCTGAGGGCGGAAGTGGGCAGATTGCCAGGCGTGGGTGAGACAAAGGAGAGGTCTGGGCGAGCAGGTGTCTTTTGGGGGAAATGAATAACATCCTTGGAAGTGACCAGCTAACCACAATGAGTGGGGAGGAAGAGGAGCGGGCAGGTCTTCTGCCTGGGTGCAGAGTAGCCCTCCTTTTCTACCTGTGGTGAGCCCAATTATATTGTCTTCAGGGCCAGGAAATAGCTGGAACGGTTCCCTAATGAGTATATTTCTGCTGCATGCACCTATGGCTTGAGTGTGTGCATGCACATGTCCTTGATTCTGTGTCTGTGTGTATGTGTGTGTGCACATGCATGTGTGGGGCAGTGTGGCAGCACACGTAGAGTTACATGTCTGTGTGTAGGAACACTACGTCTTTGGATATGTGTGCGGAGGTCTGAGCATGGGATACGTAGCTGTGCCTCAGTGACTGTGTGCAGTGCATCTCGAGAAGTAATGTGGGGTAGTGGCTGAAAGCTTGAATGCCAGACAGACCTGGGTTCAAGCTCGACTCTAACACTTACCAGCTCTGGGATCTTGGCATATGACCAAACTCCTGTTTGCCTTTGTTTCCACCTCTTTAAAGAATGGCTAGTACCAGCTCCCCTGAGTTGCTGTCAGGTTATGTCAGGTGCTTAGAACAGTGCCTGGCACATAGAATGGCAGGTGTCTTTGCCCCCTGACTTATAACCTCTTGTTTCCCCTGTAATTTCAGCTGTGTCTGCTGTGGGTTCCATGAGAGCTTTGGACCACTGGGGCAGCCAGCCTCCAGGTGTGCCCCTGTAATTCATGTAATTCAGCTGGAATTCATGCCCCTGCCCTGAAGATTCCTTGATGATGCACCCAGTTCTGGGTACCTACCCATCCATCACACTCATTCAGCCTGAAAGTGCAGAGAAGTTAACACCCCAGGGGAAACCGTCAAGCAATGGGGGAGGGGAGCTTCTGATTAAATAATTCTTTAGGTAAATCCCTGTGTAGACAATCCTGAGAAAGGATTTCAGCACTTTCAAGATGTCAGCACTTTCAAGATGTCATTCCATCGTCTTCCAGCTGCCATTGTTTTAAGATGAAATGTCATCATAATTCTTATCCTCATGCCCCTACGTATAAAGCATTTTTTTTTCCCTTTAGTTGCTTTCAGAATTTTTTTCTTGGTCCTTGGTTTTCAGCAGTTTAACTACGACGTGCCAAAGTGGATTTTTCTTTGAATTCATCTTGTTTGGGCTTTTCAGAGCTTCTTGGATATGTCAGTCTATGTTTTCCATCAAATTTGGGGAATTTTTAGCTATTATTTATTCAAATACATTTTCTGCTCCATTCTCATTTCCTTCTTCTTTAGGGACACTCAATTTGCATACATTAGACATGTGACATTGTGCCACAGATTCCCAAGCTGCCAATCATATTCTTCAATCCCATTTGTCTCTGTTCTTCAGGTTAGATAATTTCTATTCATCTGTCTTCAAGTTCACCAATTCTTTTGCCATGTTGTAGTATTAAGTACCCTAGAAAAATTTAAATTTCAGTTGTTGCAATTTTCAGTTTTAGAATTTTTATTTGGTTCCTTTTTTATGTTTCCAGTTTTTATTTAACATTTTTTTTTTTTAATTTATTTTTGAGACAGAGAGAGACAGAGCATGAACGGGGGAGGGGCAGAGAGAGAGGGAGACACAGAATCGGAAACAGGCTCCAGGCTCCGAGCCATCAGCCCAGAGCCTGACGCGGGGCTCGAACTCACGGACCGCGAGATCGTGACCTGGCTGAAGTCAGACGCTTAACCGACTGCGCCACCCAGGCGCCCCTCCAGTTTTTATTTAAATTCTAGTTAGTTAACCTGTAGTGTAATATCATTTTCAGGAGTAGAATTTAGTGATTTACCTACAATACCCAGTGCTCATCACAATGCGTGCCCTCCTTAATGCCCATCCCCCATTTAGCCCATCCCCCCTCGCACCTCCCCTCCAGCAACCCTCAGCTTATTCTCTATAGTTAAGAGTCTCTTATGGTTTGTTAATTTCTTTCTCTCTCTCTCTTCCCCTTCACCTATATTCATCTGTTTTGTTTCTTAAATTCTACATATGAGTGAAATCTATGGGATTTGTCTTCCTCTGACAGACTTATTTCGCTCACCATAGTGCTTAGCATAATGCCCTCTAGCTCCTCCATGATGTTGCAAATGGCAAGATTTCATTCTTTTTTTATGGCTGAGTAATATTCCATTATATATATGTATATATATGTATATACATATATGTATCACATCTTCTTTATCCATTCATCAGTCGATAGACATTTGGGCACTTTCCATAAGTTAGCTGTTATAGATAATGCTGCTATAAACATCACGGTGCTCATGCCCCTTCAAATCAGTATTTTTGTATCCTTTGGATAAACACCTATTAGTGAAGTTGCTGGGTTGCAGGGTAGTTCTAGTTTTAACTTTTTGAGGAACCTCCATACTGTTTTCCAGAGTGGCTGCACCAGTTTGCATTCCCACCAACAATGCAAAAGAGATCCTCTTTCTCCACATCCTCACAAACATCTGTTGTTGCCTGAGTTGTTAACGTTAGCCATTCTGACAGGTGTAAGGTGATATCTCATCATGGTTTTGATTTGCATTTCCCTGATGATGAGTGATGTCGAGCATCTTTTCATGTGTCTGTTAGCCATCTGTAGG
Organism: Panthera leo; assembly: GCF_018350215.1. NCBI lineage: Eukaryota > Metazoa > Chordata > Mammalia > Carnivora > Felidae > Panthera > Panthera leo. Next base: position 5,173,421 of record NC_056681.1, read on the forward strand.
TCCTCTTTAGAAAAATGTCTATTCAGGTCTTCTCCCCATATCTCAACTGGATTATTTGCTTTTTGGGTGTTGAGTTTGGTAAGTTCTTTATAGATTTTTGAATACTAACCCTTTATCAGATATGTCATTTGCAAATATCTTTTCTCATTCTGTTGGTTGCCTTTTAGTTTTGTTGATTGTTTCCTTTGCTGCGCAGAAGATTTTTATCTTAATGAAGTCCCAATAGTTCATTTTTGCTTTTGTTTCTCTTGCCTTCAGAGACGTGTCTAGTAACAAGTTGCTACAACTGATGTCAAAAAGGTAGCTGCCTGTGTTCTCCTCTAGGATTTTGATGGTTTCCTGTCTCACATTTAGGTCTTTCATCCATTTTGAATTTATTTTTGTGGATGGTGTCAGAGAGTGACCCAGTTTCATTCTTCTGCATGTTGCTGTCCAGTTTTCCCAACACCATTTATTGAAGAGACTGTCTTTTTTCCATTGGAAATTCTTTCCTACTTTGTTGAGGATTAGTTGACCGCATAGTTATGGCTCCATATCTGGGATTTCTATTCTGTTCCATTGATCTATGTATCTGTTTTTGTGCCAGTACCATACTGTCTTGATGACTACAGTTTTGTAATATAGGTTGAAGTCTGGAATTGTGATGCCTCCAACTTTGCTTTTCTTTTTCAAGATTGCTTTGGTTATTTGGGGGTCTTTTGTGGTTCCATACACATTTTAGGATTGCTTGTTCTAGCTCTGTGAAAAATTCTGGTGGTATTTTGATAAGGACTGCATTGAATGTGTAGATTGCTTTGGCTAGTATAGACATTTTAACAATATTTGTTCTTCTAATTCATGAGCATGAAATGTTTTTTATCTCCTTGTGTTCTCTTCAATTTCTTCCTTCCTTCCTTCCTTCCTTCCTTCCTTCCTTCCTTCCTTTCTTTAAAATAGTATGTTCTTTTTAAAAAAAATATTTATTTATTTTTGAGAGTGGGGGGCAGAGAGGGAGACACAGAATCCAAAGCAGACTCCAGGCTCTGAGGTATCAGCACAGAGCCTGATGTGGGGTTTGAACTCATAAACTGTGAGATCATGACTTGAGCCGAAATTGGATGCTTAACTGACTGAGCCACCCAGGTGCCCCTCTTCAATTTCTTTCGTAAGTGTTATTTAGTTTTCAGAGTACAGATCTTTTACCTCTTTGGTTAGGTTTATTCCTAGGTATCTTATGAGTTTTGGTGTAATTATAAATGGGATCGATTCCTTAATTTCCCTTTCTGCTGCTTCATTATTGGTGTATAGAAATGCAGCAGATTTCTATACATTGATTTTGTATCCTGTGACTTTACTGAATTCATGTATCAGTGCTAGCAATTTTTTTGGTGTCGTCTTTTGGGTTTTCTACATAGAGTATCATGTCTTCTGTGAATAGTGAAAGTTTGACTTCTTCCTTGGTTTGGATGCCTTTTATTTCTTTTTGTTGTCTGATTGCAGAGACTAGGATTTCCAGTACTATGTTAAATAACAGGAGTGAGAGTGGACATCCCTGTTTTGTTTCTGACTATAGAGGAAAAGCTCTCATTTGTTCCCCATTAGGATTATATTAGCTGTGGGTCTTTTGTATATGGCCTTAATTCTTTTTTATAATTTTCATTTTGCTGTTGAAATTCCTTACTTGAGCAATCATTAAGACCATACTTTCCTTGAATTATTTTAACATATTTACAAAATCCGCTTTGCTAAGCGCAGTGTTTTGCTTTTGTTTTGAATTACATTTTCCTCTTTCTTTGTAGGTCTATGCTCTTTTTAAAAATTTCTTTAAATATTTATTTATTTTTGAGAGACAGAGAGAGACAGCATTAGCAGGGGAGGCGCAGAGAGAGAGGGAGACCCAGAATTCCAAGCAGGTTCCAGGCTCTGAGCTGTCAGCACAGAGCCCGACGTTGGGCTCGAACTCACAAGCCATGAGATCATGAACTGAGCTGGTCAGATGCTCAACCAACTGAGCCACCCGGGTGCCCCTATGTTCTTTTTTTTTAAATTGAATCTCAGAAATATGGAAACTATGTTGTAGAGCCTTTGGATTCTGTTATCTTCCTCTGAAGACTGTTCCTCTTTGTTTTATCAGGCTATTCAATTGCTGGCTGTTTTTCTTGAAATTTTTTTGTAATTTTGATTTTATGCTTTCCTCTTGTGAGTCTGTGCAAAGCATAGGGCACTTCCCAAGCTCTCTAACCTAGTGAGACTTAACCCCTAAGCACTGCGGTCCTCTGTAGATCATATGAGAACTTGATTAGACTTTGTTAGAGAAGTTCTCAAGTAGGCTCTACTCTCTGATGTAGTTCTTACTCCTAAAAATAATGTGGTGTCTCAGCTGGATGTCAGGCATGTTAGCGGGCTGTTAACAAGCTCTCTCCACTCTGGTGAGGGCCAGAACCACAACATCTCTAGTACTGTTCAACCTCTAATATGCCTATACTTTCAATCAATAACACCCACTACCTGGTAGCGCTCAGATGGTCTTGAGTCTCTCCTTAATTGAGGAGGGGGGTCCCCACATGGAACCCTGGGGCCCTTTGCACAAGCTTCTATATTTCGGATGCCCCAACCCATAGATTGCAGTTGTTTTAGTTGCCTTGAACTCTGCTTTGTGCCTCCTCGATTCAGTAGGCCTATCAAATCCTACACGGGTTCCTCTAGCACCATGGCTAAGAATTGTCACAAGTTATACACTGACATTGGTTGGGCTCACTTCATGGGTTTCTTTTATTAGGAGCTGTAATCTTGTACTGCCTATTGTCCATTGCCTGGAAAATGTTGCTTCATATATCTTGTCCAAGTATATATTGTTTATGGTGGGAAGGCCAGCACAATACTGGTTCATCTGTCATGGTCAGAAACAGAAGCCTAAGAGGCATTGTATATATTCCTTGGAAGGCTTGGTGCAGGACTGAACCCAATTACCCTCTGGGAGACCTTGACAATGTGTCCCCACGGTGGCATTTCCTCCTTCTCTTGTTTCCTGTTCCTGCACTCCTGCTCGCTGGGATTGCCCCCCAAATGAATTATTTGTACACAGATCCTTCTCTTAGGCTCTGTTTTTTGGGGGAAAGAAACTAAGATATAGAGTAAGTGTGTAGATCTTGGCTATCATTACAAGAGCAGCATATTCGTATAGGTGTGCAGAATGGGTGTCTGCAATCTCTCTGCGTTTGTGTGCTTTGTGTCTGAATGTGTGCCCGATCAGCACGTGTGCATTGAGTCCACTCTGCATGTCTTTGTGCAGGTCTGTGTCTCTCTGTGTGAACACACAATGCGCACTTGCACATCCAGCATGGGAAGGCTGCAGGAGACAAACATCCTGAGAGGCCATGTTGTTTTTTCGTGATGTCTAACTTGTCTATTTTTCTTTTATTATTTTTGTCTTGGGCGTCATATCCAAGAAATCATTGCCAAATCTAACGTCATGATGCTTTTGTTGTTTTCTTCTAAGAGACGAAATTGTATTGGGTCTTACATTTAGGTCTTTGATCCATTTTGAGTTAATTTTTGTATAGAGGGCTAGTTAAGGGTTCAAATTCATCCTCCTGCATGTGGATATCCAGTTTCCCAGCACCATTTGTTGGGTGCAGATGAATACCTGCTGTTATGATAAGAGCTGAAATTGACTGAAATTAACCAAAATTTACTGTCCAAGTCTTCCTTTGGAAGTTGCAAGCTTTCAAGACATCCCAGAGTTTCAAAATAGTTATATTAGACACATTCAGCCAGAGCAATTGTTGTCTAGGTGGGGAGAAGATTCCTGGTGCTTCCTGTTCCACCAGCTTCCCAGGATGCCCTCTACTACCCCTTCACTTTTAATTCACTGGAGTCTTTTTTTAAATGTTTATTTATTTATTTTGAGAGAGAACTAGAGAGTGAGAGCAGGGGAGGGGCAGAGACGGGGGGGGGGGAGAGAGAGAGAGAGAGAGAGAGAGAGAGAGAGAGAGAGAGAGAATCTTAAGCAGGCTCCACACTCAGTGCAGAGAGCCTGATGCCAGGCTCCATCCCATGACCCTAGGACCATGACCTGAGCTGAAATCAAGAGTCAGATGCTCAACTGACTGAGCCATGCAGGCGCCCCTCACAGGATACACTTTTAACTAATACAAGTCTATCTTCAAATACTCCTGCAAAGCTTCCTGTGTAGCACAGATATTTCATAACACAGTAGTCTCAATTCCTCTCTCTTAGTCCGTATGGCACCACTGTCATTTATTTCACTTACCCATATGCTCTAATCACCCAATACAGTGTTACTATTTTCTCTGTATAGAATTATGGCTCCCTCTCCCCTGCAATCCACATGTTGAAGGCCTAACAGCCTATAGGATTGTATTTGAAGACAGGGCTCAGAAGGAGGTGTTTGAGTTACATGAGGTCATAAGGGTGGGGCCCTGATCCCACAGGATTAGTGTTGTGGTTGGAAGAGACTTTGAAGAGCTTGCTCATACTCTGTCTCCCGGGGAATGCACCAAGGAAAGGCCAGGCCACGTGAAAACAAAATGACCGTCTGAGCGCAAGGAAGAGGACCCTTACCTGAGAACAAATCAGTTGAAGCCTTGATCTTGAACTCTCCAGCTTCCAGAACTATGAGAAAGCAAATGTTTATTAGTGAAGCTCCCCCACCACCCATAGTCTGTGGTATTTTGTTATGGCAGCTGGAGCTGACTAAGAAACCATTACTACTTTCCACGGTTCTCTTTTAGATGAAACACAAATAAAAATAAAGGATTTTATTTTCATTTTTGCCTTCTCTGATGCCTTTTCTTTTTCTTTTCTTTCTTTTTTTTTTTTTTTAAATATAGATCCAGATTTCTGATCTCTATCATTTTCTTTTTGCCTGAAGAAAATCCTTTAACCTTTCTCGGTGAGCATGTCCACTGGTAACACAGTCCTTTAGTGCGTGTTTGTTTCAGATATATTATTTCTCTTTCAGTTTTGAAGGATAATTTATCCGAATATAAAATTCTAAGTTGGGGCTCCTGGGTGGCTCCATCAGTTAAGCGTCTGACTTCGGCTCCGGTCATGATCTCACAGCTCGTGAGTTCGAGCCCCACGTCGGGCTCTGGGCTGACAGCTCAGAGCCTGGAGCCTGCTTCTGATTCTGTGTCTCCCTCTCTTTCTGCCCCTCTGTCTCTCTCTCCTTCAAAGATAAATAAGCATTAAAAAAAAGAATATAAAATTCTAAGTTGATTTTTTTTCATTCAACATTTTAAATATTCTGCTCTACTCTGTGCTTGCACAGTTTCTGATGTAATTCTTATCTTTGTTCCTTCAGAGGTGAGGTTTTTCTGCCCTTTCCTGGCTTCATTCAAAATTGTCTTTTTATCTTTGGTTTTCTGCAGTTTGAATATGATATACTCAGGTCTGTAGCTTTTTGGTATTCTCTGAGCTTCTTGGACCTGGACTTTGGGATCTGTCCTTCACTTCTTCACATAGCGTTCTTTCTTCTTTTTCTGGCATTCTGATTATATATATATCTTTTGAAAATTTCCCACACTTTTCAGGTGTATTCTGTTCCATGTTTATCCTTCTTTCTCTTTGTGTTTCAGTTTTGGGAGTTTCTATTGGCGTAGCTTCAAAATCGCTAACTCCTTCCTCAGCTATGTCCAGCCTGCTGAACCCATCAAGAGGTTTTCTTCATTTCAATTAGTGTGTATGTGTGTGTTTAATGTTTATTTATTTTGAGAGAGAGAATGTGTGTGTGTGCATGCGTGCATGAGCAGGGAAGAGGCAGAGAGAGGGGCAGAGAGAGAATCCCAAGCAGGCTGCACACTGTCAGCACAGAACCCAACAAGAGGTTCAAACCCGTGAACCGTGATATCATGACCTGAGCCCAAAACGAGAGGCGAATGCTTAACCGACTGAGCCGCTCAGGTGCCCCTGGGTTAGAGTGGTTTTGATCTTGAGCCCTTCCTTTTGATTATTTCCTAGAATTTTTGTTCCTCCAGCTATATTATCCATTTGTATTGCATATTGTCTGTTTTTTCTGTTAGGGTTCTTAGTATACTAATCATAATTTTTAGAATGCCCTGTCTGATGATTTCAACATCTGTATCACATCTGAGTCTCGTTCTGATGCTTGATTTACCTCTTCAAGCGGTTGCTCTTTTCTCTTTTGGTGTGTCTTGTAATTTTGTGTTGCAAGCCAGACATGTTGTACCGAGTAATGGATATTGAGGCAACTAGGCCTGTAGTGTGAGGACTTATTTTCATGTGGCTACGAGTTCGCTGTGTTTCATGTTTGCTGTGGATGCGGGTGCCAGAGATGTCACATTCCTCTGGCGTCCTTGTCTTCTCCTTCCCTCTTGACTCTGAGCTTCCCTAACTGCTCCTCCCCCAGAGAGAGCCTGTGTCTTAGAGCTTCGGTTGTGATCACTGCTGTTCTATTTACTGGAGCCCTGTTGGTGTGCTAAGGGGTGTGGGGTGGGGTGTTCTATAATTCTCAGGTAAATCTGGCTTTTCATGGGCCAGTGTGTTTGACCTGTGACCTTCCCAAGTGTTTCTCACTCATATGCCCATCCTTGGGCGAGACAGGAAGACTGGAAGGGGTCGAAGGGTGAGGGATGCCCTTCCCCCACTGGGATAAGGCTCTGGCAAAGCCCTTTCCCTGTAGAGTAGGCTTTCCTCGTGGAGAAAGCTCTGGAGTGTATTTAATGGGAATTGGTCATTCCTTCCTCTGTCAGAGCCAGGAAGGGACCTTTCTGGGATCTTCACAGTAAGAACCTGATGGAGTTTCTGGTGCTAAAGCACATAAAATCGTGGGCTCCTCCCCAAGCCTGCAACCCCCAGGAGTTCCTCACTCTCCCTAGTTTATATTCAGCCTTTCACAGTCCCTATGAGAATTAGCATTCGACTGTTCTACTAGTTAGGCTCCAGGGTTTCTGCTTCAGGTAAGCACACTTCACCTGTGACTTTGGATTCATCCATCTTTCCAGAGTTCAGGGTCAGTTCTCTGATGGGTCTGGGAAAAGTCATTGATTTTCCAGTTCAGTCAACTTCTTTTTATCTATTTGTTGTTGTTGTTTTAAGTCAGGGGAGGGAATGACTTCCAGACTCTTTACATGTTGGAGCTGGAACGGGAAGCCTGTGGCATTTTCCATGTCCTAGAACACATCCTTCCCTTTTGGTATGGTTTCTTTTTTGACAGACCCTGAAGACAAACTTTGGAAGGTGGGCGCCAACAAATTTCACCCGCCAGCAGAGCATCCGGTCTTTGCAGAGGGGATGCACCTTACTTCCCTTGTCCTGACAATCCTGTGCCAAAGGGACTGATGCCCCAATTTCCAGCAGAGAACGTAGTGAGGTTGGGTCGCCAGTTCAAAGTCACATGGCCTGCTGGTGACAAAGCTGGGTTTCAAACCCAGCTTTGATGCCAGGGTCCTTCCCAGGAGTCCAAACCACCAGCCCCTTTCATGTTGTCATTGGTTGAGACGCAAATGAACTGCTGAGCATGTCTCTCTAGTTCCTTCCTGCATCCACGCTAGTCAGTCAGGTCTTGGGGTTTTCCAACATCAGCTGTGAAACTGAGCAAGACTCCCCAAGATAATGGTTTTATTCCCTCGGACGAATGTCAGCAGGCTTCCTCTAAGGGATAGGTAGTAAATATTTTCTGACCTACAGGTCACATGTCTCTGTTGCCCTTTGCTCAGTTCTGCCATTATTCCACAAAGTGTGGGCTCTACATAAATAAATGGGCATAGTGTTTCCGTAAAACTATTTGTGGAGACACTGAAATTTGAATTTCATTTAATTGCCACACATCACAAAATAACATTCTTCTTTTGATCTTTGTCCATTAACAAATGTTATTTAGCCCAACGGGTGCACTAAAACAGGTGGGGAGCAGGGTTTGGCCCACAAGCTGTGGTTTGCTCTAGTCCCATGGACAAGGGTCCCACATTTAGAACGAAGGCCGAGGCCGCTTTTGAACGGGTAACGCAAGCTTCGAAGGTATCGAACGTAATCGTCACAGAGGTCATGGTGATGATAACAGCCAACTATGAGAGAGGCGTTGTGCTAAGTCCTTTGTGTATATTCTCTTGCTCACTTCTCTCCACAGCCCTGAGGATGAGCTGTAATTGATACGCCCATTTAATAGACGAGAACCTTGAAACTGAGTCACACGCTAAGTGACAGAGTGGAAATTGGGTCTGAATGGCTCCAGTGGGCTCGCTTTGCAGGAGCGGTGGGGATGGGCTGGGAGGAGACTGAAATCTGCAATCGGGGACAGATTCTCTATCACACATTCCAAGGATGGGAACAAGGGCTTTTCTCTGGATTCAGAGGCGCGGACACCCCCATTTTTCAGTTTTCAGGGACTCATTCTTTTTCCCTGGTGAGTCCAGCACTGTGTGTGACTCACCGTCCCCAAGACCGCTTTCTCCGAGCGGCTGTCCCAGAGCCCACCCTGCTGGATGTCCCCCTAGGCCTGTGTCAGCACGGGAGGCAAAGTGCTGAGCCTCCGAACGTTGTCATGAGCTTTGCCATAATGTGTCTCATTGCCTTGAAATGATGGCTGAGCCACCAACACTAGCGGATGGATAATTTAACATATAATATAACTTAGTGAAAGCCTGCATCTTGGCCCCATAGCCCGTAGCCCATTCCTGCCTTTGTACAAGGCACTCTGCACATTAAAGTGATTGCAAAAACTTACGAGGACGACAGGAAAGTTGACTCTTCCTCTTTATGGAGAAAACAAATGTGTTTTTCTGCAGATGCTGCCAAGACTCCGTTTTAATGATTTAGCAGATGGAGCTGGCACATGTGAGCCTGCCGGGCACAGCTGTCTGCTTTTTCCAGTCTGAAGGCTTTGTGGCTGCGCCCGTAGCACACACGTGGGCGAAACAGCGTCCCTGGCTGCAGCCCACTCTGTGAGCCCACGATGTCACTTAAGGTGGGGCTGGGGCACCTGTTGGGGGACGGGGGTGAGAGCCAGGCCAGAGCTTCTGTAACTGGGGAAGCCGCCTAGTCTTTCATACTCTTACCCACATTTGGATCGAAGCCCCTTTGAAGCATCCTGCTCCCGAGGGAGCGTGTCCCGGATGGCCCGTGACCGAGGTGGGGCATCAAGGCAGAACCGCTGCTCTTCTCCTCCTGTTTTGTTCCTAAAATAAACCATTTGAGGGCAGGGGCCAGTGGGAGAAAGGAGGGGGCATTTGCTTTTGAAGATTCACAGGGCTGTGAGATCCATTAAGTGCTTTTTATTTTATTTTTTCAAAAAATTTAAAAATGTTTTCTTTGTTTTTGAGAGAGACAGAGAGAGAGAGAGAGAGAGAGAGCGCACAAGCAGGGGAGGGGTGGAGAGAGAGGGAGACACGGAATCCGAAGCAGGCTCCAGGCTCTGAGCTGTCAGCATGGAGCCCGATGCGGGGCTTGAACTCAAAGACCACGAGATCATGACCCGAGCCAAAGTCGGACGCTTAACGGACTAAGCCACCCAGGCGTCCCCAACATAGCATCTTCTAACCTTTCTATCTCTCCTCTCCCGCTTCTCTCTTTCCTTCATGAGACCTTTGTGATCACCCTGGGTTTACCTACATAACCAAAATAATTCCGAATAATCTGCCCGTCTCAAAACACTTAACTTACATCTCAAAGTCCCTTTTGCCATAGAAGATAGCATATCCGCAGGTTTTGTGGACTAGGATGTAGACTTCTTTATTCTGTCTACACAAAAGTGCTCGGCATCCAATTTCCTTTTTTTTGTTGGGCTAAGGACTCTCTTAGGAATAAGGTCCCCTGGTAACAGAATCACGGGACCAACTTACATGGCTAAGGTTTTTCTGGTTGCAAGTAACAGAAACCCAGTTGGGTAGCTTCAGAAAAAGAGGGGGTTTGTTATTTGTGAAGTCTGGAGACGAGGGAGTAGAGTCAGACCCCGTGAAGTCTCAGAACCAGGAGCTGGAAAACTTGTTCCCTCTCTGGAACACATGTCTCCCAACTTTGCCTCACCTTCAAGCCCCTCTTCCCCGCTGGCCAGTTTTAAGAGTCAGCTCAGGCTATCATAACGAAGGACCACAGGCCGGGGGAACGAACAAGAGAGATTAATTGTCTCTGAGCTCTGGAGGCCAGAAGTTCAAGGTCAAGGTGTCGGCAAGGTTGACTTCTTCCGAGGCTTCTCTCCTTGGCTTGCACGCGGCCATCCTCTCCGTGTCTTCACATGGTCTTCCCTCTGTGTGTCCTAATCTCCTCCTCTTATAAGGACAGCAGCCATATTGGATTAGGGCCCACCCTGGTGACCTCATTTCACTTAATCACCTCTGTGAACACCCTGTCTCCCAATACAGTTATATTCTTAGGTACCAGGGGTTAGAATGTCGACATATGAGTTTGTGACATATGAACTCAGCCCCTGACACCAGCTTCCTCCTGTCCTCTGAACGTCTGGCTACCCCAAGGCTCTTGCTTGTACTTATCTGCCAGTAGAAACCGCTTGGGCTCCTGAGTACTGAAGCCAAAGTCCTTGGGGAGGAAGTTCAGTGGGTCTAACTTGGGCAGGGCAGTCACTCACATGCCACCTGCTACTGGCCAGAAAAAGTAAGGGTCTCCTACCTAGACTGTCAGTCCAAGAAGGCCAGATGCTCAGCAAACAGCTCCTATGTCTCAGTGGTGGCTTCACATAATCAAAATTTGACCTCATTCATGGCACGGTCCCCATCGCTGACCTCAGTGATTCCCCCAAAGGGTTTTTTCCTCTTCAACTTAATGAGCTCCCAACGGGGCACCCAACTGGCTCACCAAGCGTCTCTTTGTTAGGGTGATGAACTGTTTTCCTGGGCCCCGGCCTGGGATTGGGGGGGACCCTTTGGATGCAGGACTTTGAGTTTTAAAATGGATAGTCCCAGAAAAAGCAGGATGAGTGGGTCCCTCTAATGTTTGTTCAAATACATTTTTCTAAATTTTTTAAATGTTTATTTGTTTTTGAGAGAGAGAGAGAGAGTCAGAGCACAAGCAGGGGAGGGGCAGAGAGAGAGGGAGACACAGAATCCGAAACAGGCTCCAGGCTCTGAGCTGTCAGCAGAGAGCCCCACGCGGGGCTCGAACTCATGGACCGTGAGATCGTGACCTGAGCCGAAGTCGGAGGCTCAACTGACTGAGCCACCTGGGTGGCCCTCAAATACATTTTTCAATAACTGAGAGAGCTCTGCTTTGCCACCCTGGAATTACTGAGAGACAGAGAGAAGCCAAGGTGCCACCATAGGAGCCACCCCGCAGGCAAAGGCCTTCTGCCCAAGTCTCATTGATCAAACTCTCGGTTTAACATCTGGCCTGAGGGCAGAATCTAGTTTGAGGCTCACTATGCCCAGCACCTGCAGAGTTTTAAAAAAATGTGACTAGGTCTCATCATTGGGAGATCTGAATTTCAATACAGATATCGAACTCCTACTGAAAATCCAAGAGCTCTGCCAGAGCTGGCTGGGCTGTGTGCCTGTGGAGGACGCCCTGGGATGGGGGCTGGGGGGCTTGGTGTCCTGTGGTTCACCACTGCCTCTCTCTCTCTCTCTCTCTCCTGTCCCGCTCACCGGCCTTGACATCCTGGCCTCCTGCTGAGGCAGTTCCACTGGCCATAGGAGGTGTTTGCTTCCGACTTGGACCCAGTGAATCTCGGAAGAAGAAATCTGTCTGGATTTCTTCTCGTGAAACACGAATCTTTTCGGGGCAGTTGTAAACCTCACCCGTCCCCCTCATCTCAGTTTTTAGGATCTCTTTTACCTTCACGGGGAGACAGAGGTCAGGGGAAAAGGCAGCTCGGTGGGTAGAAACCAGTTTCCCTAGGGATTTGGACTCACTCAAGCCCGCAGCCTGCCCTGCCAGTGTTGTGATACCCGGACAGGGATCCTGCCCGGGGCGGCGGGAGGGGGGGGAGCTCTGGATTCCGGGGGCTCAAAACAGAACCTGTCACCTTTCTTAGCAACGGGGCCTCCGCTGCCTTCTGGGCTTGTCTTGCAGAGTCAGGAACCAAAAAGGAGGCTGGAGGGTCTGATGCTTTGAAATCAGTACCTGAATCCAGTTTGAATGGTGTTCTCAGCCTCCTGGTGAGTCCGTGTTTTCTCTGAATCAAAAGCAAAAGGAAAAAGAGACAGACTGGGGGGGGGGGAGGGAAATATTGGAGAGACTCGAAGAAAACGCTGTCCTAGTTAATCTTTAGAGGATATTAACTCAGCCCTTCTGATAGTGCAGAAATTTGCTGTAACTGTTTCTGATTCCCACTCACCCTTAAAAATTAGGGGACAATGACAGTAAAGGGGGCTTTGGGACATGTTAATTTACAGAGTGTGGGTGGTGGGGTATGTAATGATGGGGGTCTCTTTCAGGGGGTCAAGGTGGCTTTCTGGAAATATTTATTTACCCATGAAACGTTTGAGGGTGCCTGTCATGTTTCGGGTGCCAAAGCGGGAGACCTAGGGTCACAACGGTGTCCCGGGGCAGGTGTCTCCCAAGAAGACTGTATTACGGTTCTCCTGAGAACAATAAGGAATTGTTATATAATAAGGAATATAATAAGGAATTGGCTCATGCTATTACGGAGGCCGAAAAGTCCTGTGATCTGCCCAGGGGAGCCGGATTCCAGCCTGAGTCTGAAGGCCAGGGAGCCAGGGACCCTGAGGGCGGGGGAAGATCTAAGTCCCCACTCAAACAGCCAGGCAGAGAGCCAACTCAACCTCCCTCTGCCTTTTTATTCTATCTGAGCTCTGAATAGATTGGATGAGACCCACCCACACTGGGGAGGGCAATCCAGGTACTTTGTCTACGATTCCAACGTTAGTCTCATCCAGAAACGTCCTCACAGACACGCCCAGAATAACGTTTGACCAAATGCCTGTGCACTCCATGGCCCAGTCAAGTTGACACATAAAATTACCCATCACAGACAGGGCAGGTGAGTCCCCATCTCAGCCCAACAAGACCAGGAATCTTTCACCAGGCGGGGGGAATGGGTGTGGGGCAAGCAAAAAAAAAAAAACAAAAAAAAACAAAAAAAAAAAACCACCCAGATGTCCCTCACATCACTAAAAGGTTTCCAGGATGGGAGGGACCATTTAATTTGCATTTCTTGCAGGCTAGATCTGTGGTCATGGCCTTTTTCAGATCACCGGGGGGTGAGGGGAGGGTTCGGTTGGCTGAGCGCCTTGAGGGCAGGTGCACCAGCTCGTTCCATTCTTTTTGGTGGCTCCGAATGAGTGGGTTGGTCCTGGCTCCCCTCTCTGTGACTCTGAGTAGTCCACTCACCCTCGTCCCAGCTCCCGCCTCGCAGCATCGGGTTAATGGCGCCATTCTTCTGGTGTCGCGACCACCACGGGGTACACACCGCGGTGATTTATCCGACGCTGTGGGCTCCCCGGACAGATTCACAGCTAGATCTCCGCTGCCCACGGAACATCATTTATTTCCACGTTGGTTACTTCTTTTCTTGCGGCCCGTGGGAAGGGTTTATCTAAAGCAGTTATAATGCGGTGGGGGGCGGGGAGATCCTTGGACCGGAGTTGGGAGGGCGTCGCCCGTGGTCCTGGGTGACGGCGTTAAGTGGGATCAGCTGGTCCAGGGATTCAACTACCGGAGGCATTTTGCTAGGTGATGACCGTGGGCGGAGATCCTGGAGCCAAAGAGCGTCTAGACTTGGCTTCCTCCCACCCTCGGTCACCCCACTCTGCACCCTCCCGCTTGGGTCTGAAACCTGCTGGGGGCCTTGGGGCTGGGAGCGTAGCACGGCCTTTGGACGTGTCCCAGAGGAGGATACCCTTCTTGCCGGGTTTAAAAAAAACAAGCAGGATTTGGGCAGGTGGAACAGGGAGGAAGGCCAGGTGACGGGGGTGACGAGGCAATGGGGGTGGGGAGCAACAGTCTCCGGCCTGGGGCCTAGTTTGGAGACAGAGGTAGGACCAGATCACAGAAGGTTCCAGAGGCCATGGTGTGGAAACTGAGCTCTTTGAAGGGTTGTCAGCGGGGTCAGCACGGTCATATGTTTCAGCAGGGGACACCCTGGCTCGGGGTGGCCCGTGGAGCGAGGCTGTCCCGTAGGTGCTGCCCTGGTCCAGGCGGGAGGTGACAGAGGCTGGAACTGGGGCAGATGCGGGGTGAGGACAATGCTGAGAAAAACCTTCTTCCTCCCTGGGTTCTAGACCCTGGGAGATGCGCCTTCCCTCTGCTTCAGCAGGGGTGCGTCCTTTCTTTGCTTACGGTAGCCCTCCCCAAATCTCACGGGCGCTTCCTTGCTGCAGCCGACTTGAGATGAGGTTTTCTTGATGGAACATTTGTGTGAAATAATTCCCATCCCTGCCTTGAACTCCTGCCTTCCTAGGGCGACTTCAGGTTCAAAACTGTCCATTGCTGGGAAGTTTGTATGAGGCAGGGTCTCAGGTTGATTTCCCAGCAGATGCAGGATCTCCGCACACGGTTTGTTAGGGAGGTGAGCCTGGGAAGGTCCATAGGGGTGTAAGCAGACAGGCGAGGGGAGGAAGGCAGGTGTTACCAAGCCACCTGTCGCCGTGGGTACCTGGGGAATTCTGGGAGCCAATGTGCGCGCGTGGCTGAGTCATCCCAGCTGATGGTGCTTTCACTTCCTACCAGCCCACGGGTGCCCATGTGCTCAGCTCTCCCCAACTCTGTGCCCCGTGACATCGCATTGGTCGCTTGAGCTCAGCCAATGCTACAAATCAGGGCTCTCCTTCCCCCAGATGTCCTGTCTTTCACCATCTACCAGCACACCGCTGCCCACACAGAGCGGGCCTGGCTGCCAGGGAAAAAGCTTGTGCACAAGAGCGGCGGGTGTGGACTGAAGAAGGATCTCGGGGGTGGGGAGGACACAGGCTTGAGAACCAGCACTCAGTCCTTCCCATTCCTCCTGCGCCTTGGGGGATGTGACGAGAAGCGAATGCACCGGGCAGATGGCCATGCTAATTACGATTTTTCAATCGAGTTGCAAAGGATCGCTGAGTCAAAGACCCCCCGGAGGGGAGGGCCGCCTAGCACATTTGGGAGGGCTGGGGATTAAGAAGAAACAGTAGGGGTTGGTTGGAAAGCCTCTGAACGCATCACCAGGAAACACCACGCAACCAACAATCTCAGTGGAAAATAAGCAAGTTAGAGAACGGTGTTTGCAACAGGACCCAATTTGGGGGCGAAAAGTCATCCGGGTGCGTATTGCACCGGATGCAGCATTGGTTTGGGAGGCTAGTTTTAGCTTTATTATTGTCATTATTTTTACAATGAAGTTGTGGAATTAAGCGGTGTGTGTGTTCTTCAGGGACCGGGGCTCAGCCCCCACCTCAGGGCTTTCCACACAGTTACCCAGACCTTACAGAAATCAGCTGCGAGCGTTGGTCTCCTCGTCCCCGAGGTAAAGATAGAGTTGGTCCCTGCCCCATAGGCCTAAGCAAGGGAAATGACGTAAAGGTGCTCTTAAACTATAAGACGCAGTAAAAATGCTTCATGTTATTAACTTAGCCGAGGGATGGGGATCCAGCTTCTGCCTTGTTGAAGGAAAACATGGAGACCCAAAGGGAAAGATCTATTGGAAGGACCCCCGGGCGCCCGTAGGACTGGAACCCGCCATGTGGCCCAAACCCATCCTCTTCCCCACCAGTTCGGGAGCAGCGGCCTCCGGACTTTGTAAAGGAAAGAATGATGGGCGAGTTCCTGAAACGAATGCTCCCCCTTCCTTCCCCCCCTCCCTTCTCCCCTCCCTCCTTCCTCCCTTCTCCCTTCCCTCCCTCCTCCCTTCCTTCTGTCCTCCCTCCTCCTCCCTCTCTGCCCCCTCTCCTTCCTTCCCTCCCTCCTTCCATCCCTACCCTCTCCACCCCTGAGTCTCTCCTCCCTCCCTTCACTTCCTCTGTCCCTTCAGGCCACAAACATTTGTCCAGCACCTCCTGGCCCCCACGCTCTGTGTTGGGCACCAGGGCAATTGCAAGGGGCACAAGACGTGATCCATTTCCTTGCCGGGGTCATGGGCTGTCCGGGAGACAGACCCGACCCCAGTAAGGACGCGCTCGCTCTGAGAGAGGTCGTGTGCACCGCCTGGCGCGTAGATGGGCACCTGCCTCCTGTTATTTGCTGACTGAGTGGCAGGTTCAGTGCCAAATGACACTGCGCATACTCGTCTCCCTTGAACATTCGATCCGTGCCAATAAAATCCTATTCGTCTGAATGCCGGTTGATGAAAATTCATAAACGAAGCAGATTCAGATGGAGCACCTCGCAGTTTTGGCCGCAGGTTGAGGCGTCCTCTGTCACCTTCTGGGGTGAGAGCTCGTTCTGTCCTCGCGATGTACCCCACCGCTAGCCAGCTGGGTGCGGGGCTTCAGAGGAACATGGTTCGGTCTCATGCTCAGAAACAGCCCCCGGATGGTCTGAAAAAAAAAAAGCCTCCATTGTCTGGGCAGCAGCAGGGGCTGCTCTCGGCTGCTCTGACCACCACCGGTGTGTCTGAGAACTTTCTTGCGTAGCTGGCGGGAAGGGCAGCTGCTGTTTCCTGGCCACGGCGGACGAAGGCAGCAACTGGGCGCGTGCACCTCTTGCCACTGTGCATGTGGACTTTCCAGGGGTGAGGGCTGCGGGGGCAAGGGACTGCCTTCACGGCTGGGGTGGTCGGTGGTCATTAGAACAGCGGCATTACCAAACAGCTCTGAATTTTTTCTTCTCAATGGATCCCAGTGAAAGATGATCTATCCCAAGGCTGGAGGTCGCACCTGTCCTGTTTGCCTGCCCCCAAACACGCCTGGATTCTCCTGGGAGTCCTCATGGTCTGCTGGGAGGTGGAACCACCCACCCTCAGGGTTGGTTTGAGACCCTGGTCTCAACCCACCAGCCGCCCCTGCCCACTGTGATTGGCTCAGGGGCGAGCACGGAACCAAGCTCTGGCCCGTGAGAGCTTAGAACGTGGGTTTCTGCTGGGACGACTTTTCTCCGGGGACCGGCCTCTGGAACATGCTCTTCTCTCCAAGCACCTTGGAATTCATATTTCAGACCCTCTGATGTGTCTATCAAGTATGCGTTCAAAAACCTCACTGGCATATCACGTTTTCAGTAATTTCTGGTCGTTCGATGGGTTTCCATCCTTGACTCATTCTTCCAACCTTTTCTCCTTGGCAGAAACGATGTCGCTCAACTCTTTTGGCCTCCATTTGCCAAACGCGTAGCGATCTGGGCCTCTGCAGTGTCCTCGCTTCTTGCCCTGGCACTGTTGGCTTCAGTCCAGCAGGGACAGCACGCTGGACTGGCAGGTGGTCTCCCACCTTCCTGGCTGGGGGGGTCTGTCGGGGTCACGGGCACACTGCCCGCGGACAGGATGCCCCCGGTAGTGATCGCTGTGCCCCGTAAGTCCGTTGATTTTGCAAGGCTCATTCTCTCTTTCCTTGCTTTGCGTCTCCCCCAACTTTCATGGTTTTCTTTCTTCTCTTTGGCCCCATAGCTACAGTGACAGCACCACACCTTGACTTAGAACTTAGACCTGCACTGAATTTTAAATCTTTGGCATAATTTCAAGAGGGGTGGGGTCAGGAAAAGGATGCCGGCCTCATCTGGTGAGAGGATGGGTGGTCAAAGCATTTTTGTGGGGTGACCACAAAATGGTGCTGGTCTGGCCAGGCTGTCTGGGAGGATATGGGGGGGGGACAGAGTGCAGGGTGCCCAGGACAAGGCCCCCTCGTCCTCCATCATCACTCTGTGCCACAGCCACGGAGGTCTCCCCACCAGCCCCCCCCCCCCCGCCCCGCATTTATTTCATCCAGCTTCCTTCATTTTGTTTTTCAAAGCTGTCTTTGTTTTGCTCGTGCCTTTGTCTTCCTAGAAAAATGAAATACCCACTCTTCAAAACCCGTCTCTCTGAGTCCTAAACCCCCTTGTGATTGGAATTACATTAAATTCACTTATTAATTCAGGAAACACTGGTACGTTTACAAATACTGAGTCTGTCTCCTCATCCAGATGCGTGGTTTGTTTCTCTGTGTATGGAGGTCTTCTAGAATGTTCTTTACTAAGATGTTGTGGGGTTTTTCCTATCGATTTCACAGTTATTTCTTAGTTTACTCCCAGATATTTTGTAATTAGAAAAAAGCCGCTGTGAAGAGACTGCCTGTATATGTTTTTATGTTGAACTTTCAATATGCATGTTTACTTCATGTGCCTTTCAAAGAGCTTTCTTGGATATGCTCTGTGTTTTGCTCTGTTTTCTAATTTCTTAATTTTTATTTTATCTTTATTAATTCCCCCTTGCTCTCCTTGGGTTCACTTTGTTCTTTTTTTAGCTCTTTGCTTTGACTGCTCTCTTCATTTAGTTTAGTTATTTCTTGTTCAAATATGAAAACATTTCAATCTCTCATATTTTCTTCCTCAGCATGGAAACTTGGCTACAACCCATACATTTTTATGTGGACTGTTGTTTCTATCTTATTATAAAAAAAAAAACAACACCACCTTCTATTTTCAGTTTTGATTTCTTCTTTGGCTGAAGCAATTTCACCAAGTGATTTTTAGTTTCTGGCAGGTTGGAATTTTGTATTTGTTTTTTAAATTTTGCTTTGACTTTTGCTAGAAGGTCAGAGAATGTCATCTGTATACTTTCTACATTTTGATATTTGTCAAAGTTTTTCCTTTGGCCTCATGTGTATGATGGAACTTTCTAAGCATCCACAAACGTTTGAAAATATGGTGTGTTCTCTGTCTCAGGGATACAGAATTGAGTATGTATCTATTTGTCATGCGTTTCACAAATATTTATTGAATGCTCGTGAGCTGGTGAGCATTATGCTGGGCACTGAAGACATGAAAACTCAGCAAGGCAGATATTGTCTGAGCTCCCCCACCCCCACCCCCACCCCGCCCCAGCCACTGCCCTGACTTAAATACTAGTGGGAGTGAAGGAGGGGCAGTTAAACAGGTAACTGTAAATACTGACCATAAATTTTGTAATAAGGCAGGGAGAGTGTCCCGTAGAAGCACGAGGCATCCTGGAAGGCTTTTTTGCAGGAAGAAATATCTAAGCTTGATGACATCTTGAATCCATTTTCTTCCTACATTTTAGCACCATGTTATTCAACGCATGGAGGTTCCTATCATCTCATCATTGTGGATGTTGGCTTATATATATATATGTGTGTGTGTGTATATATATATATATATATATATATATATACACACACAAAATAAACCCTATGTCATACTTCCTGCCTTGAGTTCCATTGCTTGATGTTTCCAATAACCGTTTTTGTGGTTGTTTCTTTGGGTTTGCTGCACACACACACACACACACACACAAACACTATACATTTCTGTGTGTGCCTCTCCATATACCTCTTCTGCATACCTCTTTCTATCTTGTCTGGGGGACGGTGTAATTTGATTTTAGGTGTGTCTGTTGTGAGTAGTGTATTAGCAGATGTTCTTTTGAACTCCACTGAAAGAACTTTAAATTAAAAAAAAATTTTTTTATATATTTTATTTATTTTTGATAGACAGAGACAGAGCACAAGTGGGGGAGGGGCAGAGACAGAGGGAGACACAGAATCCGAAGCAGGCTCCGGGCTCCGAGCTGTCAGCACAGAGCCCCACGACGCAGGGCTCGAACTCACAAACCGCGAGATCATGACCTGAGCCAAAGTTGGACGCTTGACCGGCTGAGCCACCCAGGCGCCCCTCCACTGAAATGACTTGAAATGCTCTTTATTTTCACTACTGGCAAAGTGAGGGCCTGGGCCCCTTAGGTGAATCGTTAAGTCAATAATCAATTGTATGACAGCCAATGAGTCACTTGCTACCTGCCAGCCACCATTTGAAGCTCTTCGCAAAAATTAAATCCGTCGATCCCAGAAGCAGCACTCTGAGGTGGGAATTATGCTCATTTGCAGGTGAAGAAACCAAGACCCAGAAGCCAGGCGGCTTGTCCTGGGTCTCAGCTTGGCTGTGGTGCATCTTGGATTTCATCCAGGCAGTCCGGCTCCGGAGAGCATGCGCGTAACTCGACCCCACCCTCCCTTTCAATTCCCACTTCCTGGCGGGAAACTGAGGCCAAAGCACTCGGGAAGCGGATGCAACCAGGTGCGGGGGGCTGGGTGGCGACGGTCTCTGTTTTCCCGGGATCAAAAAGGTTCTGGGCGTCAGGGGAAGGACTTTCAGTGCTAAGAGTTTGTCACCCCAGAGTACAGACCCTGCCTCCTGGCCGATGCTCTCGCCCCGCTGGCCTCCGGCCTCTGCCTCCTCCCGCTGTCGTCCCACAGAGTCCTATAAAGACCTAGCTACACGGAGGACAAGGTAATCTGGGGGAACTGTCTGGAATTTAGGGGACGTGCTTTGATCTATAGCAAATGGAGGGACTAGTCCGTTCATAGCTCCTTTTATGATTCCCGCCCGCCTTCTGGCCACACAAAGAAGTCCTGTGAGCAGCAGAGGACAATAGGGCCCTTCAGGGCGGGAGAAAGGGCCCTTTCACGCCTGCCCCGGACCTCTGTCCTCTGAGGGACCCTCCTTGTCCGGGGGGGGTTGGAGGCTGTGGGAGGATCAGAGCTGCAACGATGATGGCAGGGTTGGGCGGCTGTCAGGACAGCCTGTGGCCAAAACTAGGGTGTGGGGTCTCTGCAGAGAACGAGGGTAGGGGACCCATCACAGGCCTGGGGGCTGTTTGGAGGCTGCCTGAGGAGGCCCAGTGCCCAGTGTGAGCTGGCCAGGCAGCGCCCACCTGCAGGCAGGTTATGGGGGGCGGGAAGGGACATGACCTTGTCCCAAGTGACCTTGCCTATTTGCTCAGATGGTACCTTCTCTGTGGGTCTCATCGACTTCCTTCCAGACAGAACCTCCCTGCCTTCTGTAGCCCCCACATAGCCTGGGGGGGCCTGTCACCCCACCCGAAGGAGAGATACCAGAGCTCGTGTTTGTCTTCAGGCCCGGTGAGGAAAACGGCCCGTCCTCGCCCTCCCTCCCGGGACTAGATGGGTTTCTTCCGTGCCTACTCGTTACCCAAGGACTAGCCAGCTGTGATCGGGATATAGCCCACGACAGCTTGGCGGGGAGGTCTCTCTGTTACCCTTTGAGGAGGGGGAGGAGGGCGTGGGAAGGGGTGTGGGGGCTGCCCCCCGAGGCCCCCGCAGTCCCAGCCCAGGAGGAGGGTGTCTGATGTCCTGACGCAGAGGGGTAAGGGGCATCCTGTCTGTATCCGGCAGAACCACCGCAGGTACCTGATGAGTTAGGGTCTCCTTTTAATCTGGAATTCTGGCTGCTGGTGACCGAGGTGGTGTCTCACGAGAGGAGGTGAAGGTGAGGGGCAAGGTGGGGGGCCTCATCGTGAACACTGGGTTCAGCCTCAGTCTGGTGTTGACCCCGTTTGCCTCCGTCCTGACAAGGGCACCTCCCATAATGCTTCTCCTGCTTCTGAATTCCTGGGCTTCCTTTTCCTCCATTTGGGGGGTGGGCTGGGGAAGGAGGGGGAGTGACCTCAGGGACACAAGGTGGGGTGCTGAGCGGCTGTGTACGGGGATCCAAAGACTGCAGCCCAGCCTGGGGGCGGGGAGGCCTCCTCAAGGAGTGGCAGCAGCTAAACTCGAAGCTGTGACAGGGACAGGGGGACAGAGGTGTCCCAAGTTGGGAGGGCGTGTTGCAAACTGGGGGAAAAACAGGAGTGGAGCACGCCCCCTCGAGACTGTCCACTCCACAGCAAAGCGTGTCCCATGGCTGGGACTTCTCCCCACCTCCATGGGGCCATGGAGCAGGGGCCCCTGCTGCCCTTCCAATCCCTCCTGGCCTGTCCTACACTGACACCCGAGCGTTGGTGAAAAGAAAAATCAGATCGCATTATGTCACCGCCCAAAGCCTTCCGAGCCTCCCCACTGTGGGTGTTCACGCTCTCGGCCTCTCCTGCAAGGCCGGTGACCCCCTCACCCTGCTCCTGCTGCTGGCAAAGCACAGAGCTGGCTCCCACCTCAGGGCCTTTGCACATGCTGTTCTCGCTGCTTTGCCCAGATGCCCCCATGTTCCCACTCTCTCACCTCATTCAGGAGGGGGAGAGGACTCCCCAAACCAATGTCCATATACCCCCCCCCCCCCCATGTCCCACCCCTCCCTGCTTTATTCTTCCCTTGCTTTCTTCCTGGTTTCCAGCTTTGTCTTGCATTATATTATACATTTGCTTGTGACTTATTTAGCGTATCCATTCTGTACAGGACCATAAGCTCCTGCTCACCCCTCAGGACTTAGCATGTAGTAGGTGCTTAGTAAGCATCTGTCAAATGAATGAATGATGGAAGGCAAGTCATGGGATGCAGACGTTCGAGGCAGGGGCAGGTCGCACAGGGCAGTGACAGAGCAGTGGTCCTCAGCCCTGGCTGCACGTTGGCCACCTGGAATGCTCTCCAAAGACACGGCTGCCGGGAGGCCGGGTGCGCTAAGTAGATGGGCCGGGCTGGCCCCGCCCTTCGGGTGGTGCAGAGCCGCAGTCAGGGTCGAGAACGTCCGTGCGGGTCTCGGCCATGATGTTTAAATGTCTTTCCTTTTCGGCTGAGGGCAACAGGTAGGGTGACACAGTGGGATTTGGGGTTTTCAGAGGTCACCTTGGTTACAGCTCCAAGAGCACTTTGAGAGGAGGACGGAGGGGAAGCAGGGAGCCCGCTCGGGCTGAGGCTGTGGGGGCGGGGAGGTGTGTGGGGACGTCACGCTCAGCTGGACCTTCCCAGGGCTGAGCGTGGTTCCCGTACAGAGCAGGTGGCCAGCGTAGGTTTGCCGAGCGAATGATGCCTCGCTGAGGAAACAGAGTCTCGAGTTCTTCCTGTCCATTGGCTCGTGTAGAAATCTCTATACCCACTTCTCAAAGTGGGGTCCCCAGGCCAGCAGCACCAACATCACCCCGGGGGGGGGATGTTAGAGGTATGAATGCTCAGGCCTTATCCCTGAGCTGCTCAATGAGAAGCTTGAGGGGGCTGAGTCTGGTAAGACAAACCATGTTTTAACAAGCCCTCTGGGCGGTGCCTGGTCAAGTTCGAGAGCCCCTGCTGTCGAAGGATCATGTGGGCGCACATCACAGCGGGATACACATTTCGGGACCTCGTACAAATAACAGTTTCCAGCAAAGCCTGTTGTGGGCGAAGCCACCCAAAGACTACATTGCCTTTCCTTTATCCGATCCTGAGATCCTAGAGTGTTATGGAAAATGGCCATAAACTGGACACAGCTCACCTTTGGGTCTTTATTAAGCTTTTACTGCCTCCTTACTGCCAGGCGATTCGGGGGAGGGTTTATAAAAAGGACGCCGTTGGCACCCTCATTTGTCTCCTCATCTGGTGGAGGACCGCATGCCTCTCCGTGGACCTGCTCGAACAAAGTCCCACAAGCCGGTGGCTTCAGCGACAGAAATACATTCTCTTATATTTCTGGAGGCCAGAAGTCTCTGAGATCGGATGCTGGCAAAGTTGTTTCCTTCTGGAAGCTCCGAGGGAGGACCTGTTCCGTGCCTCTCTCCTGGCTGCTGGTGGCTGCCTGCCACCTCTGTCTCTGTCCTCACCCGGACTTCCTCTCTTTGTCCTTGTATCTTGGGTCTCCCTTGTCTCACGAGGTGCAGGTCGCCGGATTTAGGGCCACCTGAAGTCCGGGATGATTTCATCTCAAGATCCTTAACCTGATTGCGTCTCTAAAGCCCCTATTTCCAAATAAGTTTCCAGGGGTTATGGCTTGGACGTAGCCTTTGGAAATGACCCTTCTACTCACCGCTGGGGGGTAGGACCAGACCCTTGGAACAATGTTGGGACGGGCCAAGTGGTCCGGGGCTGGGGCTGCCTTCCCTCTGTCCAGAGAAGAGAGGACAATGGGGGTTTTTCCCAACAGCCAGGGCTCCCCACCGCTGACAGTGAGTTTCCCACCCTTCGCAGTGGGGGTGGCCACTTTCTTCACAGGTGCTGAGACATTCAACACCAGTGCGCCTCCAGCTTGGCCAGTGCTCGGAATCACGGAGCAGCTGGGCCCAAACCCACAGGTTGATCAGTCCGTCTCGGTGCAGCCCAGGGGTCGATATTTCTAGGAAGTTTCCCAGCCAGGATTGGAAACTAATGCGCGAGCATAAAAGGATGATTCTATTAGATGAGGGTTGCCAGAAAAAATAGAGGCTGCCCAGCTGATGTTTGCATCTCAGATAAACAACAGGTGGGTTTTTTTTGAAGCATAAATATGTCCCAATATTATATAGGACATACTTATACTAAACAAAGTATTCATCGTTTACATGGAATTCAGATTTAATTGGCATATTGTACTTAAAAATTTTTTTTTGATGTGTATTTATTATTGAGAGACAGAGTACGAGCGGGGGAGGTGCAGAGAGAGGAGACACAGAATCCAAAGCAGGCTCCAGGCTCCGAGCTGTCAGCACAGAGCCCGACGTGGGGCTCGAACACACAAACCCAGCGAGATCGTGACCTGAGCCGAAGTCAGACACTCAACCGACTGAGCCACCCAGGTGCCCCTGTACTTTTTTTTTTTTTAACCAAAGCTTGCCATCCTGTACCAGACACTTTTTTGGATTTCTTCCAGTTTGAAGAGTCACAGGAGTATCGAGGATTTATTGACCAGTTTCTGTGTTCTGGGCAATGCTCTAGGCACCAGGAAAGCAGGAGTGAAGAGCCCCTTGCCCTCAAAGACCCTACAGTCTAGTCGGGGGTAGGGAATGGGTGCGAAGCTACAAAATGGGATAAATACGCCAGACACCTGCAGGTGGCACAGGTCACCACGAAGAAGTAAGACGGTGACTCACGGCGGGGTGGGGGTGGCGAGTCAGAGTGGGCAGGGGAGGCGACTCTGGAGGCAGCTCTGGGCTGAGACCTGGAGGAGGTGGGACAGCCAGTCCTGAAAAGGAGGTCCAGGCAGAAGGAACAGCACATGCGGAGGCCAGGAGGCGGGAGTGAGCCTGGCGTGTCCTGAGAGGAGAAAGTTGGCCAGCAGAGCCTTGCTCTTGGCAAAGACGATGGGACGAAGGAGCCAGGTTACCCGGGGTCCTGGGTCTCGGGAAAGAGCAAACCCAGACAGGCAGCTGCATTTTCTGTGCAGTGGAAACCACTGGGGGGCTTTGGCCGGGGAGTGACAAGCTGGGATCTGGCTTGTACGAAGGTCAGTGTGGTGTCACCCGGGAGCCAGTGGGAGGTGAGCAGAGCAGGAGGCTTCTTCCGGGTGAGCATGGCTGGCGAGCTGAGCCAGGGCGGGAGTGGTAGAGGGAATGGAGAAGTGGGAAGTTTGGATGGATGCTTTTAGGATAGAGCGGGCAGGACGGGCCTGGCATTGGATGCTGGGGACAAAGGAAATCCTGGGTGGTGGGGGCTGGTGCCAGTTGCTGGGATGGAGGACTGGGAAGGAGCAGCTTTGGGATTGGGCGTGGGCTCAGGGAGTCTGTACCTCCTGCCAAGGACAGCCGAGTGGGGGAAGGGGGACCAGGCTGGGAGTTCACTCCGCATGCGTGCAGACCAGGGGGATGGGAGGGATCTGGCTGCTCTTTGGGGCATGCCAACCCTTTCAACCCTGAAGCATGACAGCAGTATAAGTGCTTCAACCTATCACTCCCCCACTGGCTCTAGGAATTTTGTAGTTCATGTGGTTGGCCAACCACCATGAAGTTTTAATAAGAATAATAAACACAAAGCCTGAGCAGAAGATGGTGAGCCCATCTGAAGGGGTGGACAGGAATTCAGGAACCCACAGTTTCCCAGAATCCTTTTCTGGGGTCAGTGAGTCTGCTGTGTGTTTTCAATCGTGAGTCTTGGTGAGGACAGACTTGAATTGCTCTGATGTCTTCCTTCAGGCTGGTCCAATGCAGGGCATGGGAAGGTAGAGAAATACCTAGGCTGGTGGGTTCCCTCTTGATAAGAAAAAAAAAAATCTCTTCTTAGTGGTCAATCTACTTCCTGGGCAAACAGAGGGGTCCAACCTTCCAATCTGGCTTGGGACCAGCCCCAGGAGGGACAAGCCATTCTCAGAAAAGTGTCTCAGATGAGACCTGTATGCCTTGAGGTTCATACAAAACAAATCCATGAAGAATGCATTCAGCTGTAGGTTATAGAAGACCCATCCACCCTGGGTTCCTTATAAGCAAGACCATGGGTAGGCAAGTTGTTGGTTCTGGGCTGAACTCTCAACTGTGTCCTTTCCTATCTCTCTGTTTCACCATTCGTGGTGTATCGCCTTATCTTTCTCATGCTTTTGCCTCATGGTCACAAGACGGTGGCCATAGCTCCAGGAGCTGTATCTGAGTTCAAGACCAGAAGAAAACGGGAAGAGTTGTGTTAGCTACATGACTCATTTAACAAAACAAGAAAAGTTTTCCTTGAAAGCCCACCATCAGAATTTTACTTGGAACCAAATCACAAGACCACTCTTACCTGCAAGGGACGCTGAAAAAGTGGGAAGCTGGATTTCTGAACTGGCTTGGGTGTTTCCTGCCCCACTGCTGGCCACTGAGGCCTGAATCCAGCCTGTGATCTGTTTACAAAGAAGAAAAGCAACGGATACTGGACGAGTATCTGGGAGTAGCTCTGACACAGTGCTGTCCTCAATGTCAAACCTGCTACTGTCAGGGCAAACAGAGGTGGCCGGTGTGAACCTTCTCTTGTAGAACGGAGCCTACCTGCACATAATTGCGGATAGTCAGTAGGAAGGATTCCGGCCCAGTTCCCACACCAATCCCTGTGGACACACATGAGTAAAATAGGAGTTATGCTTATTAATTGCTTACTGTATGCCTACAACTGGCCGGTAAAGTACGATTTTATTTTCTATCTCAAGAACCCCATGAGGTGGGTACTATTATTTTCTTTACTATGCAAATGGGGAAACAGGCATTTCAGAATAACTTGCCCGACGTCCAATGAGTTGCGAGAGGCAGAGGGAGGATGCAGAGGGTTGGTTTCTCGAATCCAGCCTCTGAACAAGTCAACGGTGGCCTCTCCTCCCGGAGAAATCTGGTCACACTCAGAGTTCTTGCAACTGAGGGGAGAGAGCACAGAGTGCAGGTCACGGACACCAGGACTTGGGGCCAGTAATGCGATCGCTGGCCTTCTGTGCCAGACAGTGGTCACGGATTCTGTGTCTGTCTCCCCCACTAACGAGTGCTCGTGGGCACAGGGAATACGCCTGCCCCGCTCGTTGTTTGTGTCTGCTGAAAACAAACAGAGCTGTGAAATATGGGCCCCAAAAGTGAGGTCACAGGAGCTGTTGCTGCAAAATATAGATGTTGGTTTTCAATCGAGTTGCATCATACACAGGCAACTCTAAGTAGTGAGCTCTGGGGTGAAAAAGAGTTGGGATTTTTAAAAAGTTTAACAAAGTGTAATGATTTTCCTGAGCAACATTGGGCCGGCCAGCTAGGATTAAAATCAGAGAGGAAGTAAATAATCGTGCTTTAGATCTGGTGGCCTGGTTGGAGTTCTGGGATCAGGCCACGAGGGGGCAGCACCTGAGAGATGATGTTCCCAGGTACGTGTTGCCTTCTCCCCTAGGGCCTTTGCAGTCAGTCAGCCTCTTTCATTTGGCTGGTTTCTCTCCTGTCCCAGAACAAGAAAGCACCAGAATTCTTAGAATTAACTCTCACAGCCCTTAAAGGCCAGAGAGAGCGAGAGAAGCGTTGGGGTGCAGCTCGAAGTAGTCCAGGAAGGCTGTCTGGTGGAGGCAGATCTCGGTCTGGATGGGCCAAGGTCTCTTGCGCCAACTTCAACGATTCAGTTCATCACTGTGGCGGGAGACTGTCCTAGATGCAGTGGGCCAGGCAGGGACATCAGATGGGGCCTCTTGGTGAGGGTGGGGGGAGCAGAGTTTGGTTGGGGACCCAAGGGATGTTCACACAGCTATAATGGGGGACAGAGGTTGACAAAGGCGACACAGAAAAGGTAAAACGTTCAGATTTATCTTGAATGATGGGACCTGGAGAAGTGTCCCAGGAAAGGAGGCACTGGGGCTGGACCCTGGCCGGTGGGGTCTCACCCTGAACTTTTTCCATCCGAGCTGAGAAGTGACCCAAAGAAAGCATTTACCACGTGGGGGGTGCGCGCGCACGCGTGTGCGTGCGTGCGTGAGAGTGTGCGTGTGCACATGCATGTGTGTGCACGCACGCGTGCCAGCAGTGTGGTTAAGAAGGCAGACTTTCACACTGTGCAAATCTGACTTCAAGTCTCGGCTTGGCGGTTACTAAGCCGTGTCTCCCTGAAATTACTTAACCTCGTTGTATTTACATTTTCTCACCGACGACGCGGACGTAATATTGGTATTTACCTCATGATGTGTTCTGCAGGTAAATCACATGAACAAGAAAAAAATTGTCAATATCTTGGGACTGAAATCCCAAGTCACTTCTAGCCTGGGAAGCGAGAGATATAAAGGCATGTATTCCTTCATGTAACAGATATTTATAGAGCACCTACTGTGTGCCAGGAACTATGCCAGGACCTTGGGATATAACAGACTGAAAAAAGAGAAATATTCCTGCTCTCACGGAGCTGGTGTGGAAGGACAGTAGATGACATCACCAATCTAGAGCAGGCCAGGTGGCCCTACAGTTTATGGAGGAGAGAGGTCACGGAGGAAGGGTAGGAGGTACCAGTTTGGAGGGGACGTAGCTTTTGTAAATCATTTGCTGAAGGAAGTTGCGTGGGGGCCCGCCTTGGGGGTGCAGTTGGTAAGAAATAAATATCTTAAAAACTCTGATACTGACAGAGAAATATAGGCTTAAATATGTTTGGTAAAACCTTTACAGAGAAACAGTAATCAAAGTGTAAGAGGAAAATAGGGAAAACAAGGAAGACCTAATTCAGTAAAATTCAAGAAAAGAAAACACGTGGTAAGCATACAACTAAATGAGATGGCAAATGTAGGTTACCAAACAGGTGGATTTATAAAGACTCTCAGATCTGATTAAAAACGCAAAAGCCAAACTGTTACCAAGAGAGTCCAAATGAAATGACCCGGAGAGGTGAACGATGAAGGCATGAACAAGTAGGTGTCGCAAGGGGAAAACCAAATTGGAAAGGAAATGCTTAAGATCGGATTGGGCAGAACTGAAAGCCAAAGGCAGCAAACAGGAAAAAGAGAAACGTTTTGTAGTGATAAAATCTACAATCCACCAGGAAGACATACAGGCATGGGTCTTAACCTACCAAACGTTTCTCCAAGTCCAGGCGCTAATACGAGATCTTGACAGAGTTGGGACCATGGTCATGACGGACTCCAGTACTTCCCTTTCAGAATTCCATCGATCATGTGGACCATAAGCAGATAAAGAATTTCAGCAACACAGTTAACAGGCTTGATTTATTAATTATGAATACAACTTTGTCCAAAGGAACAACCCCATTCTTCTCCTCTGCCCGTTGAGTATCCTCAACATGTAGTAATGGCCTTGGCTTCCTGGTGGGCACCTTAGCTGCGGTGAGTGGAAACCTTGACTCACGCAGGGTCAGAGCGGGAGGAAATGTGTGAACCCACATGCAGGAGGTCTGGGAAGTGTGGGTGCCAAGGAGACCAAGGTCTTCTGCCTGTCTTTACTCTGCTGTCCTTGACAATGCCTAAGGCTGTGGAGAGGATTAGGAACCGAGGCAGACACCTCTTTGCTCCCATCCACTGGGAAAGAGGGAGGAACTTCTCTTCCATCCATGGAATAAAAGTCCTTCTCTTTGGTCAGATTTGGGCTACCTGTTTTCACACACCCACCCTAGAATCTAAAAGATTTTGCCAAGAGAATGAACAGATTGGCTTATCCCTGGAACCTCTGGCAAGATGGATGGAATCATCATGATTGGCCAAGATCACTCATGACCCACATCTAGAGCTGCATGGAATCAGCTTCCTTATGGGCTGCCTGGGGAGAGGGATCCTGGAGCAAAATTAGGCTTGGGGTGGGAAGGAGGTAGGGGAGAAGGATACTGAAGAAGAATCAGTGGAGACCATGACTTTGGCCAAGAAGAAAATGCTAACAAATTCCAGAAAGGAGATAACTTACAGGCCACATTCTCTGCCAGTTATGTTTTATGATATTTGTAAGTAAACTAGATTCCACCTCCCCTTAGAAAATTAAAATATTGGGGCGCCTGGGTGGCTCAGTCAGTTGAGCATCTGACTCTTGACTTCAGCTCAGGTCATGATCCCAGGGTCTTGGGATTGAGCCCCGTGTTGGGCTCTGTGCTGAGCATGGATCCTGCTTGGGATTCTCTCTCTCCCTCTCTCTCTCTGCCCCTCTCCCCTCTCTCTCTGCTTGCGTGCTCTCTTTCTTTCTCTCAAAAAAAATTAAAGTGTATGTTATATACCTTAAAGGGCATGAACATTAAATATACACCTTGATGAATTTTCACACATGTAAAATCACCCAGGACCTCCTAAAGATTCCCCCGCACTGCTTCCTGGTCAATGTCCCCTCCCCACAGGCAACCACACTTCTGACTCTTACTATCGAGATGAGTTTGTCTGTCCTTGAATCTTACACAAATGGAATCATGTAGCAGCTAATCTGCTGCACCTGGCTTCTTTTGTTCCACATGACGTTGGTGGCATTGATACTTACTGTTGTGTATCTCAGGCTCGCTGTTGAATTCTACGCAGTATTTCTTTGTGTGAATTAGCCACCATTTAACGAGCTTTTCTCTAGTTGATAGGTAATTTCACAGGGAAATTTTAAAATGGACGCTTCTAAATAATGTTTAGATCAAAGAGGAAATAAAACCTTGAATATTAGTTTTTCTAACTATTCATATATTGTACCAACAACTTGGGTGTAGCCAAAGCTATATTCAGAGGAAAATCCATAGCCTAAAATACTTTTATTATTAAAAAAAAAAGAGTGGATGTGATTAAACTAGTAATTTAACAAATAATATAGAAAAGAAACAATATAAATAAGCCAGGAAACAGAAAGGTCTTAGGGATTAAAACAGAAATTAAGAAAAGGAAGAAAGCTGATGAATAGTTGCTTATTTCAAAAGATTAATAAAATAGACCACCATCTCATAAACTTGTGTTATAAAAACGGTAAAAAGAATATTTGCAAAAAAGAAAGGATATATGATTCCAGATATAAACAAGATTTTAAAAATTATAAATATTTTATTCATTAAAAAAAATTGTTTAATGTTTTATTTATTTTTGAACAGAGAGACAGAGTACAAGCGGGGGAGGGGCAGAGAGAGAGGGAGACACAGAATCCGAAGAGGCTCCAGGTTCTGAGCTGACAGCACAGAGCCTGATGCAGGGCTTGAACTCTTGAACCGCAAGATCATGACCTGAGCTGAAGTCAGATGCTTCACTGACTGAGCCACCCAGGCACCCCAAGAGGAATATTTTAAAATCCAGTGAAATAATAAATGCCTTTCTTAAGTAATATAAATATGTAAAATTGACACAAAAAGACTTGAAAGAAATCCCTACACAGAACAACCACAGAAAAATTTTAAAGTGTATCAAAAATTGAGATGCCTGGGTGGCTCAGTCGGTTAAGTCATGACCTTTGGCTCAGGTCCTGAGGTTCATGAGTTCGAGCCCCGAGTAGGGCTCTGTGCTGACAGCTCAGAGCCTGGAGCCCACTTCAGATTCTGTGTCTCCCTCTCTCTCTGCGCCCCCACCCCCTCATGCTCTGTCTCTCTGAAAAATGAGTAAACATTAAACAACTTTTTAAAAACAAGTATCAAAGATCTACCTTAAAAAATACTTTATTGTTTAAAAATGTTTATTTTTGAGGGAGAGAGCATGAGCAGGGGAGGGGCAGAGAAAGAGAGAGAGACAGACAGACAGACAGACAGAGGATCCAAAGCAGGCTCTGCCTTGACAGCAGTGAACCGGATGCAGGGCTTGAACTCATGAACCCTGAGATCATGACCTAAGCTGAAGTTGGACGCTCAACAGACTGAGCTGCCCCGATGCCCCGATCATGAAAAATACTTTAAATGAATTTGATTTTATACAGGCTCAAGCTAATCTTCAAAGAAGAGGTAATTCCATTTAAACTTTATCGACCATTGAAAAAGAGCAAAATCTTCTTAATTTATTTTATGAGGCTGGCAAACTCTGGACACCCCACTCCGGTAAACTGGCTCACAAACAGAACCACCTGGCACTGAGTTCTGGCCCAGGTATCACCAGTTGGAAATATGGGCCCCAATTGGCAGGATCTGGTTTTTCAAAGAAGTCCAACAATTGAATGTTTGTGTGTAAGTTTTCAATTTTTTTGCGTTGGCAACTATGCATTTTTTTTTTTTAACACCCAAGATGGACCAAATCAAATCTGCTGACTGGATTTGGCTACCATTTTGCAACCTTATTCAAATGGACTTGGACCCATGTTTTGAAACAGGGAGCCAGAGGCAGCTTACTCCTTAACCTTCAGCCTCTCTGGAAAGAAAGCCTAATTCTGCACCTTCGGTAGGAATATAATGTGAGCCCGATGCATAATTTTAGGTTTTCTAGTGAAAAATTAAAAACACGCTAAAAAAGTAGAAATAGATGAAATTAATTCTTAAAATACGTTCTACGTATATCCAAAATGTATCACTTCAGAGCGTAAAAAATACAGAAATTTTTGATGAGATATTCTGCATTCTTTTTGTTTTATTTTATTTATTTTAATTTTTTTTAATGTTTATTTATTTTTGAGACAGAGAGAGACAGAGCATGAACAGGGGAGGGTCAGAGAGAGGGAGACACAGAATCTGAAACAGGCTCCAGGCTCTGAGCCGTCAGCACAGAGCCCGACGCGGGGCTCAAACTCACGGACCGCGAGATCGTGACCTGAGCCGAAGTCGGCCGCTTAACCGACTGAGCCACACAGGCGCCCCATGTTTTGTTTTAAATCTTTGAAATCTAGTGTGTGTATTTTATACTTATATAGCACATTCCAAGTTAGCCACTATGTTTTTATCAAAAATAGTTGATCAGTATTGGGATTTTGTAAAGCTTACCCTTGAGAAAACTAGATTCCTATATCTAAATTATTCCAAACATGCTGAAAAGCTTTCCAATAACTAAATTGTGCATAACAAGTCATTTTCCTTTAATATTTGCATCTCCATTGACAAAACTGGACAACCTTTTTAAAAAGTGATTTAACTTTGGAGCAAAAGCGTATGAGTTTTAAAACTATTCAAGGTAAGTAAATTTACCAGCTCTTGTGCTAACTCAGGGTTATCAACACTGAATGCAGAAGCATTCCATAAATGGAAAAGCAGTTTTAAACATCATTTATCAACAAAGAGCTCTTCAAAGTTTTCTTATAGTTTTTGCAGCCAATTTACATTACGTTGTCAGTTGCAATTAAAATCTGCTTCGTGTTGATTGATTCATACTGGAGAAATATGAGAGTCATTATTATTGATTTGTATTATGAAAGGTTTGAATTTCAGCATAAATTCTTGTACCTGTCCAGCGAGGTCACTAATAAGCTTTGCTTTTTTTGGAGCTTAAAGTTTAGCTCTTTCTCATGTTGTGTGATAACAATGAGGAAATTTGAAATCGAGTCACCATTTTTTTTTTTTTTTTTGGTCTTCGATTATTGACTTTGGCAAGTATATCTTTTATTTCAAAGAAGTCTTGAATTGGAGTCAACACTCTAGCAAGTCTTTGCAAAACTCATGACTTGACAAATAAGCAAAGAACACAAGACCATTGAATTTATCGTCTTCCCCTTCTTTTCAAGCTCTAGAAGCTGACGAGGATTCGCAGAGTTTGCAAGCAAATACTAAATGTCCATAACTCTTAAATCCCTGATGCTTTAGAAGTCTTCTTCAGAAAAACAGAACACAAGTATTTTATGTGTATCACAGAGGGGAACAGAATGTTAAGGGAAACATCAGTCTCAGGTTTTAAAATTCCAGGAAATCTGAATTTTTGATCTAACAAAGCTGAAGCATCATCTGTCGTCATAGAAACAATTTTTTTTAATTTCTAGCTGAAATTCTTTTTTGACAGATGTAGAAAATGCAAAAGTATCTATGCCAAGAGTTCTATGTTTTTAAAACTAAGATAATTTTTTAGAGCAGTTTTAAATTCACAGAAAAATTGAGGCAAAGGTACAGAGATTTCCCATATATACCTCTTGCCCCCCACCTCCCCAGTTTTCTCCATTTTCAATATCTTCCACCAGAGTAGTACATTTGTTACAACTGATGTAACTTCTTTTTATTATTATTATTTTAATGTTTATTTATTTTTGAGAGAGAGACACACACACAGAGAGCAAGCAAGGGAGGGGCAGAGAGAGAGAAGGAGACACAGAATCTGAAACAGGCTCCAGGCTCTGCGATGTCAGCACAGAGCTAGATGTGGGGCTCAAACCCACGAACCATGAGATCATGACCTGAGCCGAAGTCGGACGCTTAACCGACTGAGTCACCCAGGCGTCCCCAATTAATGTAACGTCTTCTTTTTTTTAATGTGTATTTTTTTTTTTGAGAGAGAGAAAGAGAGACAGAGTGTGAGTCGGGGAGGGGCAGAGGGAGAGGGAGACACAGAACCCGAAGCGGGCTCCAGGCTCCGAGCTGTCAGCACAGAGCCGACGCAGGGCTCGAACTCACAAACTGTGAGGTCCTGACCTGAGCTGAAGTCAGACGCCTAACTGACTGAGCCACCCAGACACCCCTAATTGATGTAACTTCTTAATGAAGTCTAGCTGATTGGTTATTTCTGTCACGGAGAGTGCCTTTGGTATCGTATCTACAAAGTCATCGCCACACCCAAGGTCATCTAGGTGTTCTCTTGTGTTAGCTTCCTGTAGTTTCACAGTTTTGCACTTTGCACTTAGGTCAATGATTCATTTTGAGTTAATTTTTGTGATGGGTGTAAGGTCCATGCCTAGATTCTTTTTATTTTTATTTTTTGGCATGTGAATGTTCCAACACCATTTGTTGAGAAAGCTTGACTTTGCTCCATAGGACTGCTTTTGCTATTTTGTAAGAGATCGGTTGACTGGAGTTATGAGTACATTTCTGGGCTCTCTGTTTTGTTCCACTTATCTGTTTGTTTATTCACCTGTATCACACCGTCTTGATTATTGCAGCCTTATAGTAAGTCTTGGAATCAAGTTGAGAAGAACTCACATCTTTTTTTTTTTTTTAATTCTTTAAATGTTTATTTATCTTTGAGAGAGAGAGAGAGAGAGAGACAAAGACAGAGACAGAGCATGAGCATGAGCATGAGCAGGGAAGGGGCAGAGAGAGAGGGAGACAGAATCTGAAGTAGGCTCCGGGCTCTGAGCTGTCAGCACAGAGCCCAAAGTGGGGCTCGAACTCACAAACCGTGAGATCATGACCTGAGCTGAAGTCAGACGCTTAACTGACTGAGCCACCCAGGAGCCCCGGAGAAGAACTCACACCGTGACAATATCGAGTCTTCCTCCCCTCCATCCACATGGAGCATTTCTCTGTTTATTTAGTTCTTTGATGTTGTTTATCAGGGTTTTGCAGCTGTCCTCATTTTCTGTGGAATTTCTACCCAAGTATTTCATTTTGGGGGGTGCTAATGTAAATGGTATTGTGTTTTTAATTTCAAATTCCACTTGTTCATTGTTGGTGTATATGGTAAAGGGACTGAGCTTTGCATAGTAACCTGTATCCAACAACCTTGATATGATTCCTATGAGTTCCAGTTTTTTTTTTTTTTTTTTTAATCGACTCCTTCAGACTTTTCAGATAGACAATCACGGCATCTGTGAACAAAGACAGTTTTATTTTTTCCTTCCCAACCCCTATACCTTTTGTTTCCTTTTCTTGTCCTGGTTGCATTAACTGAGACTTCTAATCTTTGATATTTTTAGAAAGGTTTTGAATTCTATAGTCAACTGTTTGCTGGTTTAATTGAAGATCTTATCCTCTGCACAAAATATCTTTTCAAATGTTTTCCTCCTATTCTAACAAAAAATTTTTAACTGGCATAATAATTAAAAAAGAATTTCTCCACCTAAAAATGGTTTCCTTTTTTTGTGCCAGGATTTCATGTTCTTTTGTAGCGGGCCAAGGTTGCAGGCTCAGATCCTGTTCAGGTTCATTAAATTTTTTTTATTTAGAAATTTATTTCTTTTGGATTCTTGTTGACTTTTGTTGGTTTTTTTTTTTTTCTCACTGTTGGGAGGAAGTTTCTTTTCTTTTTCTTTCTTTTTTTTTTAAAAAAAAAAATTTAATGTTTATTCATCTCTGAGAGAGAGAGAGAGACAGAGCGTGAGCAGGGGAGGGGCACAGAGAGAGGGAGACATAGAATCCCAAGCAAGCTCCAGGCTCTGAGCCATCAGCACAGAGCCCAACGCGGGGCTCAAACCCACAAACTGGGAGATCACGACCTGAGCCGTAGTCAGACATTCAACTGACTGAGCCCCCCAGGTGCCCCGGGAGGAAGTTTCTTTTCAAATTCATTACATATTTGCTAAAAGTGCCTGTTATTATTGTTCATTTTATAATTTCAGCCAACAAATAAAAAGCTTTTTTCCCCTGCCAATTACCATTCATCATGAAATTTGTGACGTCTCAGATTTTCTTTATTTCTCTCCGCGTCTACTTGATTCTCCATGGGTGGGATTCCTCCATTTTAAACCTAAAAACCTATTCATACTTATCTTTTTTAACTAGAAAAATAACTTAATTATATTAAAATTTAAATAAGAATTTCAAGTGAAACGTTTACTTGTCATGGTAATTAGTGCTATCTGTATAAGATATTTAAATAAAGACGTTACAGGGTTACATATTAGTGTGTAGAAAACTAATCACCCCAACTGAATCATCCATTGACACCATCATGTGTTTATGTGGAATATTCGAAATAGGGCACTTGCCCAGCATCTGCACAGTATGACAATAGCATCTCATGGGATGGAAAGGTTAATGAGGACTGTACTGGGGTCGCCAGAATAATGGCCCCCAAAGACGTCCCTATCCTAGTCCCTGGAGCCTGTGAATATATCACCTCACACGGCAAGAGGGAATGAAGGTAACAGATGCACCAAAGGCTCTCGAAATGAGCAGATTGTCCCGGATTATCGGGGTGGGCCCAATGAAGTGAAAATGGTCCCTAAAAGGAGAAAATCATTTGTGGTTAGTGGTCAGAGGGAGTCAGGACATGGAGGAATTGTCAGAGAGATCCGTCACTGCCGCCTTTGAAGATGGAGATAGAACCAAGAATGTGGGTGGTCTCTAGAAGCTGGAAAGGCAAGGAAAGGGGTCCCTCCTCTAGAGCCTCCAGGGAGGAACACGGCCTGTGGACACCCTGGTGGTAGCCTGCTGAGACCCAGGCGGCCTTCTGATCTCCAGAACTGGGAGAGAAAACATCTGTATCATTTTTAAGCTATAAAATTTCTGGTAATTTCTCATGGCAGCGATAGGAAGCGAATATAGTAGTTCTGCAAAACAATAAAGTCTTACAGAAACCTGTTTCACTGTTCAGTGTTAACATTCAAGTTTATCAAAGTTAGATAAACTTGAAAAATTCAGCTCTCCAGTTGCGTCCACCCTGCAGGTGCTCGGGGACCGACATGGTCCTAGCGGCTGCTGCACTGGGTGGCCCAGGTCTTGGTGGTTGGCAGCTCTGAGAGGGGAGGCTGGGGCGTGGGTGGGACCAGTGCCGGTAACTTTCTGGGGGCAGTGGACTGTGTTTGGACTGCATAAGCTTTGAGAATGTGCTTTCAATCTCAAGATCTGTTTCAGAGTTGTGTTTGGAGGCCCCTGTATTTGGAGATGGTGTGCTGGCTGGGGAGAGGAGAGCATCTGAAGAGAAACTTACATCGTCCAAAGATACAAAAATGCTGTTTCGAAGGGGCACATGCACCCCCATGTTTATAGCAGCACGATCAGCAGTAGCCAAAGTATGGAAAGAGCCCAAATGTCCATCGATGGATGAATGGATAAAGAAGATGTGGTGTATATATACTATGGAATATTACTCGGCGATGAAAAAGAATGAAATCTTGCCATCTGCGACAATGTGGATGATGCTAGAGTATATTATGCTAAGTTATTTTAAGTCAGAGAAGGACAAATATCACATGCTTTCACTCATATGTGGAATTTAAGAAACACAACAGATGAACATAGGGGAAGGGAAGGAAAAGTAAGATAAAAACGAGAGGGAGACAAACCATAAGAGACTCAGATACAGAGAACGAACTGAGGGCTGTTGGAGGGGTGTTGGGTGGGGGATGGGCTAAATGGGTGATGGGCATTAGGGAGGGCACTTCTTGGGATGAGCACTGGGCATTATATGTAAGTGACGAATCACTAAATTCTATTCCTGAAATCATTATTACACTGTATGGTTTTTTTTTTAATGTTTATTTATTTTTGAGAGAGAGAGAGTGTGATTGGGGGAGAGGTAGAGAGGAAGACAGAATCCAAAGCAGGCTCCAGGCTTCCAGCTGTCAGTACACAGCCCGATGCGGGGCTCGAACCCACATCCTGTGACATCATGACCTGAGCTGAAGTCTGGCACATAACCAATTGAACCACCCAGGCTCCCCTACACTATACGTTATCTAACTGGGATTTAAATTTAAAAAAAAAGAAAAAGAAAAGAGAAAAATGTACATCTTTGTTTTGGGGATTCAGACCTAAGATACAGTTTGTGGTTGCTGAATAAGCGTTTGAGCGCCAGGATTTCCCATGAACTTTTCCAGGGCCCGACTCTGCTCCAGGCAGGATGTCTGAAAGGCCTGTGAACCACACTATTTATCCATGGGTTTTGTTTTCCATCTCCTCTTGGGGGTATGGCTGCCTAGAGAGGAAGCCCAACTCCAGCCCCTACCCAGTGCAAGCACAAGCCTGGGGTGGGTTTGGGGGGAGGGAGCTGAGTTGAAACAGCTGCAGGGCTCAGAGAAACCGGGGACGGCCACACATGAGCCAAGAGAGGCTTTGGACAGGGGACAAGCAAGGGAGAGGGAGTGAGTCAGGTCAGGGCTGGCTGGGGGTTTGCTGCTCGTTTTTGTGATCAAAGACAACCCCCAAGGACCCGCTTGGAGCTTGAGGGGATGGGGGTTCATGGCTAGGGAGGGGTGGGGGGCACGGGGTCTTGGGCGTTTGTGGGGGAAACACACTCCAGCGCTATTTCTGGAATTCATCCCAGGAAAGACTGCAGCGACCCAGGGATATTTTTTCTTCTCTCCGTTCCCCTCCTCCCCCCTACTTTCTCCCCTCCTTCTCTTCCCCTCCTGCCTTCCCTCCCTGCCTTCCTGAATGTTCCCTCCTCAAAGCCACTACCCCTCCCTTCTCCTCTCTCAGTTTCTCTCCCTTTCTCAAGTCCTTCCACATTTCTACTCCCTCTCTTTCTCTTCGTTGTGACCCCGGGCTTTGCCTCATGGCAAAATGGCTAGACCGGGAGACTAAAGCAGGAGTGAGGGTCCCAGTCACTCCTACTTTTTACTTAAAATCTTAATGACTTGGCCTTTTTCGCCGTCAAGCAGCAACTTTATTGAAAGCACATGAAAAAAAAGAAAGGAAAGCATACAAGGAAAATAGAAACCATCTGCAGTTGATCTAATTAGAGGAAAATACTCAAAATCGTGCTGTATTTCTTTGACATCTTTTCGTGTGTGCACGTGTGTATAGTTGGGAAGTGGGATTACAAATATGGAGGTCTTGGGTGGTTTGATATCTCTTTTTTTGCATATGATATTGTATCATAAACATCTTCTCGCATTGGTCAGGGTTTTATTTGTATTTTTTATTTTAAAATTCATGTATTTATTTTGAGAGTGAGAGAGAGAGCATGAGCATGTACACAAGTGGGGGGAGGCAGGGAGAGAGGGAAAGAAAGGGTAACAAGCCGGCTCTGCACTGGCGGCTGGGAGCCCGACCCGAGGAGGGGCTCAAACCCATGAACCTCGAGATCATGACCTGAGCCAAAACCATGAGCCGGTCACTAAACTGACTGAGCCACCCAGCTGCCCTCGTCAATATGAGTTTTAAAAAACATAGTTAATGGTTGAATAGTTTTTTATTGCATGGATATGCTATCATTGACTTGTTTATATGGCTTCTAGTTGTTGTTGTTGTTTTCCTCAGAGAGATGGCTACCTTCCTACCCAAGATCTATTTCCATCCTTTTAAAATTTTATTTTGGGTGGCCATGTGTCTGTATGAAAGACTACATTTTCCAAACCTTCTTGCAGCCAGAGGTGGCCAATGAGATAGGTGTTTGTTTGCTCTTCTAGGATTGCACATCGAGTATCTCCTTTTTTCCAACCTGGGATGCAGATGTTATGGCTGGAGCGCCATACGATGACCTTGAAAAATAAACTATGCACCGAGGACAGAGGAATCCAAGGGTTGAAAGCATGTGGGTCCCAGAGAACAATGTGTGGCTGCCTCAGCAGCCCTGGACCACCTACTTCCGGATTTCTTTCATGTGCAGGAGAAATAAACTTCCATACTACTTTCTTTCCATCTCCTTTTAATAGTTGAGTATAATTCCTACAACAATATTCAGTATGCGATATTGAAATGCAACAACTATTTACTGAATGTCTACTCTGTGCCAGTTCCCACTGATAGAAGGACATACCGGTGAACAAAACATAGAAAATTGCCTACATGCATGGAGCTGACAGTCTACTGGGGAAAGACAGATGATAAAAAAGTAAACAAGTGAAATATTTTGGGGGACTTGATCAGAAGTGCTAAGGAGAAAAAATAAAGGAGGGTAAAGGAATGTGTTATGTTTTGGGGGTGATGTCGAAATTCTGGGTAACTCAGGGAAAGCCTCGCCAAGATAATTATTCTCTTCCCTATGAATTCAAAATGGCATCTTGATAGCACTTTTCACATTTTTTAATGCTTAGAAATTAGTGGCTAATGGGGTTTTAGGAGAGTTGGTGACTAGACTCTTCTCATGAGCCTTGTCTCTGATATATAATTAGCCTAAGCTTCTCTCTGTTGCAGGTGCAAGACACTCGACTCAAATAGGACTAAGGAAACGGGGGAACATTCTGACTCACAAAATTAAAATATCCAAGGGGTGGTCCGGGCATGGCTGAACCCAGGTGCTCAGAAATGGTGCCAGGAATCTGTCCTCCCCATTTCCCTGTCTTGCTTCCCTGTGCGTTGGTGCCATGCACCCCCCCCCCCCCCTCAGGGGGGGCGGGCAGCTGCTCTCCCGCGAATGCGGAGTGAGGTCCAGCTGCCTGGAGTGGTGGGGGAGGCTCTTTCCCGGTAGTTGCCACAAATATCCCAGGACTCACTCTCATTGGCTTGGGTTGGGTCACGTGCCTATTTTAGAACCAATGCGTGGGCCCGACCAGTCAGACAAGCTGATGGGCGGGGCCTGCGCCCTCGACTCCCTCCGGCAGCTGGAAGGCTGGGCGCGCGCTCCGGGCTTAGAACCCAGGGGGCGCTGTGCCCAGGAGGCCCGCACCTCCGACCCGCAGCTTGCCGAGCGGGCTCTTCTGCAGCCCCTCAGGCCTTGGGCGAAGTCAGATCCGTGTTCTTCTTGCTTTCCTTTTGACTGGTGATTGTTTCCTCCCACGTTACAAATGAACAACCAGATGCCTAAAGACCATAAATTATAAACGAGCCGTTCAAATGAGGCGAGTGATGGCAATGAATGAAATCTAATTAAGCAGTGTGAGATCTAAGCGATATTGTTATCAAAGTGCCGCGTTAACAGAGCGTCTGATCAGCTTCTAATCTGTTATGTGAGTTAGTTGGAGGTGAGGCTCCGCTCTGCCTGACATGGAGATCAATCCCTCCTGTAACGGGAGATAAAGTGTGGCTGCACGAAGGGGAAGGGACGGGAATGCTTGAGCGGGGTTTGCCCTTGTGAACCGCCCTGTTCGGGCCCCAGGGCGAGTGCCCGCCCTTGAGCAAGACTGTGCGCTTCAACGTGCTCAAAGTCACAAAGGCCGCTGGCACCAAAAAGCAATTCCAGAAGTTATTCCAGAAGTTATCTTGTGCGTGCTCCCTCCGCAGCGCCGGTCACAGAAGGTGCTGGAGGGCTTGGCGGGGGTGGGGGTGGGGGTCCCACCTTTCAAAAGCACGATGGCGGGCTTTTGAACATCTCCCAGGGTGTCCGGGGCTTGGCTTTGACATCCACTTCTCCGTAAAGTCCAGATGATGTCTCAAGCGGATCCTGCGTGCCAGGCTGAGGGGCAACTGAGGGGCAGAGATGGGCAAGGTCCCGGCCTTTCTACAGCTCCCAGTCTGTGCCCGTTCCGGTGGTAACGATCTGTCTTCAGGGGAAAAAGAGGACGTGCTTGAGCTGTTCGGTACCCAGGTCTCTAGAGAAAGGTGCTTGGCAAGGAGGCACCGGGAGCCTCCAGGCTGGGGGTGGGGGAGCACCAGCAGGTGGTCGCAGAGTGTTTCCGGGGCGAAGCGCCAATCTCGCTGGGGAGGTCTCCTTTGAGGCCAGTTCTTGGTTTGACCACTTTTGCTTCTTGGGGTCGGGTGAATTCGGTTAATTACAGGTCAGCTGGGGCTGGGGGAGTTACTAACCTCCTTTCCCAGCTGAGGAGGCTGTGAACACAGCCCAGGGCAAGAGGTGATGGCCTGGGTTAGACCAGAGTCCAGGGTTTGGCCAATGCCTGGGCTGGCTCTCCACCAGGACGACAAGATGAGAGAACAATGTCACATTGGCTGGACTTACCCCCCATCCCTCCGGTGGGAGTTCAACATCCCCTCCAAAGCCTGCGGTGCCCGTGGCCTTGGTTGAGCTCCACGTGACCCCAACTGGGCCCCATACTTGCAGAGTGTGGGGCTTTTTTTTCCCCTCCCAGGACAGACTCAGGAGGGGGGAGGTGGCAGTTCCTGGAAAAGCTGGGAGGTTTCCCCATATTTCTCCGGGCTCCGTTTCGCTGTCATCCGTACCCCGCTTGCTCCCCACTCTATCGGCTCCGTCCTTTCCAGGGGGCAAAGACATCGCCTGCCTCCCAATCTCTGGATCACAAGGAAGAAGCCAGAGGGCTTCATTTGGTAACACAATTTGGCACTTCTTGGCAGGCCCACCCGGTTTTCTCTCCTCTGTCTGTTCTCTCAGGATCATCCAGGCAGGAAATGGTCCCTAGAAGCTGCCCGGCTCTCAACACGTGCGACATAGCGGAAAGAACCAGGGCTCTCGATTCTGCGCTGCACTTGTGGGCCGGGTGACCTTGGGCAAGTCACTTCCTCTCTCTGAAACGCTGTCTCCCTGTCTGGTAGATGGAGACGCGAGTACTCATCTCACAGAGTGCTCCTAGGTATTAAACCAGTCGATGGATGACAGCTCATAGAGCACAGCAAATGTGAATCCTTTTCTTTGGGGGAAATGAAGATTTTTCCCAGGCGCTCACCTCTGGATTAACCTCTAAGAGCCCTCGGGGGCATTGAGTACATACAACTTTATGCAGCTGTAACTTTACATGTCCCCTTCTTGCTGTTGGCGGGGGAGGGGGTGGGGGGGTGGGGAGAGGGGGGTGGGAAGCATTCGGCCCTCGCGTCTCCTTAGCGCTGTCCGTGCTGCGGCGCTCTCCTCTGCTGGAGAAGAAACCCATTTCCCCATCTGAACAACTCCAAGCAGAGCCAGCCCACACAGAGGGTGTCTGTCTGGGATACCTTTTGAGGTGTATTTATTCACTGTGGTTCTCGAAACATCTGGTCCCTTCCGGGCAGACCAGATAGGGATTAAAGAGCAGAGAGGCCTTTACAGAGCCTTTCCACCGAGTGCGGTCTCTGACCAGCAGCAGGAGCAGCATCACCCAGGAGCTGGTTAGAAATACAGAGTCCTGCAGGGACGCCCGGGTGGCTCAGTCGGTTAAGCGTCCGACTCCGGCTCAGGTCATGATCTCACGGTTCGTGAGTTCGAGCCCCACGTCGGGCTCCGTGCTGACAGCTCGGAGCCTGGAGCCTGCTTCAGGTTCTGTGTCTCCTCCTCTCTCTGTCCCTCCCCTG
Organism: Panthera leo; assembly: GCF_018350215.1. Lineage (NCBI taxonomy): Eukaryota > Metazoa > Chordata > Mammalia > Carnivora > Felidae > Panthera > Panthera leo. The sequence goes on from NC_056681.1 coordinate 5,217,274, forward strand.
CTCATGCTCTGTCTGTCTCCGTCTCTCGATAATAAATAAACGTTAAAAAAATTAAAAAAAAATGCAGAGTCTGGGGCCCCGCCCCCCGCCTCATCAGCACCTGCGTTGGACGGGGTGCCCAGGGCGTTCTGGGCACATCACGGTGTGAGTAGCACGGCACTGACACCTGTCCCCTCTCCCTCAGCAGGTGTTCCAGCCATCAGTGCCTCTGGGCTGAGCTCCCTTGATGGGGGTGGGGTTACCTGAGGTTCATCTTGGGTGCGGTCTCCGGCCGTGGGGGTAGGGAGTGAGGAGGGGGAGCAGGGGGCTCTCTGGGAGCCCAGCAAGGGGTGCCAGGTGTCTGGGGCTGAGTGAGCTGAGGGTGCCCGCGGAGGGCTGGCCGGCAGGAGAGACTGGGGCAGCCTGGGCGCGGCCGCGGGGGCAGCCACCCATCGCTCAGAAACCACTGCGCATTTCCAGCCCCTGGCCCTGCTCAGGCCTCCGATGGAAAGGAGCCCCGCTGGGCCCTGGGGAACACGCCAAAGTGCCTGTGTGAGTGTCCTGGGGCTTCTAGGACAAAAGACCACGGACTGGGTGACTTGAAACCACAGGAATTTATTCTCTCACGGCTCTGGAGGCCAGAAGTCCAAAGTCAGGGTGGCCGGCTGCCCCTGCATCGCAGGCTCCCTGGGAGAGGCCGTTCCTGGTCGCTTCCGGTGGCTCCCGGTGGGCCCGGCTATGGCCATGTCACTCCATTCTCTGCCTGTGTTGTCACATGGCCTCCTCCCCTGCGTGTGTCTCTGTCTGCCTCCTTTCCTCCTCGTCGAGGGCCTCAGTCAGTGGATTCGGGTCCTATTCTAATCAAATGTGAACTTAATTAGCCACATCTGCAAGGACCTTACTTCTAAACAAAGTCACCTTCTATGGTTTGGGAGGGGCATGCATCTTGAGGGGACACCATTCAAGCCACCACAATATCCAACAGGACTTCTCTATCTGCTTTCTTTCTTCGTTGGCCATTAAGGGTAATCTCGCATGGATTTGAAATCTCCCTCCTCCCACGGAAGCCTCAGCCCCGTTTGAATTTTGGCTGCGAGATTGTATTTAATGACCGCGGACAAAGGAGGGAGATCTGGAGGACAAGCCTCATTAAATATTTATATTTAGTAATAATTTGGTTTGCAAAACTGCCTGGGCACTGGCAGAAGCTGAGGGTAGCCTTCCTCCAATACCGTTTGATACAAAGGACACAGTTAATTATCTCTTGCCAAATGTAATAAAGCTCTAGAAAGTCCTTCTCTGAGCAATGCCTTGAGGGGCCTGCATCCCGTGGGTACATTTCCCGGGTCTCAGCACCTGCCATGACGGCCACCGTCGTCTTGACTTGGTGAGAATCTGAGCCCAGCAGGTGGGGGGTGAGGTTGCCGTCTACGCGCGTCTTCCGGTGGCTTTTCTTCACCTGCTCCAGTCTCCCTCACTTCATCTCTAAACTGGGAATTAATTTAGCCCGCAGATATGTGTCACACGCCACGCTTTAGTGGTGAGCGAGGCAGACACGGTCTCTGTCCTCACAAAGCTCTCCTTTAAATAAGAGACACAGGGGCGCCTGGGTGGCGCAGTCGGTTAAGCGTCCAACTTCAGCCAGGTCACGATCTCGCGGTCCGTGAGTTCGAGCCCCGCGTCAGGCTCTGAGCTGATGGCTCGGAGCCTGGAGCCTGTTTCCGATTCTGTGTCTCCCTCTCTCTCTGCCCCTCCCCCATTCATGCTCTGTCTCTCTCTGTCCCAAAAATAAAATAAGAAAAAAACGTTGAAAAAAAAAAAATAAATAAGAGACACGATGACAAACAAGTCTATGCAGTGTGACACCAGGTGGGGGAGGTGCCGTAAAGGAAGGGATGACAAGGTGGGTGTATGCAGAGTCTGGCGGTCGTGCATTTGTTTTATCTGAGCAATCAGGGAAGACTGCTCAGAGGAAGGGGCATTTGAGCGAGGGAAAGAAGTGGGACTATTTTGGAGGAAGAGAAACCCAGGTGAGAATCCCACAGGTGCAAAGGCCCCGAGGAGGGTCCTTGCGGGGGGACCAGAGTGGGTGATGGGCAGGGCGGATGAGCCACGAGACCAACGGAGTTGGGGGCAGGTCACAGGGGCCCCGATGAAAGAGACTTCGGCGCTGTGGCGTTTTAGTTTCCCTGCCTCTGGTTGCTCTCCGGGAGACCCCGTATCCTAACGTATCCTAACGGAACGTGAATAAGGAAGCAGTTCGTCCCTGCCCTCCTGCATTCCTGCATTAGTTCTTCCAGAACTGCGCTCCTGCAGGGGTCAGTGGTGAGCAGGGGAGTGGTGATCCATGGTCCTGCCCGTGGATGCTCATGGCCCAGCACAGCCTGCAGGCTTCAGTCGACTGAGTAGAAAGGTCCCCATAAAAGAGTCGGTCCCTAGGGCCTTCCTGGGAAGAGCAGGTGTGGGGCCACTCAGCCGTGGGGTCCCAGTGACACATCTTTATTTTTCATACTTTTATGTATGTGATATTCAAGTCCCTGCCTGGTTCCGAAAGGACTTTGAGGCCTTATAATAAAAGGCAAAGATAGTGGCGAAAACCTGAACACCAAGCAGACAAATCAGTGGCCAGATGCACCCCACCGATGTGTCAGTCGGCCACCTGCCCCCCACCTCTCCTCACCCAGTCCCAGCAGCGAGCAAGGTGGAGTAAAGAGGCAGGCTGAGTCTGACCCCATCCTCAGACCCCTTCTCACTGGCAGAAGGTTCCGGGCCATTCCAAAGGGAACTTCGATTTCCTTAACGGAGAGTCAGAGCATCAGTGCTTGAAAGGATCCTTATGTACTCGGGAGGGCTGGAAAACGGCTTTGTAAATTTTTTTTAATGTTTATATACTTTTGAGAGACAAGAAGAGAGAGAGCGTGCGTGTGCACGCGCAAGTGGGGGAGGGGCAGAGGGAGAGGGAGGCACAGAATCGCAAGTAGGCTCCAGGCTCTGAGCTGTCAGCCCAGAGCCCCGACGCGGGGCTTGAACCCACAAACCTTGAGATCATGACCTGAGCCCAAGTTGGATGCTCAACTGACTGAGCCACCCGGGCGCCCCTGGAAAGTGGCTTTGAATAAGCCAGACAGAACAAGCTATGCCCTGGAAAGGGAAACCGAGTCTCATGAGCCTTGCTGAAGCCACTGACCACAGGAATGCTCCAGAGCCTTCCTGGAAAGCTCACCGGACACACGCTGTTTGGGGGGAGTGTTCTGGGGTTTAGTGCTGAGGACCCCGTGGCAAAGCAGGCGTGTGACACAATTTGGTAACCGCTGTGACAGGCAGCGGTGACATCACGGAGGACCTCCAAAGCCCAGCTGAGCTCAGAGTCTATGAGGCCCGGGAGCGCTGAGGGGTGCCCTGCTTCCTCTCCTTTGGACGTGAGCACCCCTATTCCCTCTGGGAACCTGCTCTTCCTTGCCCTGTGCTCTGGGATGGATCAGCACGCAGAGAACAGGGAAGCCAGCTTTGTGAGCTTCCAGGAGAAGAAGTGTCTGCAGGGCAGGGGCGGTGGGGGCAGGACGGAAGATTCCGATCGGGACAGACTCCTCTGAAGTCATTTACACTTTTACATCTTCACTCTTGCAACCCCCCTGGTCAGGGCCCCGCTGCTGGGTCGCGGCGTTCACGTCTCTCCTTCTGAGCTCGGCGACTTGTGGCGGGTTGTGTCCCTGAACTGTACAGACAGGCGGACCCAGATGGCCCCTGCTCTGGGAGACGCGAGGGCTCCCGGAGCCCCGTCCATCACTGCTCGCAGCTGGCACTTGGCAATGAGAGACCGGTTCCATGTTCCCAATCAATGTCTGTCTGCCATCTCTGTCGATAACTGCCGGGCGGTCCAATCTTTCCCCTGACGGAAAGGCACCCGGGGGGTCAGCCTGAAGACGCTCTGGAGGGAAAAGGCGGCCGTTTGATTCAGAGCCTCCTCGCCGGGCTGGAATTAAGTTGGCTTTTTCTCTAATGAAACTGACTCCAAGGGTCTCTGTGTGCCAGGGACTCAGCAGCGCTCAGGAGAAGCACTGATGAGGCCCGATGCAAGCGTGCACACAGGCAGATTCCCACCCCCCACCCCCCATGATGCTTGCAAGGCGCTGTGAGCCCCCAGGAAGCACGGATGGCTCGGCACGGTGTGGAAACCCTAGCAGGGACTCAACGAATGCCGAGGGATGAGCTCCTGGTCGCTGCCTTCCCCATTGTTCCGATGGAGAGACCAAAGCATTAAGAGGCCTAGAAACTCACTCGTGGGTCGAGTTCTTTCCAATGGTTCTCATGATTCATGAAGCAGCAAGGGCCAATCCCTGAAGGGGGAGGTACTGGACGGGTTAGGGGCTCTCCCTTTCTGCAAAGCTCTGTCCTGGAGTCTTGAGCTCCAATTCCAAATAACCAGAAGAGAGATTCTGATTGGTCCAGGCAGGGACAAGTATCCGTGGCTGTCCAATCAGCTGTCACCACGGGTCTCCGGGCCTCATCGGGTGCAACAGACTTCTGCTGGGTAGGGGAGGGGGCAATTCTCTGACAATGGAGGTGTCCCTTGGGCCACTCTAGTTCAGTACCCCCAAAGTAACCCCCAGATTTGGGAGTTGCTTTCCTTGTGGCTGGGTGACAAGTTGGTTCAGATTTGTGGATCAGCGAGGGTGAGAGTGAGCAAACGGGCTTATCAGAACTTGGGGGCGAGAAGTCCATGCAGAAGAATGCAGGGGACTTCTTTTTTTCCAGAAGCGTGGAGGGCAGAGGTGTCTCATGGAAGCTGGGAAATGACCGTGTGGGCAGCCACGGGTGGGAGGGTCCGGTGGCCAGAGGGCAGGTGCCCGCAGCCCTGCTCTCTGCTCTGGACATGGCCTGGGTCAAACGCTCAGTGGACCCCATGTCCCCGATCTCCACTCCCAAACCTGTCTGTGCGCTCGTGCCTTGGTGAGTTCTCACACCCTCATTGGGGGCACAGCGCCCACCCCACGTGGTGTCCTCCCATCAGAATCACGGCCCCGTTTCTCAAGTGCCGTTATCTCCTGGAAGCCTCCTAGGGTCCTCCATCAAAATGAATCATCTTCCTCTGGCAAGCACCCTCCGATGCCTTGGGCTCCTTCTCCCAACAGGTACTTACAGCTTGTCTTACTCTTTCCCCGAAAGTCTCAGGAGCCTCCAACACGACCAGGCCTGGTGCCTAGGAGGAGATAAGATTGAACCTGAATTTCAGATTGGATTTTTAAACCGGACTGACTTAATTGTGACTAGAAAGTGATGAAATCTGCTGGAGATGTTGTTAAAGGCTCATACATTCTGGTTGCAAGACCAGAAAAGCCACAGATAACATCGGCCAAGACAAGATAGAAGTTCATCCTTCCTTCTTGTGAAAGATGTCTGGAGGTGGGAGTCCACGGCTGATGTGCTTGTTTTGCTGCTTGGGGCTACCAGGGACCCGGCTTTCTACCCCGCCACACTTAGAACGTGATCCTTGTCTACATGGCCCAGTGTGGCTGCTGGAGCTCCAGCCAACACAACAATGTTCTAAGCAGTAGGATGGGGGAAGAGGACACTTCCTTTTAAGAATTACTCCCAGGCATGCTGCAAACCACTCCGTCTTCTATCCTCCTTGGCCCAACGTTAGTCCCATCACCGCACCCAGCTAGGTCAGTGAGCAATGGTATTCTGTTACTGAAGTAGAAATAAAGACTGGTGTTTACTTCTGTGGCTGTTTCCACTTCGGACGGGGAAAGGAGGCTGGCAAGAGTTCTACGGAAAACAGTGACTGGAACAAGTCACCTGCGTCACTCTCTTTCCCCGTCGAGGCTGAGAAAAAGGAATTTAATCTGTGCTGGGGAGGCCATGGGTAGGGTTGCCGGATAAAATACAGATGCCCTGCTAACAGAATAATTCTTTAGTATAAGTATATCCCGAACAGTACATGGGCTATACTTTCCCTAAAGATGACTTGTCGACCTGAAATTCAATTTAACTGGCTGTCCTGTATTTTTATCTGTTCAATCCGGCAGCTTAGTTGTGGGGGGAGCTGGGAAACACTCTGGAGGTGAAGGAAGGTTCTGTGTGGAGGTGAGGAGATGCTGGGGTGGCCGCGGGGGTGGGGGGGGGGCGGTGTGTCGCAGTCTGTAGGCCTTGCCCTGGTGCCGGGAGATCGCCGTCCCCCTCCCCCGCTTGTGCATGACGGTCTTCTCCCTGGTGCCGGTGCAACGGGTGGTCTGTTAAGACCCCTCCGAACTCCTCCACTGGCCAGAAAACGCAGAGGCAGTGCATTTATCAAAGCCCGCTGATAAATTACATATGTACGTCCAATTACTTGCGATTTATGTACTATTCCCTTCCACGAATGCTTTGCAGGAATTTCGCAGACTCTGCTGATGAATTACATCCGCGGTTACATTTTCTTAAGATTTATGCTCCTCCCAGTTTCTTAAAGGATTTGGAGGTACTTTATAAAGTTCACCTCAAGGAAAAATCATGGGTCAATCACACATTAAAAAAAAAAACAAAACCCAAAAAACCCGCCCCAGAGCAAAAGCTGCTTGGAAGAAGGAGAGCGAAGGATTTCGGGTCCGTGTGGAGTGAGCTCTCTGCTGACGAAATGGGATTTGGCAGTGGGGCGACACGAACGTTACCGCTGTGCCCACAGATCTTGATTCAGCGGGTGGAATTCAGTTCCTACCAAAGGTAAATCGGGGCGTTAGGATGCACTTTCAAAAGCGACCCTGCAGCTTGAAAATGCCTGTGGGCTTGTCACTGTATCCTGGGTCTCCTTGCTGGCGGCGGTCACGGGATGACAAGCCTGCTGGAGTCCCGCTTGCTCAGTCTCGGTGGGTCATGACACACAACCACCTGGGAAGTTCCCCAACCTCAGGAGGCCCAGGCCACCCCCAGGCCATTACCTCAGGGGGTTTGCAGGTAGGGCCCAGGCGCCGGGATGATGAAACTCCCCAGGGGACTGTCCACCCGGGAGTCGCAGAAGTAAGGGATCTGCTTTCATTTTCTGGGGAGGGGGGATCCGAGGCTCAGGCAGGGGGCTGACTCCTTCCGGTGTCACTATTAAAGCTGAGACCTTTGGTTCTCTGGCTCCTGACTCCCTGCAAACTCCGTATCCAAAATATTTTGTCGCTGCACAACTTTCCCGCTTCGGGTGAAAAAACCCAGAATCGCTTGCTGACCTCAGCTGGGGGCAGAGGTGGCCGTATCACCACATCTTTTGTGTGCCGGCCACGGTCTACTGTGTGCACTGCGTTACTGTATTTCTTTCTTTCTTTTTTAAACATTTATTTACTTTTGAGAGAGAGACAGAGCGCGAGCAGGGGAGGGGCAGAGGGAGAGAGGGAGACACAGAATCGGAAGCAGGCTCCGGGCTCCGAGCTGTCACCACACGGCCGGACGCGGGGCTCAAACTCACGAGCTGTAAGATCATGACCTCAGCCAAAGTCGGACACTCAACCGACTGAGCCCCCCAGGCGCCCCTACTTTCAGTCGATTGTCACAGGTAAGCCTCACAGCAGCTCTGCCACGGAGGTACCCAACCAGTGAGGAAACCGAGGCCCAGAGAGGGTGACTGGCCCCAAGCCACAGATCTGGCGAGTGATGGAGCCAGGATGGGAATCCCCCCCACCCCCGCCCCAAGCCTGACTCCAGACCCTGTGCATTAGCCACGATGGCCGCCCACTCGCCCCCCACCCGTGAAACTCCTCCCATCCTTAGAGGCAGCACTTCCAGATGCGGTGAGCGCCCGAGTCCCCTGCATCACGTGAGCCAGCGGGGCTGGGGTGGGGCCGAGGTTGCACATTTCCAACAAGTTCCTGGTGCTGCCTCTGCGGGTCTGGGGACCACGCCTCGAGTCGCAAGGGTGTAAAGCGTTGTCTCCGTCGTCACCGTTGTCTTCGGTTGTTGTCTTTTGCTTGTTTGTTTTGGCTTCAAAACCGCTTGCGGGAAATGAGTGGCCCCAGAGCACAAGTTTGGATTTTGTCCCCGGTCCCCACCTGCGTTCAGCAAGGGTCACTAAGACTTCGTAAAGGTGAAATTAATCAGGAGCAGTGCAACGGTACTGCGTTTGCATCTAGATTTCTCCTGACCTTTGCTATGTAGTCTGACAGCTAGGCAAACCCATGAGATGTTCTCAGCTGGGCTTATAACTGTTCGAGTAGGTGCCCGAATCAATGAGAGAAGTCAGCCCCTCGCTCAGACAAATTGGAATTTTGTAGGGTTTCCCATACTTGCCGATGTCTTGGTTTGAGTTCCTCTTAGAGCAGAACTGAGACAAGATTTGGGTACAAGTAGGTGATTTGGGAGGTGATCCGGGAAGCTGGGTGAGGGAGTGGGGAGGGGGGGTAGGGAAGGGTAAGAATAATTAATACCCATGGGGGTAACGATGCTGGGTAACTGGGTGGGGCCCACCTGGGCCGAGCCTCAGGGCACTGACACCTGCCATGATCAGCTTGAGGAAGCAGGGGCATCACGGAAGCTGGCCTGTTTCTAGAAATGAAAAACCAGCAGGCACTCTTGGTCAGCTTGAGAAAGAAGGGGACCATTCCTCAGATGATGCTGTTGAGGCAAAGCTGAGAAACCAGATGTGCGTGTGTTTGGGGGGCATAAAATGATTCAGTGTTGGTGTCCGTTAAACTTCAACTGTTGAACAAGACATGGTCAGTGGGACCTCGGCCTTCCTGGAGCTTTCGGCTAATGTGGTGAGACATCGATCTGATACATGCCCACGGGGTGAGCCTTTTTATCAACAGTAACTTCTTTGTGATTATTCAACAGCAGGACTGGGACCAGGGAGAGGGGTGTGGGGGCATCTAGGGCACAAACTTTAAGGAGACATTCACTTCTTGGGTCATGCAAGTGTGCCATTAAATTACCTTGGCATCTTTGTGGATTCTCTAAGGGTCTGTTTCTTGAGTCTATTCTGTCTGTCTGTCTGACTGACCTCGTGTCAATCCCACACTGTCTTGAATACTGTAGCTTGATAGTAAGTCTTGAGATCAGGCAGTGTGAGTTTCAAGTTTTCTTTAAATCCTACTGGAGGTCCCACCAGGCTTTCTGCAGAAATGGGCAGGCCAATTCTCAAATTTGTATGCCAGTGCAACAGCTCTAGGAAAGACGCTCTTCTGTCTGTATCGCTCTCCTTCGGCCTGACGGTCTTCCTTTAAAATTTTTTTTTAATGTTTATTTATTTTTGAGAGAAAGAGAGAGAGAGAGAGCTGGGGAGGGGCAGAGAGAGAAGGAGACAAAGAATCCGAAGCAGGTTCCAGGCTCCGAGCTGTCAGCACGGAGCCCGACGCGGGGCTCGAACCCACGAACCGGGAGATCATGAGCTGAGCCGAACTCGGACGCTTAACCGACTGAGTCCCCCAGGTGCCCTCTACGGTCTTCCTTTAACATTTACTGCAATGCAGGGCTGCTGGCAATGAATTCTGTCAGCATCCGTATGTCTCTGTTTCATTTTTGTTTTCGAAAGGCATTTTTCCTGGGCATAGAATGATAGGCTTAGTTTTCTTGTTTTCTTTGGTACTTTAAAGATGTTACTCTGGTGTCTTCGGCTTGCATTCCGCCCCCCCCCCCCCCGCCCCCGATGAGACACCTGTTGTCATCCTTATGTTTGCTGGTCTTGATGTAATGGCCTTCATTCCTTTGGCTGCTCTTATTTTCTTTTTACTTATCCCTTGTTTTATGCGACTTGGTCATGATGTACCTCTTAAACATATTTCTTGGGTTTGGTGTTTATTGAGCTTCCTGGTTCTGTGGGTTTATAGTTTTCATGAAATTTGGGGAAAATCCCAGCCGTTCATTTTTCCAGTCTTTTTTTTTTTTTTTCTGTGAGGCTCCGCCCACTTTCCCCCCACTGGCTTCCCTCTGTGTGGTTCATTTGGTTAGTTGCTTCTGTTATGACGTCACATTCACTGGTATTTTGTCTAGAAGTGTCTAATCTGCCATTAATCCTACTCAGTACATCTAACAGTTTTTGTCTATCTGCTGTATGTCATTGACAGTCTGGATATTTTGTCCTTTTTTTTTTTTTTAAGAGCAGTAGGTTTTATTATAGCAAGAAATTAATTCCCCGGAACATCACCTTCGGTCTGTTGTGGCTTGACTTTAGACTTTCTTGGGGGCGACTATACAGCGGCCCCATACTCTACCACAAGAGTGGATTTTGTGGGCTGTCCCCTGAATAAGGGCACACGGTGCTTCTCCATTCTGGTTGGCTCGAACCCCACTGTCTCTTAGCCCCACGCAGTGTTAGACTCTCCACTCACCCCTCACTGTTCTATGCCAGACCTCACAAAACCTTGCCCTGTGCTGTGCATATGCAACTTAATATTCAGCCCAAGACTAAAGGGATCCCTTGTGTAGATTTCTCGAGCTCCTTCTGTATTCAACTGTTTCCTGGGAAGTTCTCTGCTCTGCATATTCCCGCTGCCTCAGGTGACCGAATGCCAACTTCTGTTTCCTCTGTTCACTGGGAGCACCACTTTCCTGTACCAGGGTTTGTAAAGGTCCCCCAGTCAGGGAGTCTGGATGAGCACGGGGCTTCCCTATGTGAAACTTCTCGAAGGTCACAGCTCTGCACCGTCTGTGGACACAGTCGCTTCTTACAAATGCCTAGTTCTGCAGTCTAGTTCGACACACCGGGAGGGCTGGACCCGGGAGTTTGGTGTTCTCTTTTTCTATTGAATGGATCCCAGCTCAGCGTTTGGAGCAGAAGGGCTGTGTCAAAGTCTGAGCAGCCAGTGTCATCCTGCCTGAAGTGTACAGCAGCTTCAAGAGAAGCTTCTAGAGTGTTCCCAGAGACGCCGTTTGAGTGACATCTAACTGCACAAAAGGATCTCTATGGGCTTCCCCTGGTGGCGGTCCTTTGCCGCCACTTTCAAGGGCCTCCAGCACTAGGGTCACTCTGGGTGACGAGAGGGGATGAACCCACCGTCACCGAGTCGCTGAGCCCATGTGTCACCCACCCCGCCTCTGATGAAGGGAGCCAAAGAGACAGGATCTAAGTCAGAAAAACAAAAGTCTCACGGACAGAAAAGAACCAGTTTTCTTCCACAATTGCCGTCTTGGTGGCCTGAGACGCGCTGGACCCCGGAGTCATTTGGAAGACGACAGGGAAGTCAAGGACAGGGCAGGGGCCCCCACCAGTGGCGGTGACTCCCTGGGGCAGTGGGATCTTGCCATGTTCGCTGTGGCCCGGAAGGAGAGCAGTGACCGTGTCCACTGGTGGTGGTTCAGGGACCCCAGGGGGGACTTTTGGATCTCCGGGCTTCCACGGAAACCAGCTTGGTCAAGATAAGTGAATTTTCAAACCAGTTCTAATAATTTCTATCTACCCTTTATTGAGTGGCTACTATTTGTGGACCACCTGCGAATTGCTTTTACACGTATGAGGCAAGTGGGCACTCTCTCTATCTCCTTTCTCCAGGTAAGGAAATGAAACGTCAGAGAGGTAAATGAACCTGTCCAAGATCACACAGCATGTTTGTGGCAGTAGAGAAGGGGTGAACTGGGACACGAGGTTGCCCTCTGTGTTCAGTGTTTAATCTTCTTTTTTTTAAAGACATGTTTGCTAACTGCACAAAGTATCTCTAATGTTTATTTATTTTCGAGAGAGAGAGGGAGACACAGATAGCAAGCGGGAGAGGGGCAGCGAGAGAGAGAGGGAGACACAGATCCCGAAGCGGGCTCCAGGCTCTGAGCTGTCAGCACAGAGCCCGATGTCAGCACAGAGCTGTCAGCACAGAAGGGGCTCGAAGTCACGAACCGTGAGATCATGACCTGAGCCGAAGTCGGACGCTTACCCGACTGAGCCACCCCGGTGCTCCAGGGCGTAATCTTGAAAGCGTTTCTAGGTCTAAGCATGTCGTTGAGGGAAGGGAAAAACAAAGACTTAGCAAGTAATCAAGTCCTTTAATAAAAATGACCGAGAGTGTATTTCATCGAACTTTCCAAGTACTTTCCTTTTTCTTCACATTTTCTCATCCCTGAACTTTGGATCCGTCTGGCACCGACGGCGTGTTACGGCTGCACTGGTGGGATCCTTCTCTTTCCTGGCATAGTCTGAAATGACAGCGTGCCTTGTACAGTCAGCAGATTTTCCCCGTAAAGGGTCAGGGAGGAACGACTTGAGACTCCGAGAGCCCCGGGGTGTCCATCACGACTCCACCCTGCCGGCAGTGGCGTTTGGAAATGGCCAGGGACGCTGAGTAAACAGGCGCCCCCATGTTCCGGTTCGGCGTTGTGTGCGGAGACCAGGGGAGGGCAGATTTGGCCCGTGGGCCACGTTTGCAGACTTCGGACCTACGGCGTCTTGGGCTTCCTGAAGCCTGACGACGAGCAACAGCCACAGACGGCAGCAGTAACAGCACTTAGAAGGTGTTGAATCCGGAATGCTCGGCTTTGATTTCAGCCAAGCGTCACCGCGCCCTGATACGGAGATGCTGTTATTACCCCCATGTTTTCAAAGGAGAAAACAGGTTCAGAGACGAAAAGATGTCTGTCCCGGGTCATCAGCAGCGAGTTTGGGGCCTGCCGAGCCCTCTCCCGGGGACCCTCGAGACGCACTCTCACCTGGCTTCAATATTCACGTCTAGCGCCTTCTGGCGGCAACAAGAAGGGACACCTGCCTTTGAAGGAACAGCCACCTCTCCGTGCTGGGTTAAGAACTGTGGTTGTAAGAAGAACAGAAAATCAAACAGCTGACTGCGTGGGTGGGGATTAAGAGGCACATGGCAACCATAGCATTGGGATTAGTGACAGGGACGTCAGGGGCACTGGTTCGGTGCCAGCACAAGAGTCTGGCTGTTTACCCACGAACCTGGTTTCTGGTTTCCGTGAGGCAGGCCTGCTGTGCACCGAAGAGACCGAAGGCCGACGGGTCCCGACCTCGAGGCGGCTCAGGCTGCTTGGAAAGCAGCCCCAGAGACACGGTATTTCTCTTCGGCTGCCGCAGAGTCACGGACACAGCCCGGGAAGCGCACCCAGGAGGGCGCGGGAGAAGACGCCCGTGTCTGGGGAAGCAGGTCACGAGGTGATTTCCTTTTGACTCTGCAGTGTCGGGGAGGGGGGCTGCTAGGCAGTCAGTGCTGGGGTCTGCCGCTTTGCCACTTACTAGGCGTGCGACCCTGGGCAAGTCACGTCCCCCCTGGTGCCTCAGTTTCCTCTTCGTAGAAGAGGTATAAAGGCATCTACCTCCTCATTGAGGATTACCCGGCACAGAGTAAGGGCTCGGCAAATCTAGTTGGATGGAGAAGCCACGGTGAGAAGGTACCTGACATAGTATATATTGTCCCGGGTGATGAGCTTTTTTTTGTATTTTTTTTTTAATGTTTATTTATTTTTGAGAGCGAGAGAGACAGAGCACGAGTGGGGGAGAGGCAGAGAGACAGGGAGACACAGAATCGGAAACAGGCTCCAGGCTCCGAGCTGTCAGCACAGAGCCCGACGCGGGGCTCGAACTCATGACCCGTGAGATCATGACCTGAGCTGAAGTTGGACGCCCAACTGACTGAGCCACCCCGGCGCCCCAGTGAGCTCTTTTTAATATAGGAGATCTAGCCTGGGAGTCTGCAAGTTCATCTCTAGATTGCGGAAGGATGGACCCAGTTTTCCAGTTTGGGTCCCACTTCTGTGCGACCGTGGCATAAAATAGGCGGAAACTGCACGGACTCAGGAGACGATCTGAACCTCACGGACGCTGTTACGAATCTTGGACATCCCATGCTGTCCAAAGCCAAGTTCAAATACACAGACTTTGGTCACTGAGGTCATCGCTTTGGATGCTGGTCTCTGCCCAGCCGTGTGCTCTCAGCGAGATCCCTTGGTTTCCCCGGAACGTGAAGTGAGAAGACACCAACGCTCGCCTTCATGGGTTGTTTTGGGGCTCGTCCACGGGGAGCAGGCCTGGCATCGGCTCTTGGGAGGGCTATTATTACTGTTTGTGGTATCCCTGTTGCTGATTTGATAAGGTAACACGCGAACCGCAGCGCCCGGCCCAGAGTGCTTCATAAATGGCCGCCATCGCTGTTATGATTATTATTCTCTGTGGTGGGTGTGATCGAGGCCAGACACTGCCACGTGGCCCTAAGGTGCAGAAGTAGCTGCAGAAGCTCAAACAACACGATTCATCCCATGATGTCAACACGAGACATGGCAAGTCCCACCAGGAAGGGCCTGGACTTGGAGAAGGCAGCTTCATGCTGTCCTTGTGCCCGGGCTGCAGACCTGCCTCTCCTGATGACTGCTTTCCCACCATCGTCCCCGGGCTGTGAGCCTGCCAGGACCAGAGCAAGCCAGAGGACAGCAATGCCTGGCTGGGATTAGGAGTCCCTTAGCCTGGGGGGGACTCAGGCTTGTTTAATCGGAAGGCGAGGCAGCCTGAGGAGGATTACTGCCAGGCTGGGCCTTGGCCAGTCGCCTGTCTGGAAGATTCCAGCTCCTCTGCCCGGCCCGCATGGGAGCCTCTGCCTATTGGCCCCTGATGCCTGGTCCCGGCCGGCTCAGACCCCCAGCCTCACTCGTCCTCCTCCTTCCCTGCCTCTCCCTGCAGTTGCACTCTTTCCGGCCTCCGTGTGTCTATCGTGGCACTTTCTATGCTATACCTGGAGGAGTTTGCCTGCTCCCTGGTCGCCCCCTCCCCTTGGCCGTGACTCCTGAGGCTAGGTCTCCTCCTAGAGGAGGGGGGTTGGGCTCTGGAGCCTGGTTTGAATTCTGGCTTGGTCGCCCCTCAACTGCTTCTGTTCAGACCCTCAGAATCTCCGTCTGTAGAATAGGGATGATCAACATTCCTGCCTTACAGGGTTGTGTGATAGGTCTGAAGAACTCAGAACATGACTTGGCTTATAGTAGGTGCTCAGTAAGCGCTGGCCGTTACTTTTACTCCTATTCTCATCTGCCTCCTCCGAGCCCAGCCTGGGTTGGCACAGGGCAGGTGTGTAAATTAGTAAATCCGCCTTTCTAGCAGAGACCTTGAGATGTTCGTGATGAAATGGCTGCAGGGTGTGTTTTGTGGGTATGAGAACGAGGGATCATATCTTGTTGGTGACCCCTCCCCGCCTCCCCAGGGTGCTTAAGGGCATTTAGCTTTTCTTTCTCCCTCCCTAGATCCCCGTCTTCTTTCTTCCGTTTCCCTCCTTTCCCCCCCACCTCCTCCCTGTTCTGTCCTTTCCAATGTGAGCAGCAGGGCCGCTCTGTGATGATCACACACATCCTAGTGGCTGTTTCTGCCCTTTATCTTTGGACTTGGTTTCTAACACAGGAACTGATCCCTCAAAACAACCTCACCACCTGCTCTCTAGGAGCCCAAGAGGCCCCGAGTGGGGCCGGCACTCAGCGGATGCCTGCCTGCCCACCACCGAATGCCTCTGTCCTTCTGTTGTCCACGGGACACACGCATGCTCTGGGTCCCACACCAGCCCTCGAACCTGTCCCTTATTGATTCCGGAATGTTTCTTTCAGGAACATCAGTGGCTTTGCCCCAGGGCCCTGTCCTCAGCAGACAAACAAGTCATTTGGTTATGCCTTGGGCCTGGCAAGTCCTATGACTCATGCGGAATCCAAAGGAGCTGTGGATGGTGAGGTCACGAGCAGACAAATGTCAGGAGACTGGGAGGCCTCCGATGGCAAGCTTTGGATTTTAACTCTTCTGTGTTCCTAGCAGATGGCAGCCTCCAAAAGCACTCAATGAATGCCTACCCGGAAGACTTGATATGCATCAAGAGGCTTTGAAACAACCCTTGACCCAGTCACAAGCTTCCCTTGTGTAAAATGTGCAAGGAGATGGGTTCGTGGCCCTAGAGAGTAAGCCAGGCAGACCTGGGAGGAGGCTGACCTTCACCTTGGCATTGATGTCCATTGGAATCACTAGTCTGACCGCCCGACCAGGATCCCTGTGGGGAAGCCAAGGACACAGGCTTTGCAGCCAGCTGGTGCTGGGTTTAACTGTGATTTTGCCACCTACCTGGCAGCCTCTTAACCTCTCTGAGCCTCAGTTTCCCTCCCCACCCCCAAAACATGGGATCGTAGTAGTACTTTACTCCCAGAATGCTTTTGGGAGCTGACACACAGCAGATACGTTATGAATTATTATTATTTCTATCGTTGCCATTCTAACTTCAAGACCAACCTGGCTAAATTATTTAAAGCACACTTTCAGCAGAAAACTGAGTCCAATCATTATGTTCTTCCTGCTAATGGCCCCGCTATAAACAATTCCTCTTTCTGATTTCCTTGTCCTGGGCAGGGTTTCCTCTGAGTCAACCTGTAAACCAACTGTGTCTTACTTAATCCTCAAGGCCCAGCCACTCAGAGCAGGTTGAACGAGGACAGCTACCTGTCCCTGGCCTCCCTCCTCATCGTCAGAATGCTAACTGGTTGCATGGCTACCCAGACTAAGACTACATTCCCCAGAAGACCTTGCAGCTGGGAGGGGCTGTGTGACCACCTGTTAGCCAATGAAAAGTGACATGGACAAGTTCCTGGTTATGCCCTCATAGGAATGGGAGCTGCCCTCCGTTCCCTTTCTCTGTGCCAAGAGACGGACGTGGTGGCATGTTTGATGTCATGTGGACAAGGGCTACACACTAGGGGAGGTGGAGAAATAAGGTGGAAGGCGTTTGGCACCCTATGAACCTGCCTTATCAGCCACGGATAGTTATTGGGGAGAGAAAGTAACTTTTTTTTTTTAAGCTGCTGTGACTAATGAATGCTGACCATCTTTCCATATGTGTTTCGGCTATTTGTTTATCTTCTTTCAACATATGTCTATTTAGATCATTTATCCGTGTTTTAATCGGGTGTTTTCATTGTTTAGTTGCAAGGAGTTCTTTAAATATTCTGGATATAGGATGCTTATCAGATATATGATTTGTATACGTTTTCTCCTGTCCTGTGGGTTGTTTTCACTTTCTTGATAGTGTCTGTTGAAACACAAAAGTTTTTAATTTTGATACAGTACCATTTATTTTTTCTCTGGTTGCGTGTGCTTTAGCTGTTATGGCTAATAAAACATTGTCTAATTCGAGGGTAGGGTGTGTTGAATCTGTAGATGATCTTGGAGAGTATCCAAGTTTTTGACAATGTCAAATGTTCTGATCCACGACCTTGGTATGTCTTTCTATTTATTCAGGTCTTCTTTGGTTTCTTTCAACCATGTTTTTGTAGTTTTCGGTATACATACCTTCTCTTCTTTCGTGACATTTGTTCCTAAGTATTTTATTCTCTTTAATACTAGTATAAATGGAGTTACTTTCTTAATTCCAGTTTTGGATTGTTTATTGCTGATGTGTAGAAAACAATTGATTTTTGTATATTGATCTTGTATCCTGCAACCTTTCTGAACTTGTTTGTTAGCTCTAATAGTTATTTGTGGGTTTCTTAGGATTTTCTATACATAAGATCATGTCATTTCCAAATAAAGACGGCTTTGCTGTTTCCTTTGCCTATAGATGCCTTTTATTTCCTTTTCTTGCCTAATTGCCTGGCTAGGACCTGCAGTAGAGTGTTGAATATGAGTGGTGAGATTGAACATCTTGGCTTGTTTCTGATTTTAGGGAGAAAGTCAGTGGTCAATATTAAGTATGATGATGGCTGTGAGGTTTTCGCAGGTGCCCCTTATCAGGTTGAAGCAAGTTCCTTATGTTTGGTCTGTTGAGTGTTTTTATCATGAAGAACTTTTCCTGTGTCTATTGAGATGATCCTGTGGCTTTTGCCTTTAAATCTATTAATGTGGTGTATTATGTTGTTTTTCATGCGTGGCCGCTGAAATCTCTGCTTAGCCAGCTGACTGGCAAGCTAATGACTGGACAGAGATTTCCTCAAATGATTGGGACAGTGGGGTTCCGTGTGTATGTTGGAGAATATCTTCAACACTTGGCCAGGAAGTTGGACAAAATCTGCCTTAGATTTTTCTTCCTACTTGTGCTGACCTTCAAGGTTAAACAGAGGTAAGATCATAGGGCTTCCTTGGGTCTTTCTTGTGCATTCACACCGAACTACATGGTCTTCCAAATCCTCAGGAATATGTTGGAAATTTTCAAAGCCTCTGTGGACATAGTCTCTAGCTTTTTATTTTAAGCTTTTCCATTATTGTTTGCCCCAACTGTTACTCACTACCGCAGGCAGCCAGGAAGCCATTCAATTATTCCTAATAGTTTTGACGGATGCCCAGGCTTTTCACACTGGTCAAGGTTCAAGTAGGGTCAAATAAAGACAGCCTTGCAGTAGAATCATCCAGGGACCTACCAGACAAGTCCCATGATAACAGTTCTCTGGGAATGAGACTTCAAAGGAGCTCCAACCTTGTTTTTCCCCTTCCAGTGGCTCTAGACTACTATTTTTTTTTTTTTTTTTTTTTTTTTTTTTTACCGTGATTGTAGGCTATTGTTTTTCAAAGCTACCTCAGAGCTGGAAAGGAGGGGGTGGAAACAGAGCAAATTAATATGCCATGAAACTCACTGTTCTTACTGAGATTCAGCCATTTTTCTTGAATAAATGCTCTCTGGATTTCTTTAAGCCTCTGGTTAATTTCCATAGTTCTTAAAAACATTTTTGCCAGTTTTTGTCATGACTTTTATAGAATAGAGAATCTTCAGAGATCCCTACTCTGCCTTTTTTGGTTGCATTTCTATGGCCTCCTTTTATTCATTCTAAACGAATATCTACCTTTTTATTTAGGGTCAATGAATCTAAATATCTACCTGATGATGATAAAAGTTCCCCCCCCTTTTTTTTATGGAGCGGTGAGGGAGGAAGGGGACACCCGCCTAGCCAGCCAGATCAGCCGAATCAACCCTGGCGATCAATGGGGTGACAGATGTCACAGCCAGATCGCCCTCATATCCAAGTTTCCCCTTTTAAGTAAGTTTATTTCAGTAAAAAAATAAAGTGAGTTGAGGAAGTCAGTCTGAAAGGCTACATCTTGTATGACATTCTGGAAAAGGCAAAACTATAAAGATAGTTAAAAGATTAGTGATTACCAGAACTTCACGGAGAAGGGGTAGGAATGAATAGGTGGGACACAGCGCAATTTTTAGGGTAGTGAGACTGCTCTGTATGATAGTGTGATGGAGGATGTATGTCATTACCTATTTGCCAAAACCCATAGAACCGTTATGCAACATAGAGGGTGAGCCCTAATGCCAACTATGGGCATTAAGTAATAGTAAGGAATCAAGATCGGTTATTCGGCTCTAACAAATGCATCACACTAATGCAATATAATAATAATAGAGAAAATGTGTGTTGTACTCTCTGTACTTCCCATTTATTTTTTCTGTAAATCTATACCTGCTCTAAAAAACAAGGTCTACTAGGAATTTTTTAAAAGTGAGTCGACTTTAGGAAATATACTCCACACCGAATAGTGGGTGTTATAAGAGTGTGGCAAAAGTCATGTGGGAGGCATGTGGGTGCTTGACATTTGGAAACACAATGAAAGAAATACGTATTATGACTGGGGTCTCTGCTGATGCAGAAAAGTGGAGAAAAGAGACAAATACATTGAGTAAAAACCAAAAATATTTTATGAATAAACTTGGGATCTCTTGGAACTGTCTATTCTACACCAGCGATAGCTGGTTGTGAGTTTTCTCTGCTTTGAAGGTTAATAGCTTGGGAGGAAACAAGAAACAGTAAAAGGAAAGACGTCAAATAGAACGTCTCCACTGGCCAAAGGGCAGACTCACTGGGAAAGGGAAGAAGAGACAGGTAAGAAGTATTGGAGAGTTTCAATCAAACACATTGGGGATTGTCAACACCATGAGCTGGATGGTGGTGGGCCTTCTAGCTTCCCAAGAATGGCTGTAGCCACCCAACAGTAGCCGGCCCTGTATCTCTTTCTGGTACCATGGACAGCAGCCAAAACTAGTTGGGCAAAGGTACTGATGACTAGAAAGGCCAAGAGTTTTACCTTCATTCCATGGTGTCCGGGGGTGCATTAGGTTCTGCTTGGAATACAGGGGAGAACAAGGAGTTCAGCTCCTCCTGGGACTTATGACCCTTCTACACAGAGCTACACAGAGGTCCTGAAGGCATGATGGGAGTGTGCTGGTAGTTGGTCCCAACTGCCACTTGGCCAAGTCATAAGGTTAGTGACAGAACATGGCCCCTCTTGGAGTCTCCTTTCCTCTTCTGCAAGATGGGCTTGATCCTCCACTGACCCTGTGGCTGGACAATCAGTGAAAAGGCACCAGAGGATACTTCTCTTGGGTGTGGAGCAGTGGCTGAAGTGGCCTTGTTCAGTGCTGTGCCTCTGCCATAGAGTCGGCACTTCAGCCAGTGCTCGAGGAAGAAGGGAGGGAGGGAGGGCGTGGAGGGAGGACAGGTTGCTCATATACCTCCCTGTGCTCAGGCTACAGAGCTGAGCCTGGCACCTAGGAGCCCACTGCTGCAGCCCTCCTTCCTAAGCAGCCCGTGTCTCTCTTACAGGCAGCTTATCTGCACATTCGACTCATCATTAGCAGCAGCAGAGCTAAGAGGAGCAGTGGGGGCCTACCCCCGGGGCACGGGGCCCATTATAAGGCCCAGATTGCCAGGAGTCTTGGAAATGCTCCTTTACCCCCACCTCTCAGCCTGGAGTTCAGGAACATTCCTCCCACTTCATTTCCAATTGCAGATGCCTGCTAAGGCGAGTCCCTGGGGAGTCTGGTTTGCAGGAGGCTGGCTTTCAAGGCTTTTGTGGTGAAGTCACAGGCCCTTGATGTATTATTCAGGCTGGGTACCAATCAATGCCAGACGCCCATCCATCCTGTGCTGGTCCCCCTGCCTGGACTCTGCTGTTTTGGAAGCAAGTGCTAAAATCCAAAGAGAAATTGCCTGCCTTTGTCTCGCTGCAGCATAACCTGGCACCAGTCACTGGGGAGGGATGCCTGTTCCACATTTGTCTGATTCCATTATTTCCAGTTTTCTTGTCGATTGTAATCACCCCCTGTGCCATTAGCCTTAGGGGGAGGGAGCAGCCTTTCAGCTGCAGGTATAAGGTGGGCTAGTCTTGCATTTGCTGCAATGTTGTATCTAGTTTTGTCCCCAAGACTGATTTCTTGGGGGAAAAAATCAGAATTGACCTCCAGGCACCAGCCGGATACCTGGGATGTACAAAGGGCTTGGGGAAACAATGTGCGGTGGGGGGCTGGGTGCCGAACTGGGAGTTGGGGTTCGGACCGCTCTGCCACCTCTGGACTGGGACGACTTAGGACAAGTCACTTAGATCTGCCTTATAGATATGGCAAGATGTATGAGGTGAGATTAGTCCTGTCCACCCTGCCCTCCTCATGGGGTTCTTATGCCCCTAAAATCCACCCAAATGCACCTAAAATCTAGTAGAAATTTTGGCATTGTGCCCTGGGGCCAGCTCTGTTGTTCAGCAGCTGTGTGGCTTTGAGAAAGTGACTTCACCTCTCTGTCTGTCGGGTTCCTCATGTCTGCGATGGGGAAAATCATACCCCATCACGGGGTGGTGAGGGTTAAATGTGATCTATGTAAAGCACTCAGAACAATGTTTGGAATGTAGGAAGTGTTTAATAAATGGTAGCTTCCATTATTAATAATAGTATTAGTAATGGATATTAATAACTACCGTACTCCAGGCAATGTACTGTCTCAGTTACATTCATGATCTAATCCAATCCTCGCAGAGTCTCAGAAGGGAAGTTTGGTGATCTGTCAGGAAACTGTCTCAGAGGATGAGATAAGCTAGAGTTTCCGCTGCTCACCCTATAGATTATAAGGAGCTTTCCTGGTCTCGCTGGGGAAACAATCTGAAGAATATTTTAACAATTGCACCACGATTCTGTGAGACCGTGCCCGCAGGTGCTCTCGTGACCTAGTGCACAGCTGGTCCAGCGCTGGAAGCAGACTTCCTAAGCCTGATGTCCAGTGTTCTGTTTGCCAAGAACTTCCCAGAAGTCCTCACCTAAGGTTCTCGGGGAGGCGGCCAACCACCGAGTTACTTCTCCCCCCTCCCACCCCACCCCCAAACTCTCTCACATCCACTTGCCTCGTCCCCTTTGTAGTAGCCGTGTTATCATCTTACTTATGTTTATTTGTTTACCGCCCCCCTCGAGTTCCAGGAGAACAGGAGCCATGTTTTAGTCCCCTCTGTATCTTTGGGGCCTTAGAAGTATCCTCGGCACATAGTAGGTGCTTATTAAATTGAATGGGTGCTTGGCTGGAGGGAGGAGAATGGGTGGAGAATGGGAGGGAGAGGTAGGGTCTGGAGGAAGGGAGGAGCCCTTTGTGCTGGTTGTCTGCCCTCAGCTGCCCCTGCTCCCTCCTTATCCTCCACCTGCCCCCGAGGAGGCTGACTTGTGTGGATTCTGTCAACGGGTCCTCCTGAGCTCGGGCCTTCAGTTATAGGTCTGGCCAATGCTTTGACATTCGTGTACAGGTTCCGTTGTGCTCAGCGGGAGGGACAGGGCAAAGTTGTTATTGTTTTGAAATCTCGCCCTCCCCCCTCACTGGGGCGGATGTGAGAGTGCCGGCATGCAGGCACTTTGTCACCGGGGGTGCTCAGGGGTGCGGTGACTTCTCACCGATAGCTCCCTCAGCACCACTGCCCAGGGGAGGTACCACCTGGCGTCCAGCTACTGCACCAGTGTCCTGCACACGGGGTCTTGACCGCTCTTCCTGGAGCCCTCAGGGCAGCCAGGTGTCTTGGGGGAGGCTTTGGTGCCGCCAGACCTGGGTTTGAATCCTGGCTGTGCCTTTGTAGCCGGGGGGCCTCAGGCACATCTTCGTCTCCTCCAAGGTCATTCCCCTCCTATAAATGGGGGTCGCAACAAGGCCATTTGGATGATCCTGTAGATAGGCTAGAAGAGCCGTCGGCATAAGTCACCTGTTTGCAGGTGTAACCTGGCCGATGGTCCTGTAATTTACAATGCTGTTGGCAATTTCCCCCTGCTCATGCCTGACGTTTTTCCAGGTGGAGTGGAGCCACTCCTCAGGCTCTAGAATCCAAAGCTCCAGACGCCGGCTAGACTAGTCCACATGTTCACATGACTGCTTTCCCCCTCCCTGCCTCCCTCCCCACTCTCCCCCGCTCGCCCCACCTGTCTGTCTGACGAATGTTCTAACAAGGGTCCAGGGCTGCAGTGACCCCATCTTTGCCTGCCTTCACCGGTCACCACATCACTGCTGCCTCCTGCCTCGGAAATCAGTCCCATAGGCTCAGAAACATAAGCGAGCACACATGGCTTTGACCCTGGCACTCCCAAACCCAGCAAATACTCCCATGTAGGGTCTCTCTGGGCAGGCCACCTCCTAGGCAGGGGCCCAGAGTGGAGCTCATCTGTGAGGCTCGGCCCTAGGAACGGATGACACCCACCCTCCCCTGATGGGTGTGACACAGAACGACTGGCCAGGGCACCGTGGGGGCCACAGGAGCAGCCCAGATGAGGCGCAGGTGGGTCCTTCCAGCCCCTCTTCATCATCGGCCCTCAGCTGCACACCCTCGGCAGATGCTGTTCCCTGTAGTTCCTTGCCGCCCCAATAGTCCAGACGCCCTCCCAGCCAAGAGGCAACCGGACGTCGTAGCAGGTGGGAAGGCCTCTTTACAAGGCAGGTATGATCAGATCGGCCCAGATTTTTTTTTTTTAATTAAAAAAAAATTTTTTTAACGTTTATTTATTTTTGAGACAGAGAGAGACAAAGCATGAACGGGGGAGGGTCAGAGAGAGGGAGACACAGAATCTGAAACAGGCTCCAGGCTCTGAGCTGTCAGCACAGAGCCCGACACGGGGCTCAAACTCACGGACCGCGAGATCATGACCTGAGCCAGAGTCAGATGCTTAACTGACTGAGCCACCCAGGCGCCCCAGATCGGCCCAGATTTAAGCACATCAGCCTTAGAATACAAACCAAACTCTTGACTTTTGTTCACCGGGCCCCCCAGATTTCCCAGCTGCTTCTCCCACTTCTCCGCCCTGGTCTGTGCCCCCCTACACCAGCCTTTTCTCTGCCCACTGCCCCCCCAGGGCCTGTGCCTGTGTCAGCCTGGAAACCGCCCCCTGGCCAACCCCGCCGTCCCATCAGATTCCATCCCAAATAAGGCTCCTGCTTTGCACCCTTTTGTGATTTCAGCTGCAGTCTTTAATGTGCCCCTGATTCCTTCCCCCCAGTTGAACCAAGAGGGCAGGACGTGGTCTCGAGGGTTAGGCTCTTCAGAAGCAGACACTGACACAGAACTTGGGCTCCGACATGTTTCTCGGGCATCAGCACCTGTCAGAGGAAGTCAAAGACAGCAGAATCAGGGGCAAATCCAGCGCTGGTGTGGCAAGGCTCAGTTCAGCTGGCGGAGGCTGCAGACGAGCGCCTGGCACAACGTCCTGCCTTCAGCCCCAGCAGCTGGACCTTTGGCCCCAGCGTGGCTTGGCAGCCGATGCCAGCTGTGCCTGGAAGGCATGACCTTGTGAAGGACGCTGTCACAGCTGGGCAGTCCTTCCTTGAAGGGGGACAGGGCACACCTCACTGCACACTGCACATGCATCCACGGGGCTCAGCAGAGAGTCTAAATCCAGCCCAGAGACCCCTGTGTCAGCCGCACCTCCGAAGGGGACGTGCTTCCTAATTTGCATGAGGGCACCATATGGCCTGGCAGCTGCTGGACGGAAGTGAGGAAAACCCTACAAAACTATGACTGGGGACCCCAAACACGTCCAGCTGCCCTGGCCTGGCCCCACCCCCCACCCCATTCGCCAAAGAGTTGATACGAAGCAAGTTTGTACTCAATTACGATTCTACACGTCTCTCTCTTTTCTTTTTTAAGCTCATTTATTTATTTTGAGAGGGAGAAGCGGGGGGAGGTGCAGGGAGAGAGGGAGAGAGAGAAGCTCAAGCAGGCTCTGCACTGGCAGCGTGGAGCCAAGGCAGGGCTCGAACTCACGAACCGTGAGAGCCTGACCTGAGCCAAAACCGAGTCTGACGCTTCAC
Organism: Panthera leo; assembly: GCF_018350215.1. Lineage (NCBI taxonomy): Eukaryota > Metazoa > Chordata > Mammalia > Carnivora > Felidae > Panthera > Panthera leo. Next base: position 5,242,192 of record NC_056681.1, read on the forward strand.
CGACCGAGCCACCCAGGCGCCCGTGTTTCTTCGATTACAGCACCTTTGCTCTCCTTTTTCAAACCCATCAGGGGGCACTCCCTGGCCTGAAATCTATGGGACGGCTGGCCCTGTTCCCGTCTGTCTCCACCAGCAGCAAGCCCTTCTTGTTTTTCTCAGAGGTGGAAACAGAGTTTGCAAAGTGTCTGTGTGTCTCTTTCACGGTGTCTGGGAGCAGCAGACTGGAGAAGCCAAGGAGCTCAGCTCTTGCTTTTTTTCTCTCCGTTTTTAACTTCATCAAAGCATTGAGGGACTTTTTCCTTCCCAGGAAGATGCAGTTTAGTAACATCATCTTGGCCAGCCAGGCGGGCAGAGAGGAGATTTTTCTAAGCCCAGACCCAAGTACGTCCAAGTACGCTTCTCCCTCGCACCCCGTACAGTCCCCTGCTGGAGATTTGAACGCAGTATACGTCAACTGCATTTCTATTTGCGAAATGACTTTCACGCTAAACGTATCCCGTACCACTTTGCACAGATAAAGACTAACATTCACGAAAATGTGTGATGGGGAAACCGAGAAACCTTGGAAAAGATCTCCATGAGTCCGTGACTCATTCTGTAACGGAGCGGAATAGAGGAAGGGAGGTTGGAAGAATTACCAGGGTGAAAGGTAGTAGTGGGGTGAGTTGCTAATTAACTAGAAACGAATTGTTTTTTACTAGTTAATTTTTCAAGTGTTTTCGATAGCCAATTAGCTAGTTTAAAAGCTTAAAGGAGCCCTACATCCATCAGGAGAGCCACCTCGTTAGGCTCAGACATGTCAACCCCCACGCACCTTGGGAACAGTCACCGCATCAGCTACCATCACAATGACTGTTTATTGAGTTCTTCCTACATACCAAGCTCCTGACACGTGTCAAACCTTGGACAACCCTATGGAGCTGGCGTTCAATGTCGATTTCACGGACAAAACACTGAGGCAGAGAGAGTTGCTATTTGCCCCAGGTCTGCGCCGTTTACATCCACGGTCCACCGTTTGCTCTCCCGTCCATTGCTTGTCTGAGCCCCGAAGAGTCCACTGAGATCTCATTCCTGAGCACCCATCTGGCTTGATCTTGGTTCTGGACCCTCAGGGCATTATGAACCAACACCTATGCATTGTGGGTACAAACTCCATGGTGGGTAACATCTGGGTTCAGATCCACGTGCTGGTATGGGCATGCTGTGTAATCAGGACAAGGAGCGTTATCATTCCGAGCCTCATCTTTCCAAGCTGGAAAACAGAGAGTTACAGGAACCCCCCACTTTTCGAAAGTTGGCCTTATGTGACTTTGCTTTTGATATTATTATTATCTTTAATCTTTATTTTTGAGAGAGAGACAGAGCGTGAGCAGGGGAGGAGCTGAGGGGAGGGAGACACAGAATCCAAAACAGGCTCCATGCTCTGAGCTGTCCACGCAGAGCCTGATGCGGGGCTCGAACTCACGAACCGCGAGATCATGACCTGAGCCGAAGTTGGACGCCCAACCGACAGAGCCACCCAGGCGCCCCTATGTGACTTTGCTTTTACAAAAGACCTACGTTAGGATCTGTTTTTGCCAGCGAAAGCAATCCAAGGAGGCTTTTGGTGCCTGCAAAAAAAGGTGAAAAATGAACATGGAAGTCCATGTGTTTTTGGAGGGGAACCTTCACGGAGGCAGCGAGAGGGGCGCCCGCGGCCCCTTCCCGAGGAAACACGGGAAGCATCTCAGACTCCAGCGGCCGGACTCAACCGCCTGCGGGCATCTGTGCGTTAGCTCCGTTTATTTTGTGAATTCATTAGCAAGATGGGTCCTAAGGTAGCAGAAAAACCTAAGCGAGGTTATTTTTGGGGCCTGGGAACACAAAACATTGTCCATATAGGTTAGTGGTAACCGCTTCTTGGCTTCATGCCATGTCAGCTTATGAAAGGTTTCGTAGGCGCACCCTGCCCTTGGATAACGGGGGAAACCTGTGTCACCTTGTTGGGCTGTTGTTAGTAATAAATGAAAATATTAAAAGCTGTACCTTTTCACGCTGCTGACCCTAAACTGTTTTTATTTGTGTGGCTCTTACATGTAACCACGTGCTTCTGAGTACAAGGAAATGATGGATAGAGCATGGCATTGAGCTGAAGCATCCCTGCGGCCCTAGGCAGTGTTTTGCAAAGTACGCCGCATGGACCACCTTCCTCAGAGGGACACGGAAGGCTCGTAAAGCGCTCGGATTCCGGGAGCCCACCCGAGGCCTCCTGAATCTGAATAGTGGGGCAGGGGCTGGGAGTCTGCATTCTTAGGAAACTCCCCAGCCTGGTGATTCTTATGGCTGCCAAGTCTGAGGACGCTGTGGCATCACAAGTCAGGGAAGACAAGGGTGTCCTGGGCACGTGAGCTAACGCTGGTGCCATGGACTGAATGTTCAGTCCCCCCGAATTCGTAAGTTGAAATCCAACCACCAAAGTGATGGAGTTGGGAGGTGGGGCCTTCGGAGGTGGTGAGGTGATGATAGTGGGCCCCCACCGTGGGATTAGTGTCCCTTCAAGACCATCTCCCTCTCTGCACGCGAGGACGCTGTGAGAAGGAGGCCATCAGCCCTCGCCAGGAGCCTAATTGGCCCGCGCCTTGATCTTGGACTTCCTAATCTCCGCTAGTGTGAGAAATCCACGTCTGTGGTATAAGCCCTCCAGTCAACGGATGGCTGTCATGGCCACCCAAGCGGGCTAAGACAACTGGAAAAACAGGATTGAATCAAAAAGCCCTGAGCGTCTTCCACCCTCACGGGGGCTCAAGAGGAGGAGAGAGCAGGTGGTGTGAACCTCGGGAGGCAGGTGAGGACCCGGCAGGCTGAACAGCTCCCTACTCTGGTTCAGGGCTTCGCCCGCTCACCTCGTGTTCCCCCGAACAGCGTGAGTGCGACCACGCTTCGTCCTTCGGCCCTGAGGGAGCATGGTGATGACTCAGGTACCCGCATCTTCTTCCCCGAATCTGCCCCGGCTACCTAAGCCCACTCTCTCCTTAACGCCCGTCACAGGGCTGCATTTTTGGAAGAGAAAAAAATCGCCCCGTGGGGGCACCGCGAGCTATCACGTGAAGGCGATGAAGTGTCGAGGAAAGAGCCAGGACTTTGGAAGCAGATGTCCTTCACCGGCTCATCGACACGCACACACGGGCCGCCTGCCATCTGCCAGGCACCACGTGGGCATCTGGGATGGAGCGGTGGGCAGGAAAGTGGTCCCGGCCCTCCTCGCAGAGCCTCTAAGCGTGTGCACACGCACCCGTGAGTGCCAACGACTTACAAAGCACTTTAACGCGTGGTCCAAGTGATTGGAGAAAGGCGGAAGCAAGAGAGACCCGGACCTTTAAAGGAACAAAGACGTTTAGAGCAGAGAGCGAGAGGGTGAGGGAGACAGAGACAGAGGAGAGACAGAGAACATGACGGGACGAGAATGGATGTGGCATGGCTGAAACGGGGCTGCGAAGGAGGCGAGGGTAGGTGATGAGCGCCTCTGGAAACCCCATTAAGGAGTTTGTACTTTCACCCCCAGGGCACTGGGGAGCCACTGAGGGATACTGAGCTCCGCAGGGTTTGATCATTTAGACAGCTCTGACTGCAGGTTGGCGAATAGATGGAAGAAACAGGGTGGAGGCAGGAGGGCAGGAGCTCTGCTGTGAGGGCAGAAACGCCCTGTCTCGCCTCTTGCTGGCTGTGACCTGTTCAGGCCCAGGGCTCACATCTCGCAGAGACGGAAGGGCTCCTCCTGTGCAGAGTTGGAGGGAAGACTGACGATCACATGTGGCCCGCGTGGCACATTTTGTGAGTCATACACGGCAGCAGTTAATCTGTGGCTGCCCTTGGCCCCGTCTCGGGCTCAGAGTCCTGGTGACCTCCTTCGTGTCCCCAGTAGTGCCTCAGGGGCTGGAAAAGCCGTGCCCACACCAGCGTCAGGACCTGCCAATGATTCCGCTGCTGGAGAATCACTTCCGAACCCCAGGCCTCAGCTGGTGTCCTGACCCTGGCCCGGCTAGCAGGTTGACGGACGCAGGGCCCCCGCACGCCCCTGGGCCTGAGCCCCAGCCGTTCTCAGCAATGTGTCTTTAATAGCTACCTTACCACTCGGCTGACGGACAGGCCGTGAACATCCCGCAGCCCGAGCGCAGAGCTAACAAGGTGAAGGGGGGTTTCGGAGACGATTGTGCAGGCGTCCAGGGCCCGGCCTCTTCCCAGGCCCTTCCTGGCATCCGTCCTCTTTGTTTAGGGTTCAAGACCAGAGGCTGCCAAGTTTCTGACTGAAGGTCTTGCTACGGCAGCCGGTGACATCTTAATAGCTCAATAAGCTAAAAAACAAAACACAACAAAACAAAGCAAAAACAGCCGGGGAAGCCGAGTGTGCACCATGAACTGTTCACGGCCGCAGGGCAGACGGCGAGGTGGGAGGGCAGGGGTGCCAGGGGGAGGCTGTCCTCCCAAAAATACAGAGAGTGCTGGCTGCTGGGCCCTCAGAGGGGGCCCACGCTCAGCACAAGCCTCCAGACCCTTCTTAGGGGATGAGTGAGACTTTCCGAGAAAGCTGGCCAAAGAAGAGGAAATCCACCAGGCCAGAAAGGGCACGAGCGACAATTCCACTGGGCAGAGGGACTCCTGTCTGCCCCCTTGCTCACTTGTTCACAAAGCAGTGGGCGGCCGCTCTCCACGGAGAGGCTGTGTTCTGTGGCCGATCTGGACGGGGCGTGGTGCACACGGCTCAAGTTCAGGTCTGGCTGCGTGCTTCCAAGGGAGGGAGACCAGCTGACCTCAAGCCCCCGCACCCTCCTCTGCGGAATGCAGGCTGTTGGGAAGATGAAGCGAGCCATCCATCGATCGGAAGCCGGGACTGAGTGATAACGATGTGACAATGCACACGCGATGAACGTGCTAACACAGGTTTAGAGACAAGTGTGTAAGGGGCGCTGGAGCTGGGAGGGAAGTGGAGAACAAGACGCTGATGTTGTTCCAGTGGGAGAGACAGGCAGAAGGAGTTGCAAGTGCAAAGGCCCTGGGGTGGGAGCGAGTGTGGTGTGTCTGAGGACGAGCAGGGAGGCCACGGGGCTGGAGGGGAGTAGGGGGGGAGCAGAGAGGGGATGAGGGGGTGCAGAGCCTGAGAGCCATGGTAAGGACTTTGGCTGGCAGCAAGGGAGGGGCTAAAAGATACCTATTATAGATCACCTACTGTGTGCCAGGCCCTGGGGATCCGAGAGTGGGAAGGCAGGTATGGCTCCCCTTCAGAATCCCAGGGGACCGCCTTCTGAAGAGCCCCAGGGCCATCCGTGAGGAGTGCACTTAATGCCCCAACCGCCCATTTGGCAGCTAGAGGAACCGAGGCCAGAGGAGACTCGCATAACCAGGAAGTCTGCTGCGTGGCCAGGCTCCCTTGCCGTCTGGTTTCCGGTTGAGCCTCCGGTACCCGCTCAGAGGCTGGGGGGAGAGGGGGGCTGGGGTATCCGTGCCTCTGGTTCCCTTTTTGGAACTGAGGGTTGAGAGAGTTTGCACTGCCCCGCCTCTGTCAAGTGACCCCCTGGCCTCAGGTCTTGCCAGGTGCCGAGAGCCCTTCCTTGGAAAAGGGGTAATGGCTTCTGTGATTGCTAGTCTAGGGTAGGAGCCCTGCTTCTTGTGGTTCCCACACCCTGGTAACGAGTACTGGCATTACCTTCATGGTTGTCACCCCTTTGAAGTGGGTGCCGTTCCACCTGGGACCTGCTGAGCATATAGTGAACAGAGAACAAAGCAAAAAGATACCAGGAGGGTCCCTATGCCATCCCCGAGTTGCCAAAGCCCACCCTTCGCTGGGTGTCCTGTTACTTCCCCTGGGAGCCCAGCCTCTGGTTATGAGCATAGGCTCTGGGCCAGACAGAATGGGATCAAATCCCAACCCGGCCACTTAAGAGCTGTGTGACCTTGGGCAGGTTACTTAACTTCTCTGTGCATCAGCTTTCTGTTTCCTACCCTGGGGATGATAATGGTTCCTGCCCTGCAGGCAGGGTTACAGGTTCAAAGAACTACCTCTCAGAGCCTGGAACATCGCGAGCACACGAAAGTTTGGTTAGCCCTGCTTTTCTACTATTATTTTTGCACGCTGAGAATACTTTTGGGGCATTTCCATTCCAGAAATGATGGATGGTGCTCATAATTTTTTTTCTGCCTCGACATACCCGTTGGTAAATAGCACTTTGATGTTTCCCTCGAGGGGAGGGGTGTTCATGAGGATTCTGTTCTTTGTGACTTGAACACTGCCCCATCTCTGAATCCCGTCCCTCCTGTGACATCCTGGGTGGCACTCTCCTCCATCCCGCATGTGGAAGAGGGTGTGTCCCAGGGGGCTCAGGCAGGACATCAGGTCGTACCCTTCCTGTATCTTCTGTGGGGGTGGGTACCCAGCAATGTCCCTGAGCCCAGCTGTCCACGGACAGAGGTTGGCACTTAAGGAGGTCACGACAGCAGATCCCAGGACCTCGGAGCATCAGGTAAGAAGGCAGCAATGAGTTTGCTGGATGAGTTCCTTGTTTTCTAAAAGGAAAGGATGCCAATTATTTTTCCCCTTCCAGGATATTTAAGCGTTTTGGATCCATCCACCCGTTCCTTGATTCAATAAATATGTATTGACCGCCCTTTATATTCTGGCTGACTGTTTTAGGTGCTGGGGATATAGTGGTTAACAAGACAGAAACATCCAAATACAAACCTGTCCTCCCTCTGGGGCATCCAATTAAAAGCTGAAAGATGAAACGAGGAGAAAATGGACATACAACTTTCCCTCCAATCAAAAGACGGCAGTGAAAAATACAAAAAGGCACAAGGAAGAAAGAATCCCGTTCCCCAGGGACAGTGACTGTCATATGTCAGTGTATTTTCTTCTTTTCTTCCAACATGTGTGTTCTAAGAACCATCAAGGTGATTCAGTGTGTGCAGGTTTTTAACCTGTTTAATTGTAAATTAAAACAGATTGAAAACCCCACTAAACAACTATACAGCTGAGTGAGTTACTATGAGGCAAACGTCCTTGTATCTCCTCCCCCGAACAGAAGCAGAACTTTGTTCTCTACTCTCAAAGACCCTCCACTATCCCAACTCCCTCTTCCAAAAGGGACCCTTCCCTGCCTTTTAATAGCAACTGCTTCCTCGTGTTTCTCTACAGTTTCACTGCCTGGGTGGGGTACCGTAGCCCCTGTCTGTTGGTTTTGCCCATTTGAGAAATCTGTTATCTCTTCTAAATCTGTCTATCTCTCTTTTTTTAAAGCTTATTTATTTATTTATTTATTTGGAGAGAGACACAGAGGGAGAGAGAGAATCCCAAGCAGGCTCTGCACTGTCAGCACAGAGCCTTACACAGGGCTTGATCCCACGAACTGTGTGATCATGACCTGAGCCGAAACCAAGAGATAGATGCTTAACTGACTGAGCCCCCCAGACACCCCAAGATATATTTTAACCCATAGTTTCCTCCTCCTTCCTCTCCTCTCCCTCCCAATATTTGTTATAAACTGTAGCAGAACCCAAGAAAATTGGCCCGGGAAGTTTCCCACCATCTGGGTTTGGCTGATTGAAAACTCTGGGGCGGTTTAGCATGTTCCTTTGTCCTCTGTGTTTTCTTCAAATTGGCAGCTGGTCCACCAGCCATTTAGGCAAAAGCAGCGGGTGATTTATAAGAGAAATTATGTCTTGGGAGGGGAGGAGCCAAGATGGCGGAACATCATGGAAGTTTTTTGCGTGTCTCGCGTCCTGAAATACAGCCAGACCAACACTAAACCATCCTGCACACCTAGAACTCTGATCTGAGGATTAACACAACAATCTGCACAACCTGAACCACAAAACTCAGCAGGTACGCGGCATGGAGAGGTGAACTTGGGGAGGGAGAAGCCGCGGAGGGCAGGGAGCTGCTTTTGCGGGCAGAGAGAGGACGGAGACTTGGGAAGAGTTCAGGAAAAGCACTGCCCCCCACCCTGCCCAAAGCAGCTGGAGAGAAAGTAGAAAAGTGGAAACAGCCACAGGGACTGAACTAAAAAGGGAGAAAGGAGAGGGTTTAAATTCCATTAAGACTGTGAACAGGGGAGCGCGGAGTCTGAAACTCCTCAGCTAGATACCTGGCGGTGCTCAGGTGGGAAGGGTGAATCCCCAGGAGCAGAGTGGGGTCCCGGGGCCTTCAGGCCACATGGGGAGAGGCAGTTCCCCCACTGGGAGGACACCTGGTAGAGGTTGTGTGACCCCCGGACAGGTAAAGGCCCCAGTGGATGCGGGAGACCAAGCGCATTTGCTGGCAGTGAAGCCTGGTGCCAGATGCGTGTTGTGATTTTCCACATTCCCTGAAATGCTGTTGCTACACGATCACATGAACTTTTTCTGGGGCAGGCGGGAACCCGGCCGCAGTCTCTGGGCACCGGCAGCAGCATGGCCCCGCGAACGTTCCTGGGTGCAGCTGGCATTCAGCCACCGTTCGGTGAGACCCTCTGTAGGGGGGCAGAAAGGGTCAAAGCCACAGTCCCTCAGAAGTAAGGGGCCGAGAAAAACAGCCACATTGGAGACAAAACTCGGGAGGGAGGTGCTGTCTGGGGCTTGGTCATGGACTGTGTAAAAGTGGAGAGTGGATGGAAGCCGAAGACAAAGGACGGGTGCACGATTGCTGATCAGGGAGAAGAGAGTTAGGATCCTAGAGACTGGGTAGCTGGGTGACGCCATTTTCACCACTCCCACGCATGTGCTTACACACTTACAAGCACAGCAACAATCCACCCCAGTAAGCTAAGCAGCGCCATCTAGTGGAGAACGGAGCCATTACACTAAGCCCAGCCCAACTGGGCCAACCTCGCTCTTCAGGAACATAAGTCTCTCCGCCTGCTTAGTTTATGGACTATAAAGCGCTTCACAGTCTGACTTCTGGGGGAAAATGAAATAATTTCAGTCATATTTCTGTCTGTTCACCGGTCCATCTATTCAATTTTCTTTCTTTCTTTTCTCTTTTTTCTCTTTTTCATTTCTTTTCTTTTTCTTGAATACAGAATGAGAAAAAATTCATTTTTATTTTCAATTTTTATTAAAAATATTTTTCTTTAATTTTTTTCTACTATATTTTTTACCTTTGTGTAAATTTTTTTAAATTCTATTTTACTCCCATCATTTCATTTTAGTCTACTTCAGTGTATGCATTTTTTTCAAATTTTCAAACGATTTCCTTCTTTTTTCTTTTCCCTTTTTTCTCTAATCTATCAAGCCCCATTCAACACTGAGACCAAAACACTCCTAGGACCTAGCATCATTTATTCAATTTTGTGTATATGTGTTTGTTTTTAATTTTTTAATTTTAATATTTTTTAATTTAATTTTTTTTCATTTTAATTTTTTAACCTCATTAATTCATTTTCTCCCTTCAAAATGATGAAATGAAGGAATTCACCCCAAAAGAAAAAGCAGGAAGAAACGACAGCCAGGGACTTAACCAACACAGATAAAAACAAGATGTCTGAACCAAAATTTAGAATCACGATAATAAGAATACTAGCTGGAGTCAAAAATAGATTAGAATCTCCTTCTGCAGAGATAAAAGAAGTAAAAGTTAGGATGAAATAAAAAATGCTATAACTGAGCTGCAATCTTGAATGGATGCCACAATGGCAAGGATGGATGAGGCAGAACAGAGAATCAACGATATAGAAGACAAACTTATGGAGAATAATGAAGCAGAGAAAAAGAGGGAGACTAAGGCAAAAGAGCACGATTTAAGAATTAGAGACATCAATGATGCATTAAAAAGGAACATCAGAATCACAGGAGGTTCCAGAAGAGGAAGAGAGAGAAATAGGAGTAGAAGGGTTATGTGAGCAAATCATAGCAGAAAACTTCCTAACCTGGGGAAAGACACAGACATCAAAATCCAGGAAGCACAGAGGACTCCCATTAGATTTAACAAAAATCGACCATCAACAAGACATATCATAGTCCAATTCAAAAAATACTCAGGTAAGGAGACAATCGTGAAAGCAGAAAGGGGAAAAAGTCCCTAACCTACAGGGGAAGACAGATTAGGTTTGCAGCAGACCTATCCACAGAAACTTGGCAGGCCAGAAAGGAGTGGCAGGATATATTCAGTGTGCTGATTCAGAAAAATATGCAGCCAAGAACTCTTTATCGAGAAAGGCTGCCATTCAAAATAGAAGGAGAGATAAAAAGTTTCCCAGACAAACAAAAATTAAAGGAGTTTGTGACCACTAAACCAGCCCTGCAAGAAATTTTAAGTGGGACTCTCTGAGGGGAGAAAAGATGAAAAATAAATAAATAAATACATACATACATACATACATACATACATAAATACCAAAAGCAACAAAGACTAGAAAGGACCAGAGAACACCACCAGAAACTTCAACTCTACAAGCATCATAATGGCAATAAATTCATATCTTCAGTACTCACTCTAAATGTCAATAAACTAAATGATTCATTCAAAAGACATAGGATAACAGAGTGGATAAGAAAACAAGATCCATCTATATGCTGTTTACAAGAGACCCACTTTAGAACTAAAGACACCTTCAGATTGAAAGTAAGGGGATGGAGAACCATCTGCCATGCTAATGGTCGACAAAAGAAAGCCAGAGTAGCCATACTTATATCAGACAATCTAGACTTTAAAATAAAGACTGTATCAAGAGATGCAGAAGGGCATTATATCATAATCAAGGGGTCTATCCACCAAGAAGACCTAACAACTGTAAACATTTATGCTCCAAATGTGACAACACCCAGATATATAAATCAATTAATCACAAACATAAAGAAACTCATTGATAGTAATACCGTAATAGTGGGGGACTTTAACACCCCACTCACAACAATGGACAGACCATCTAATCAAAAAATCAACAAGGAAACAAAGGCTTTCAATGACACACTGGACCAGATGGACTTAACAGATATATTCAGAACATTTCATCCTAAAGCAGCGGAATATACGTTTTTCTCCAGTGCACATGGAACGTTCTCCAGAATAGACCACATACTGGGACACAAATCAGTCCTCAGCAAGTACAAAAAGATTGAGATCATATCATGCATATTTTCGGACCACAACTCTATGAAACTTGAAATCAACCACAAGAAAAAATTTGGAAAGGTGACAAATACTTGGAGACTAAAGAACATCCTACTAAAGAATGAATGGGCTAACCAAGAAGTTAAAGAGGAAATTAGAAAGTTCACGGAAACCAATGAAAATGGTAACACCACAACCCAAAACCTCTGGGACGCAGCAAAGGCAGTCATAAGAGGAAAGCATATAGCAATCCAGGCCTTCCTAAAGAACGAAAAAAGATCTCAGATACACAACCTAACCTCATGCCTTAAAGAGCAGGAAAAAGAACAGCAGATAAAACCCCAAACCAGCAGAAGATAGGAAATAACAAAGGTTAGAACAGAAATTAATGCTATCGAAACAAACAAACAAACAAAAACAGTAGAACAGATCAATGAAACCAGAAGCTGGTTCTTTGAGAGAATTAACAAAATTGATAAACCACTAGCCAGTTTGATCAAAAAGAAAAAGGAAAGGACCCAAATAAATAAAATTAAGAATGAAAGAGGAGAGATCACAACCAACACAGCAGAAATAAAAACAATAATAAGGGAATATTGTGAGAAATTATATGCCAATAAAATGGGCAATCTGGAAGAAATGGACAAATTCCTAGAAACATATACGCTACCAAAACTGAAACAGGAAGATATAGAAAATTTGAACAGACACATAACCAGTAAAGAAATTGAATTAGTAATAAAAAATCTCGTCCCCCCCCCCCCCGCCAAAAAAACCCACAAAATTCCAGGGCTAGATGGCTTTCCAGGGGAATTCTACCAAACATTTAAGGAAGAGTTAACACCTATTATCTTGAAACTGTTCCAAAAAATAGAAAGTGGAAGGAAAACTTCCAAACTTTTTCTATTAATCCAGCATTACCTTTATTCCAAAATCAGACAGAGACCCCACTAAAAATAAGAACTATAGACCAATATCCCTGATGAACATGGATGCAAAAATCCTCAACAAGGTATTAGCCAACTGGATCCAACAACACATTAAAAAAATTATTCACCACGACCAAGTGGGATTTATACCTGGGATGCAGGGCTGGTTCAATGTCTGCAAAAACAATCAATGTGATTCATCACATCAATAAAAGAAAGGACAAGAACCATATGATCCTCTCAATAGATTCAGAGAAACAATTTGGCAAAATACAGCATCCTTTCTTGATAAAAACTCTCAAGAAACTAGGGATAGAAGGATCATACCTCAAGATCATAAAAGCCATATATGAAAGACCCAACGCTAATATCTTCCTCAGTGGGGAAAAACTGAGAGCTTTCCCCCTAAGGTCAGGAACAAGACAGGGATGTCCACTCTCACCACTGTTATTCAACATAGTATTGGAAGTCTTAGCCTCTGCAATCAGACAACACAAAGAAATAAAAAGCATCCAAATCGTCCAGGAGGAGGTCAAACTTTCACTCTTTGCAGATGACATGATACTCTATATGGAAAACCCTAAAGATTCCACCAAAAAACTGCTAGAACTGATTCATGAATTCAGCAAAGTTGCAGGATATAAAATCAATGCACAGAAATCGGTTGCATTCCTATACACCAACAATGAAGCAACAGAAAGAGAAATCAAGGAATCGATCCCATTTACTATTGCACCAAAAACGATAAAATTCTTAGGAATGAATCTAACCAAAGAGATGAAAAATGTATACACTGAAAACTATAGAAAGCTTATGAAAGAAATTGAAGAAGACACAAAAAATGGAAAAAGGTTCCATGCTCCTGGATAGGAAGAACAAATATTGTTAAAATGTCAATACTACCCAAAGCAATCTACATATTCAATGCAATCCCTATCAAAATAACACCAGCATTCTTCACAGAGCTAGAACAAATAATTCTAAAATTTGTATGGAACCAGAAAAGACCCCAAATAGCCAAAGCAATCTTGAAAAAGAAAACCAAAGCAGGAGGCATCACAATCCCGGACTTCAAGCTATGCTACAAAGCTGTAATCATTAAGACGGTATGGTACTGGCACAAGAACAGACACTCAGATCAAGGGAACAGAATAGAGAACCCAGAAATGGACCCACAAACGTATGGCCAACTCATCTTTGACAAAGCAGGAAAGAATATCCAATGGAATAAAGACAGTCTCTTCAGCAAGTGGTGCTGGGAAAACTGGACAGCGACATGCAGAAGAATGAACCTGGACCACTTTCTTACACCATCCACAGAAATAAACTCAAAATGAATGAAAGACCTAAATGTAAGACAGGAAGCCATCAAAATCCTCAAGGAGAAAGCAGGCAAAAACCTCTTTGATCTTGGCCACAGCAACTTCTTACTCAACACGTCTCTGGAGGCAAGAGAAACAAAAGCAAAAGTGAACTATTGGGACCTCATCAAAATAAAAAGCTTCTGCACAGCGAAGGAAACAATAGGCAAAACTAAAAGGCAACCGATGGAATGGGAGAAGACATTTGCAAATGACAGATCAGATAAAGGGTTAGTATCCAAAATCTATAAAGAACTTATCAAACTCAACACCCAAAAAACAAATAATCCAGTGAAGAAATGGGCAAAAGATACAAATAGACACTTCTTCAAAGAAGATCCAGATGGCCAACCGACACATGAAAAGATGCTCAATATCACTCATCATCAGGGAAATACAAGTCAAAACCACAATGAGATACCACTTCCCACCTGTCAGAATGACTCACATTAACAACTCAGGCAACAACAGATGTTGGCGAGGATGCGGAGAAAGAGAATCTCTTTTGCACTGCTGGTGGGAATGCAAACTGGCACAGCCACTCTGGAAAATAGTATGGAGGTTTCTCAAAAAATTAAAAATAGAACTACCCTACGACCCAGCAATGGCACTACTAGGTATTTATCCAAGGGATACAGGTATACTGTTTCAAAGGGACACGTGCACCCCAATGTTTATAGCAGCATTGTCAACAATACCCAAAGTATGGAAAGAGCCCAAATGTCCATCAATGGATGAATGGATAAAGAAGATGTGGTATGTATATACAATGGAGTATTACTCTGCAATCAAAAAGAATGAAATCTTGTCATTTGCAACTACGTGGATGGAACTGGAGGGTATAATGCTAAGTGAAATTAGAGAAAGACAAAAATCATATGACTTCACTCATATGAGGACTTTAAGAGACAAAACAGGTGAACATAAGGGAAGGGAAACAAAAATCATATAAAAACAGGGATGGGGACAAAACAGAAGAGACTCTTAAATGTAGAGAACAAACAAAGTGTTACTGGAGGGGTTGTGGGGGGGGGATGGGCTAAATGGGTAAGGGACATTAAGGAATCTACTCCTTAAATCATTGTTGCAGTGTATGCTAACTAATTTGGATATAAATTTAAAAAAAAATAAGTTACGTCTTGCAATTTTACTTGAGAATATGACCCAGGAATGGTCCTTCTGGGTGAATATGTTCAGCTACTAACATTATGTATCCTTGCAGTACTTTATTTATTTATTTATTTATTTATTTATTTAATATTTATTTTTGAGAGAAAGAGAGAGCACAAGCAGCAGAGGGGCAGAGAGAGGGAGACACAGAATCTGAAGCAGGCTCCCGGCTCCAAGCTGTCAGCACAGAGCCCAACGCGGGGCTCGAACCCATAAGCTGTGAGATCATGACCTGAGCGGAAGACGGATGCTTAACAAACTGAGCCACCCAGGTGCCCCCAAAATTGACTGTTTATGAGGTACAATTCCACTAGTTTTGCAGAGTCATGTAACCACCACCACAATTCAGATCTAGAATAGTTCCACTCTTCTGGGATGTGGATTCGAATGTCCTTGTGTTCAGCGATGCTTTCCCGAATTACTACTTTTCCTGTAGGTTCTGTGTCCTTGGTTTGGTGGCCTTCCTCAGAAGCTCCTGTTATCTCTTCATTAGGGCTTCTTTCCTAGTCTTCAAATCTTGTCACTTTTCCTGAAATCCTTTCCCTCTCTTATTTTCGTTGTTGTTTTTCCCTCTGCATTTTTGGAGATTTTCAATTGTTAAGTATAGAAGTTCACGCATCTTTTCTTCTGTGGTGTCTGATCTGTTGGGAATCTCATCCAGTGTATTTTTTCATGTCAGACGTTATTATTTTCATCTCTAGAAGTTTGGGTTCCTCTTACATTTTCCATGTATCTCCTTAATGTTTCCACCATCTTCCTGACACTCGATGTCACCTCAAACCAAAGTAGTTACCCAGATGTTTTCCCCCATCCTTCTCTCTAGATATCATCCTTTCCCTTCCACAGCCACTGCCCATATAGAAAAGGCTTGTTGTTCATTTGTCCACCTCTCTATTTGTTCAGTGTGTATTCAGTAAGCACCTACTGCATGCTGGTCACTGGGCTGGTGGAAACGGGCAGACAAGGTGCAGCCTCCGCTCTTATGGAGATTTCATTCCACTGGGAGGAGGTGGAAAACAAACAAGGAAGCAAATGTATAATCAGAAAACGTGATGGCACCTGGATGACTCAGTTGGTTGAGTGTCAAACTCTTGATTTAGGCTCAGGTCATGAGCCCTGTGTCATGGGATCCCTGCGTAGGGCTCCACCCTGAGCATAGAGCCTGCTTAAGATTCTCTCCCTTTCTCTCTCTCTTTCCCTCTGCCCCTCTCCCCTGCTCACAATTACTAACTCTCTCTCTCTCTCAAAAAAATGTGATGATGATGTGAAGTACAAGAATTTAGGAGAAGATGCACAAAGGGGTCCCAGAGGTGGTGACATTTATGCTAATCCTGAAAGACCAGAAAGATCCAATCATGAGGGCAAAAAGGAATTGCAGGCATTGAGATTGGCTTGACCAAAAGCTCTTGGCGGGGGGGGGGGGGGGAGTTGGAGGCTTGATTCACGGAGTTTGATCTTAATCCTAAGAATGAAGGGAAACCACTGAAAGTGTTCAAGCAGAAGAGTAAGACGATAAATTAAATTTTCTGAAAACATCAGTGGCAGTGCAGAGGATGAATTGGAAAGACAGAAAGTGAAACAGGGGGGCCAGGTAGGGAATGCACCTGTTCAGAGGAGGTGATGGTGGCCAAGTGAGCAGTGAGCGACTTGGGTAGGTCTGGGTGTATAAGAGACTACTGGTTTGTGGCATTAGGGGAAGTAAACTTGATCCTAACCTTGAGTTCACCAGCAGTCAGCTGGATGGACCTGGAAATTTCTCACCCCCTCCCCTTTGCTCAATGTTCAAAATTGTGGTAAAACTTACATAACATAGGGGCGCCTGGGTGGCTCAGTCGGTCAAGCGTCCGACTTCGGCTCAGGTCATGATCTCACTGTCTGTGAGTTCGAGCCCCGCGTCGGGCTCTGTGCTGACAGCTCAGAGCCTGGAGCCTGTTTCAGATTCTGTGTCTCCCTCTCTCTCTGCCCCTCCCCTGTTCACGCTCTGTCTCTCTCTGTCTCAAAAATAAATAAACGTTAAAAAAAAAACTTACACAACATAAACTTTACCTTCGGAACCATTTTTAAGAGCGAAGTTCAGTGGTATTAAATACATTCACATGCACTGCGGTCACCACCACCACCATCTCTGAAACTCTTTCATCTTGTAAAACTGAAACTCTGTCCATGTTAAATTATAGCGGCACCCCCCCCACTCCCCGCGCCTCCCAGACCCTGGCAACCACCACTCCACTTTCTGTCTGTATGGTTTTGACCACTCTGGGTATTTCATATAAATGGAATCCTACAGTATTCATCTTGAGACTATAAAGTCCTCAAAGTCCTTCCATGTGGTAGGGGTGTCAGAATTTCTTTCCTTGTTAAGGCTGAATAATATTCTGCTGTATGGATGGACCACATTTTGCATCTCTGTGTTCCCAGCCCCAGCACCTGGTAGGTGCTGCTTCCTGTGAATGAGTGGAAAGGTACACGGATGGATGAATTGGACACGTGCACGGACAAATTGTTGGGTTGACCCAGCCATGGATGACGCATGCGTGGGTGGTTGGATGTGTGGATGGATGATGGCTGGCTGGCTGGATGAATGAGCGGGTAGGTGAATGATGGCTGGGTGGACGGGATGGGGAATGTATGTGTATGACAGATGCGTGGATGGATGGGTGCATAAACGATCTTTCTGCAAGAGGTATTTCCTCGATGGCTTTCTCTAAGGCCTTCCAAATGTGGCGGGGTGAGCCACAGATGGAGAGAATGTGCTTTGCTTGATTCTAGGTAGCATAGGACAAAGAAGAGTTCTCAAACCAGAGGCTTGGGGGCCGGAGTCAGCCTGCGATTGGTGTGTTTTCATCAAATTAGTTGTCAACTCCAAAAGTGAGGTCATGTCCCGCAAAAAGTCCAGATTTCCGGACTGTCTTGGAAAATTTTTGGCTTTGGCCTCGGTGGGCTCACGTTTCTGCCTGAAGACAAGTAACTGGAACTGAATGGCAGACGTTTCCTCGGCTGACTGGGACCACCCCGTGCCTGGGTCCCCTCCCATGTCCACCCGCCTGCCTCTTCCATTTTGTCTCCTAACAGAGTTAGCCAGCCCTGGAGTGGTGGGTTTGGGGTCAGAGGGGCCTGGCTCAGAGTCTAACCCCATCCCAGCCTCTGCCCCTCCTTGTCCCCCTTAAGAGCCAGCAGGAGAATCAGCCTTTGCGAAAGAGGATCCCTAACGCTGGGTGCTCGTCCTTGCTTTGCCAAAGATTCTGCACCTGGGGCAGGGGACAATGACCACGGCGGGCGCTGTCATCACTGAAGTGCGTTGAGGGCCTTACCGGCATCAGCCCGCCAATCCTCCGGTGAGGTCGGCAGTGTTGTTACCCCACTGCACGAGGAGGCTCGGTCTTTCCAAATCCACGCAGCCAGGAAACGGCTGAGCCGGGCTCTGAGTTCGGTCTTCTGTTCCCAGAGTTTCTGTCTGCTTCCCACAATGATGCGCATAAAGTGCTGAGCCGAGGCCCCTCTGAGCGACCCGCGGCTGCCATTTATTGTGCGTTTGCTGACAACTTTGGGACAGGCGGTGTGACCCCGGGCTCTCTTCTTTGTGGAACTCCCCGATGCAGCACCTCTGGCACGTGCTCCTTCCTCTCTGGTCTGGCTCCAGGCGCCTGGTTGCTGGGCTGGCCCTTTCCCACACAAAGGGCCTGGTGGGCACTTGGGCAGCGTGTCAGAACAGAGGCCCGTGTTCCCAGCCTCCGGGAGCCCCAGGGACTGGCCGGAACATTGGATGTCGTCCAGCTTCGGAGCGCTTCCCAGTCAAATGGGTCCAGCTGACTGTGTTCCCAGGGGACAGTGCCTTTCCCACGGCCACACGGGCCCCTGGAGTGGCCTCGGCCACCAGCTTGCCTCTCCGGTCGTCCCAGCCGGGGCCTTTCCCTCCGTGGGAGGCAGTAGGGACGTGAGGGCGAGCCTGGGACCTGGGACTCGGTGAGATCCGGGTTTGACTCTGGGCCGATACCTTCCCTTGCCTGAGCCTCACTCTCTTCATCTGTAGGTTGGGGTTGACCGGGCCCTCCTTATGTAAGGTGCATCCGACAAGTTTCTGCCAAACCAGCCCCAAGCTGCATCTACTCTGGAAGAGGCCCTTAAAAATTTACATACCACCCCCCCCCCCCTTGTCCAGCTGGTCGCCACGCTCTGGAGTCTGCAAAGGCTTCTAGGTTCTCCTCGGGGCACAGGAGCCTGACTCCAGACTCCTCATGTGACTGTCAGACCGCATCCTAAAGAGACACGGGGCCTCTCTTTGACGACGCTTCCTGCTGGTGAAGTGTGTGTGTGTTTCTCAGGGTGCAGCTCCTGGGAACCCAGGAGGAGGTCATTTCCGGGCAGAGCAGGAAGGAAACATTACATCTTGTACTATCCTTACACAAATGAGATGGGAGGGAAACAAACTCCACCCCCAAAACTTGACGGGCATTGTACAAAGTTAGTACGTGAAGTCCTAAAATGGAAAAAATAAATAAATAAAACCCTAATGTCTAGACAACCATATTACACAGGTTTCAGGTCAGTTCAAGACTTGGAGATGGGAGCTGCCAGACTGCCAGAGAAAGGTAGCCTCGCAGAGAAACACAAAAGGTGCTACTCTTACGCCACTAAATGTTCGCTTCAAGTATTAACGGAGGTACCCAAGAAAGAGCCTTAAAACTCCAGGCCACGGGCCACTCATCTTTGTTTTGTATTAAATCAAAATAAAAGCATATTTCCCAAAGGTCCAGTTGCCCATCTGTTTTAAGTGAACAGATTAAGAAAACATAAAAGTGTGAACTTCTTTGGGAGACCGGAAGGCCCTCCGACCTCACTGAAGTCAACGTGTTTCCTTCCACTGTGGGAGACGTTGTGCGGATGCTGTATTTGCGATCCTTAAGAAAATCCCACCCGTGGGGATAAGTACCTTTTCCAGAAAAGTGACCGTAAATATTCCAGCCGAGTAACCTTGCTGGCATCCCCAGTGTGGCCTCTGGGGGGCAGAGAAGGCTGCCCACTGCACCTGCCTCAAAAGAGGTCACATGCGATGGTGGCCTTGGCCCCTGCGTGGGGGGTAGAGGAAGAGGGCAGGATGCTTCCCCGTGGGAAAGAGTCACTGACTGTGGGCCCAGTACCTTGGGGACCCTTCCAAAAGAGGTCCAGAACTACTCAGACTTTAAGAAGAACTCACACCGGAAGAAGGTTAAAACCACGTGAGCAACTTCTGAACGCTGATTCCTACGGCTTTGTGTAGGTAATTGTGAAGGTCACTTAGAGGTGTCCACCTGGTGAGGTGACAGGCCCAGGTGTCTATTCACTCATCCAGGCGCCACAGTGGGGGTATTTAGTAGATGTGACTGAAGTCCACAATCAGTGACTTTAAGTAAGGAAGACTGTCCTAGATGCTCTGGGTGGGCCTGGCCCAATCAGTTGAAAGGCTTTAAGAGCTGGGCTCAAGCTCTATGTGAAGAAGCAATTCTGCCTGTGGACAGCGGTCTCCACCCATGCCTGAGGGTCCCAGCCCTGCCTAACAGCCCACGTCAGGGATTCCAGACCTGCCTTGCCAACGCCCACACCTGCAATAAATCCTTTATTTGTCTCCTACTGGTTCTTTTTTGCTGTTAGAACCATGACTGATACCGTAATAAAGGGGCAATAGGAAGAAACAAAGTTTTTTTTCTTAGTTTATTTATTCATTTTGAGAGAGAGAGAGAGAGAAAGTGCGAGTGGGGGAGGGGCAGAGAAGGAGAGAGAGAGAGAGAGAGAGAGAGAGAGAGAGAATCCCAAGCCAGCCCCACAACTGTCTGACGAGCCTGAAGCGGGGCTCGAACTCACAAACCATGAGATCATGGCCGGAGCCGAAGTTGGATGCTTAACCGACTGAGCCACCCAGCCACTCCCCGAGAAAGATCTTTTCACTGACCTTTTGAGCTCTGTCCTGAAATTTTCACCTAATTACTAATTTTGAAACCAGCCAGGCCTTTTCCCCCTAAGCTCTCCCCACCTTGGGTCTTTGCCCTTGCTGGTGCCTCTGCCGGGACAGCCCCACCCCCCACCCCCCCGGGGGCTGGCACTCACCCAGCTGGAACACTGTCAGAAGCAGGTTGCTATGGAAATTCCACCTGCTCATGGGGTGGGGGGGGTGGGGAAGGGGCACTAAAGTAGCCCCTCCCCCATTGTCACTCTCAGACCCCCTGGTGTATTTCTTGCTTTGCATTTGTCTTTGCCTTATTTGATATTATCTCACGGATGCACCTGCTTCCTTGTTTACTGTTCACCCCCTCTCCCTCATAGCATCTAAGTCCCTTGGAACCTGTCTGTTCTCTTTCTGCTCTATCCAAATAGCACGTCCCAGAGTAGCGCCCAGTAAAACCGTGGCACAAATGGATGAGTAAATAAATGAATGATCTGGTGGCTGGATGGCAGGGGCTGGAGGCGACAGCCAGGCTTATCTCATTCTGTCTCTGCTTCTGTCCCTTGCTCCCCGGGGAAGAGCTCCCGCAGGGCATGGCCTTTCCTCCTGCTCCAGACGCAGCCGCTGGGACCTCGGACCCAGAGACAGCTTGGAAGGAGCATGGGGCTGCCTGTCCCCAGTGCCCGGCCGGGTTCTGGCACGTCCCTGCCCCGGTCACTGGGTACCTGGTCTTCCTCCAGCTCACGCGGTTCCCGTGGAAAACTTCTGGTCTGCAGCATGACGCCAATGGCTCTGGGCCACAAAATGTGTCCAAGCCGCTGGTTCTGGTGGGGACACCTTGTTTCACGTTTAAACAGTAGGCAGGACACGGGAGGAGAAAGAGTCCAGCCTGGCCTGGCCCAGGAAGCACTCTCTCGGACTTGAACCTGGCTTCTGGCCTGGGCTCCGAGGTTGTGAGTCAGGCTGGTAATTGCTGAGCCCGGGCTGTGGGTCCGGGAGATGTTTATTCTCAGCCCTGGAAGCTTCTCGACTCCACGCCAAGAGCACACATCCCATAATACTCGCAGGGCCCCTGCAGAGACTCACGCAAGCTGGGACACATGGTCCCATGGCACCCCCAGAGCCTGGGGAGGGGGTCTCATCCCTATGGCACAGAGGAGGAAGCCGGGGCCACCAAAGCTGAACAGACATCTTGCCCAAGAGCTGTCAGCGGGGACGGTAGGCCAGGGGCTCTGATTCTGTGGGTGTCGGGACAGGGAGTCACCCCCTCCCAGGAGGGAGGAGGAGCTGCTCAGTTCACATAAGGGGAGGGGCTTCACGCGACCCCCTCAGAGACCTCTACATGCATCCCTGCTTTTGTGGGGGCTCCAGGAACTCATTCTGGCAGAGCAAAGTCGGCCTGGGTTGAGGAATTGAGGCTACATCTCGGAAGTCACCGCTTCTCTGAAGGAGGGTCAGGAATCCCGGGTGCCCGGATTCCGCGGGCCTTATCAGGAAAGAGGACTCCTTCCAGGACAGTGGTCCCGGGCTGCACCCAGGGCCAGAGCCAACTATGAGAGGCCCTGCTCGCCACCCGGGGGTCCCTGCCAAGCCCAACCTGCCCCCAGGGAGAGGCCCGGACAGCACAGGGCCATCCACCTTACGCGCCTTCCCACCCCGTTTGACCCCTGAGCCCAGGCCGGGGCTCGCTCACTGCAAACCAGTGAGCCAGCCAGTTCACTGCAGGCCCATCGGGAAGCAGGTTCATATTAAACCAGAGAGCAGGTTTTGATTATTGCCCGGGACTGGGCTTTATTCATCGCTGAATGAGACCGTTTGTGGCTTATGTCGACCACAGGGTGGTCTACTGCGGGAGGGTCCGGCAAAGCCATGGTCATTGCCAGAGTTCTCGCCTGGTGGGGGCAACACTCAGTCCCAGGGGACATGTGAAAAGAGCCGGTGGGCAACAAAATGAGGTTGGCTCCATGACTAACCCCATGTGTCCGGTACATTCTATCTGCCCAGCTCCACTGGCTGGGGGTTCCATGAGGACGGTCCATGTGTGCTTTCCCACCGCCCCCCCCCCCCCCCCGGCATTGGCCTAGCACCCCACCCAGCGCTTGGTGCATCAGAGGCCTTAAAAAGGATTTATTGAGGAAACAGGGAAATGTGATGTCCCGTGGGTCTGGAGTTGTGGAATATCTTGAAGTTAGCAGATGTCCTCAACGCCCACCGTTGAGGGACCAAGCTGCCCTGGAGCAGAGCGTGAGCCCCTCGAGGGGTGGGTGGTGGGGCCCGGATGCCTCTGGACGCAGGGAGGGTTATGGAAGGGTCAATTACACCACCTGGAAGGGACCTTCATGGTGGGAAGAGCCCTCTGTGTCGCTCCCTCCCTGGTTCCAAACTCAAGTCGAACCATAATTTCTCTCTGTCCTTTCTTCCTCCTCTCTTCATCGGCCACTGTTTCCACATCACCGAGAGCCTTCTATGTGCCAGGCCTGGCTCGGGGCTGCCCACCCCCCCCCCCCCCAGCCCGGGGGCATGCGGTGCCGGGCATCAAGGGTCCCAGGGTTGGAAATCAGGCAGAGGTGAGCCAAGGGCAGGAGGTGAGATTTGGGGTCAAATCACGGAGGGCTTTGTGTGAGGAAGTTCGATTTTATTCTTTTTTTAAAAAGCTTATTTATTTTTCGAGAGAGACAGAGAAAGAGAGAGAGAGAGAGAGAGAGTGCATAAGCAGGGGACAAGCAGACAGAGAGGGAGACACAGAATCCGAAGCAGGCTCAGCACAGAGCCCCACATGGGGCTCGAGCCCAAGAACCAGGTTATGACCTGAGCCGAAGCTCGATACTTAACCAAGTGGGAAGAACTGAAGGGAAGCCATGAAACACGGGTTTTGTAAAAGGCATTGTTTGTTTTTAAGGAAGCCCCATCCGAGCTGGAGACACAGCCAGGCCCGGCGAGGGACGGCAAGCAGTCTGTTCACGCGCATGGGCGCCTCCAAGATCCGGCTTTCCGCAAGGAGGCCACTCGCCCATCTGGCTGGCCGGGCCCCTCCTGGGGGAGAGGATGCTGTCATCGTCTCCCCTTGGGGGGGCCTCTGGAGGGGACCAACCAGCATGACCTCCTGTTGACCCATCTTCTGCCCAAGCCCACGGCCGTCGGGTTGTCTGAATGGCCAAGAGATGAACTCATCACCACCTCCCGCAGGGCCACTGTCTGAGCGTGTCTGCGGCTTAATCAAGGGACAAGCACACTGTGTTCCAGGGCTGGGCCCGCCAACATCCTTGATGAGTAACTGGGACAGTCGAGGGGACCGGGAAGTGGCAACAATGCCACTATTGTTCTGTGGCTCCAGAGCCCCCGAGCACCGGGCCACACGGCAGGCTGGGCTGGGCCTGCAGACGCAGCTGCTGGGTAAAACCGAGGCCGCCTGGTCAGCGAGGCAGGAGGCACACGGGGGGCAGGGCGGGCTGCCCGGGGAGGGGTGGCGCCCCCTCCGCAGACCCACCGGAGGCTCACAAAGCAAATATCTCTCCTTGTCTGCAAACCACAGAGTTCCTTTCTGCAAAAGGACCGGGCCAATAGGCCCGGTGGAGGCCATCTGGATTCATGTGTGCATTCGTTCGGTCCTTATTCATTCGAGATTCATCCAGGCCCTTTGAGCATTTTACCAAAAGATGAAACTGGGCAGTGACCGCTTAACTGACATACATATTTTGGGCTAAGAGACTGACTCCATTAGGACATTTAATCCTTAAATGCATAGAAGCCTGAGGCCAGGGGCTGTGTTTGGACTGCTGCCCACCTCTTCTGATGGTGTGGCTTTTGGCTGGTAACTTCACCTCCGTGAGAGGCCTTACAGTGGGGGAATATTAGATACCTTGTTCATTTTTTTAAAAAAGTGTTTATTTATTTATTGAGAAAGAGAGAGAGAGAGAGAGAGAGAGAGAATCCCAAGCAGGCTCCACACTGTCAGCACAGAGCCCGGTGCGGGGCTCGAACTCATGAACCGTGAGATCACGACCTGAGCCGAAACCAAGAGTCGGACGCTTAACCGACTGAGCCACCCAGGCCGCCCCCTTATTAGGTTTTTTATTCATAGAAGTAGAGACAAACGTATGCCCATAGAGGGTCTGTATAATTTAATTAAAAAATGTGATCCTATCGGTGGCTAAAAAAAATAAAAAGAGAATATACTTCCTTGTCCACGAGCTATCTGTGGGACAACTTTTTAAAAAGCCACAAAAAACCCTATAACCTCAATAAATTCCAAAAAAAGAGATAACGCAGACACATTTTGACCCTAATATTGAAAACCAGTCATAACGAATGAAAACAAAAAATCCAAAAGAATGTAAGTATTTGTGATTCACCCCCTTTGGGAAACCATGAGGCAGTGTCTCTTGGGTCTACAGATGAACAAACACCTCCCCTCCGACCCCGTGACTCTCCTTCTCAGCAGCCAGAGAAACTCCAGAAAGCTGAGCTGCTCACCCAGGGCAGGGCCGATTACTCATATCTTTTCTACACCTCCACCTTCAGGGACATCACCGTGGCAGCTTGTGCAAGGAGTCGGCCGTGTGCAAGGATTTACACCATGGAAATCGGCACACACCAGTCAGGGCTTGTCATCTGGACAGTATTGCCAGCATACAACGGCTCCAAAGTCACAGAGAGAATGCCCACCGCGGTGATGCGTCATTGCCCCAAACCGGATGGCACCTGGATGTTCAGCAGCAGTAGAACGGCAGAGAAATCATGGTTATCTTTTCAGGTACCAGAACCCTCTGCGGCAAGGACAGCGAGCACACAGTGTCACAGACAGCGACGCGGATGGACCTCGCCGGCACAGAAGAATTTGCATTTTAGGGCTCCCTTCATGCAAAATTCAGAAGCAGGCAAAACTAACCTCTGGTGTTAGAAGCCACGATAATAGCTACCCCCGGCCGGAGGGGAGAGGTCTGGAAGGGGTGCCAACGGGCTTCCGGAAGTGATGGCGATACTCCACTTCCACATCGAAGGGCTGCTCGCGTGTGTCCACTTAGGTGGTGAAGACTCATCGAGTTGACATTTACTATTCGATGTGTTTTTGTGAGTACGATAACCTTTAGGAGGAAGTAAACTAAGAATATAAGATTTGTAAGTAAAATAAAGCCCAAATAGAACATTATCTCCTAAGTAATCCTTGGGCCAATGAGAAAACCAAAAGTGAGCCGGAAAAAACCATTTGTCCTACGTAATTAATCACGAGGCTGCTGATCGCAGGGTGGTTCAGGATCCTAAAACATTAAGCGTCATCCAAGTGTTAACAGAGGAGACTGGGCAGACAGAAATCCGTGTGCTGTGAAAGAAGACGGGAGTGGGGACATTTTCATGGAGGATACGGGGAGCACGGCAGGGAATAATCACCGTCTGTGGGAGGAGAGAAGAATAAAGAGGACGTTGGTCTGGGGGACTCAGGGAAGAAACTTTCCAGGTTTAGAAACAGCTGGAACAGAGCAGAGCAGACAGGACTTTACGAGTGTGACTTCTGACGTTAAGAGAGACTCTGGCCCACCACTCACCTTCTGCGGCCCCGGGGGTGACCGATGGTGGCACGTTTCATCGGTTTGCATTTAATAAACAATAACTTGATGGGCAGAAACAGAGCATGCCAGCCGGAAGGGACCGTGTGGGCCTACTGTTAAATATTTGGAACGTTTGCGAGCTGGCTCAGTTGTTTTTTTTTTTTAATGTTTATTCATTTTTGAGAGAGAGAGAGAGAGGCAGAGACAGAGACAGAGTGTGGGGAGGGGAGGGGCAGAGACAGACACACACGCACACAGAATCTGAAGCAGGCTCCAGGCTCTGTGCTGACAGGGCCCGAACTCACGACCCAGGGCCCGAACCCATGAACCTCGAGATCATGATCTGAGCCGAAGCTGGACGCTTAATCGACGGGGCCACCCAGGCGCCCCTTGCGAGCTGGCTCTCGAACCACTGACGGCCTGTAATCGGCCACTGCAGCGTGTTGGGGCCCTGGGAATCGGTAACCACTACGAACCAGGGGATTTCTCCCCCTCTACTCTGGAGAGCTGGCCAGTCAGCACAGCCCTAGGTTTCATTTACAGATCAGACCATCATCACAGCACTCAGGACCAACCTTGCTAATTCTCAGCATGCCCGGCGGGGGCCAGGGTTTGAGGGACACCATGCACACGGCCTGCTTCCATCCAGCCAGGGTAGCCCGGCCACCGAGGTCCACAGGAGAGCCGGCTTGGGCCTGGTGGCCCTTTTGCACATCGCGGCCCCCATCCCCCAGCACCTCAACGGGCGGGGACCCCGCTCTCTAGCTCCCCCCGTTACCCGAAGCCCCCTGGCCTTTCTCCCCACACCCAAACCTGTCCACCGGTCAGTTCCTGGGATTCATGTGCCGAGGTGGTCCACGAGGCTCCAGACCACGGCCTCCCAAGTGCCAAAGCCCGTGGCCTGAGCCCTTCTCCTTTGCAGTTTGTGAAGTCCTTTGGGGGCAAGTGACGCCTCTTTGTGGGGTGGATGGACGCCCCCGATCAGCCACTGGGGGAAGGGGAGCTGTGCAAGTGACAAATCACCCGACAAACAGTAACTTCCTTCTGAGCAGCGTCTCAGAAGAGGTTGAGTGAGGCTGTGACTGGACAGAGAGGAGCCCTCTCCTCCCTCCACTTCCCTCTTCCCCTCCTCTCCGCTCCCCTGTCTCTCCCCTCTCCCCTCCCCCGCTCTCCCTTCCCCTCCCCTGCCATCTTGCTCCTCTCTCTCTCCTTCCCTTCTTCCCTGGCCCTCCAGCAGACTGCAGCTGTCCTGTTCTGTGCCCATGCACCCCATTATCTGACACGTACTCATCACGAGGACCTGTAACCAGAAGAGTGACCACATACTGTCGGCTCAGCCTGGAACATTCTTCTCCCACCACCACCCCCAATCCTCCACCCCCTCTGCCTTCAGCTGGGCAATTCTCACTTCCTCCAGGGCCACCTTGCCAAATGCACTCATTTTTATGCCTCAAAGGTTTAACAAGAACGTTCCCCAAATATCTGTTGAGAACCTACTAGGCCCCAGACTCACATGAGATATGAGACTCCATTTTCTTAGTTTCCTGAGGCCCCTGCCCAAAGCACCTTACCTTCCTTCCTTCTAGCACCTTCTACCTGCCTCTCTCCGACTTAGATAGAGCTCGCTGTGTGGAGGAGCTCAGTATACATTGAGAGCCTACCATGTTCTACCTCTGCTAATCGCTGAAATTTTACGGACGGCCGTTGTTGACAGTCCCGTGCCTGCTAAAAAGATGTGGATTTGTGTCAACAGAGGGTCTGAAACATTTTTTCTTCCTTCTACCGTTTTTCTTCAGCTCAGTTTTCCCGCAAAGTGATATTTTCCAACTTGATTAACAGCTGCCGTTTTCACCTTTGATCGAGGCTAACAACTACAATCGAGATGCCTGGCAACGGCCACCAACGTTGTAATAAAATTACACTCGTTTACTTGGTGCTTCAGGAGCACCGGGGGTCATTTATCTGAACGGAGCTTTTTAAAGTTTCAAAATAAGAAAGATTACGTTGTGTTCGTGAAATGTCTGCGCTCGGCACTCAGCGACGCAGCCCTCGATTGCCAGGACCTCCGAGCTCTGACCCACTTAGCAGATCGATGCAATAGAATGTGAGCTTCTCCAATGTTCCGGAACTTTCTGGTCAGGAGACCGAGCTGGTGGCAGGCAGCGTGGCCAAAAATGCCTGAGAGTTTCCACGGACGGCCCTGGGATGGCAAAATGACTTGTAGTTCCACGGTCACCCGACTTATTGTTTCAGGAAGTGGGGTTCTTTTCTCCAAGTAGGAGGATTTGGAGGAGTGATCCCAGGGGCGCTGGGCCAGGAACACCAGTGGTTTCCCAGTGAAGCAAACGCCGGTCGCCGAGTGGAAGGGCTCCAACCTCCACGCCAAGAAAAACCGTCCCCTCTGAGACGCGCAGCCAGAGTCCACCTTTGGCAAACAGTCTGTGTGATTCTGGCCAGGGAGCTGCGGGCTTTTGTTTGCCTTCAGAGAACGAAGCCAACGGCAGCGGGTTGGTCGGCTCCGAGCGCTGGACGGGAGCGGGTGGGACGGACCATCCTGAGGGAGCCAGCTCGAGTTCTCTGCCCAGGTGGGCTTCCTTGGGAGCAAAACGGAAAATTTCCTTCTGGAGACACACACGGCTTGTCCACCCCGAAGCAGGCCCCACGTCCCAGGCCCCATCGTTGTAAGTGGGGCTACCCAGACTGACCTCCTTATTAATTATTAGTTAATGATAAGCCCCTCATTTCCTCCCCTCCATCACCACCCTCCATCGTGGTGAGGGGTCAACGGTGTGTACCCTCCAGTACACCCCCTGGGGTGGAGGCAGTGCCCTGCACTTCTAGCTGTGTGATCTCAGGCACGTTGGTTAACCTTTCTGTTCCTTTGGTTCCTCATTTGTGTGTGTGTGTGTGTGTGTGTGTGTGTGTGTGCACATATATATGTGCATATATATATAAAGTGTATTTATTTTGAGAGAGAGCGTGTGCATGTGCAAATGGGAGAGGGGCAGAGAGAGAGAGAGGGAGAGAGAGAATCCCAAGCAGGCCCCGTGCTGTCAGCACAGAGCCCGACGCGGGGCTCGAACCCGCGAACCGTGAGCTCATGACCTGAGCCAAAGTTGGACGCTTGACTGACTGAGCCCCCCGGGCGTCCCTGGTTCCTCATTTACAACATGTTGCCAGGGATGGTAACTACATGTTCCGGGCTGAAGGCAGGATTGAATATGATAATCTGCATAACGC
This sequence comes from Panthera leo, assembly GCF_018350215.1. Classification (NCBI taxonomy): domain Eukaryota; kingdom Metazoa; phylum Chordata; class Mammalia; order Carnivora; family Felidae; genus Panthera; species Panthera leo. The sequence continues at coordinate 5,271,411 of NC_056681.1, forward strand.
CGTGAGCGTTTGGTGCAGGGAGGCAGGGTGATGGTGGAGTGTTGGCCTCTGTGCCTATTGGAACACATCTCAATTCCCACGTCTCTTCCCTCTGTCACTGCCTTGATTCAGGTTGCCATCCTGCTGGAGGTGGGTGAGGACCAGGGGACAGCTACCGATGTGGCTCCCTGCTTCCTCTCTTGTCTGGTTCTGCAGGTTGCAGCCCGAGGGAACTTTCAAACATTGCATTGATTTCCAAGACTGCCATTTAATCTACCACACACTTGGTGACTCAAAACACCCGATGTTTATCCTCATATCTTTCTGAAGGTCGGACTCTGAAATCTAGTTGCCGGCAGGGCTGGAACTCCTCCTCAAGTCTCTAGACGAGGACCCGGACCCACAAATCCCCAAGGCCCTGGGGACTCACCTGCTCGTTCCTTTGATAAATGATGATGGAGCCTCCGGGGTGGGGGTGAGACCCGACAGGGGCGCTGCCTGGCCACTGATGCTGCAAAAGCTGCTAATAATAGTCGGCAGGAAAATGCAGTTAGAAGATTCCCCCGGGGCCAGGCTACGCGCGCCCCGTTGGCCCAGATAGGATACAAATTATATTCTATTTGTTTTTATTTTGATGGGGTGGGGGGAGAAAGAGAGAGAGAGGGAGGGAGAGAGAGGATGAGTGGAGAGGGGCAGAGAGAGAGACAGGGAGAGAGAGAATCCCAAGCAGGTTCCATGCTGTCAGGGCAAAGCCGGGCGCGGGGCTCAATCTCACAGTGATACCGTGACCTGAGCCAAAATCAAGTCAGATGCTCAGGCCGCCTGGGTGGCTCAGTCGGTTAAGCGTCCAACTCTTGCTTTTGGCTCAGGTCATGATCTCATGGTTCGTGAGACTGAGCCTCGCGCCTGGCTTTGCCCTGACAGCATGGAACCTGCTTGGGATTCTCTCTCTCCTTGTCTCTCTGTGCCTCCCTTGCTCATGCTTTCTCTCTCTCAAAAATAAATGAATGAATGAATGAATGAATAAATAAATATTTAAAAAAAGCAAGGAGTTGGACTCTTAACCGACTGAGCCACCCAGGCGCTCCCAGCTCATAAGATGAAACATCATTGAAGGTTTTGAGCAAGGAGCAAGTGATCTGATGATCTGTACTCTACAAAAGTCTCCCTCACTTAGGGTTGCCAAATTTAGCAAAGAAAAAGACAAGGTGCCCCGTTACATTTCAGTTTCAAATAAGTAGCGAATAAACAACAAATGAGTATGTCCAAATGGGACCTACCTATGCTAAAAAATATATATATATATTTATATATATATATAAATATATATATATATTTATATATATATTTATTTATTGTTGTTATTTATATATATATATATATATTTATTTATTTATTTATTGTTGATCTGAGACTCACATTCAGCTAGGCGTCCTGTATTTCGTGTCTTGGGTGAGGTAGTGTGAGTGCAGACAGAGACGGGTGGGCAGTGCGGAGACTGGTTTAATAACAGCTCGCATTTATAAGTGCTTCATCTATGTTATCTAGTTCAATCTTTACAATATCCCTCTAAGGTGTCATACCCATCACACAGATGAGAAGATAGAGAGGCGCAGGGGGTCACTTGCTAATTTGTGGCAGGACCAGGATTCAAACCAGGTGCCAAGTGCCTAGTCCTAACTAGCCTAAGACAGTGCTTGTGTGGATTGAATCCCCCCAGATGGCCTGTGTTGAGGCCCCAGCTGTGGGGAGGCGGGGACGTGGGCAGACCAGTGAGACGACCGAGGGAGACCCCCCACCCCCCCGGCACAGAGTGAGGAAGGCGGTCCAGGGCAGTGGATGGAGAAGTGGAGAGTGGGAGCACTCCATACGCAAGGGACGGGGGGAGACGGGCATTGCTGTTTGCTGTGCGCCCATCCTGGAAAAGACGCGCGGAGACGCGGAGCCCCGTGAACACCTTTCCCTCCACACCCTCTTTGCAGGCAGGGGAGTGGATCGTCGGCTGACGTGGGGGGGGGGGCCCTCTCTGAACCGTCCCAGGAGTCACGGCTGCGCTGTGCACACCGATCACCTGGGGATCCGGTGAAGGGGCCCGGGAACCTGCATTTGTAACACGCTCCCCGGTGAGGCTCGCGCTGCAGTGACCCGCAAGGCTCTGGGCCAGCGGTTCCCAAAGTAGGGATCCGAGACCCCCCGCGTCAGCGCCACCCTGCGACAAGGGCGGGTCCCGGGCCTCATACGGGGCTGCCCCATCCAGGTGCGCTGGGACAAGCCCTCCGGGTGAGGCTGAGAACCGCAGGTGTGGAGGACTGTCTTAGGGCCCGCGCAGCAGTGATGGAAGAGGGGCCACCTGCCACGTGTGTGGCCGCCAGAGGAGGCGCTGGTGAGGGCGGGAACGGAGGGGGGTGGGGTAGGCGGAAATCTGAACACTTCCAAACAAGTGCTCCCAGGCCCAGAGCTTCTCGCGTAGGTGCCCCTGCAACCCAACCTTGTCCTGAAGAAGAGGCCAGGGAGAAAGGAGGGGGGACGTGGAGGGAGAAGAGGAAGGGGAATCCACCTCTGGACCCCGTCTTCCAAGGCTCTCCCACCCGTCTGTCCGTCTAGCTGGTGACTTTGGGCATCAGCCTAATTTCTCTACGTGAGACGTGGGAACCACTGAGGCACGGGCCTCCCACAATTCATGCAGGGAAGAGGCCACGGCAGTAAACGCCCCCGCCTCCCCCGCCATCACCTGCGAGGGGTTCTGTTTTCCTGTGGGTCCCTGTATTTGGGCATCTTCCCGCTGCCCCCTGTTGCTGGTGTCTGGGATCCCCTGGGGGGGGGGCGGGGGGAGAACTTTCTCCTCTTCCTTTGTTCACTTGTACCAGATGAGTCAAGTCACTTCGACACCCAGCCTCACGACGGGGTCCCGTTCACACAGAAATAAGCGGCCCTCGGCACGGCTCCCCGGTGCTCCCTAGGCACAGCCGAGGCTGAGACCCTCTCCACATTCCATCCCAGCCCACCTTCCTGTCGCCCCCCCCCCCCCATCCCCTGTACCCTCAGGCTGCCCTTCATTCCCTCTTTGCTTCTGCCCCTCTGCCCTCCCTGTACTCGCTAAACCTGCGTCTAGGACAAGAACCAGAGATGAGCTGGCAGGGTCCAAGTTCTTCCTGACAGGTGGAGGAGGGAAGGGCGGGAGTTGTGGATGCGCCTGTTAATTTGGGAGCACACACTCGTCTGGCAACATCCCTTAGTGCCCACTGCATGCCAGGCACCGTGTGAGGCCCAGGGGAGCAAAGGTACTGAAAACAAAAAGGATGAGAAAGGGCTGTGGTTTGAGGCAAGCAAGTTCCAGGGAATGAAAATAAAGGGCGGATACGGACGGTAAGAACGACGGCCGGTGGGGATTCACCTGTTCAATCCTCACCAAAAACCTGTGGTTTAGGTACTGATGTGACCTCTCTTTTGACAGGCGATGAAAGCAAAGAACAGAACAGTTGCTTATTTACTTAAGGTCACACAGCCGTAGGAGGCAGAGCTGGGATCCTAATTAGGGACTTCTGGAATCCAGAAGCCGGGGTCTTATCCACAGTGCCCTCCTGCTGTCCTTGGAGTGAGAGACATGGGGTTTTCACCAGCCTAGGAAAGCACACTTGGGCCCTAGGGAAGGCTTCCTGGAGGAGGCAAAGCCTGAGCTGAGTCTTGAAAGATCAAACGATTCATCACACTTCTTCTGTCTCTGTCACATCTAGCATCTAGGCTGTGCCTGGATAAGGCGGGACAGGAGGGTCAAGGGGAAGGAAGGTGGGCAAAATACCCGGTGGGGGGGGGGGTTCCTAACTGTGGCTTGAACAAGGGAAAGAAACATAAACTAGATTAACAACAACGGGGCGCCTGGGTGGCTCAGTCTGTTAAGCCTCTGACTCTGGATTTCAGCTCAGGTCATGATCTCCTGGTTCGTGGGACTGAGCCCCACATCTGGCTCTGCTCTGACAGTGTGGAACCTGCTTGGGATTCTCTCTCTCTCTCTCTCTCTCTCTGTCCGTCCCCCACTAGTGCTCTCTGTCTCTGTCTCTCCCAAAAGAAATGAATACACTTACTTTTTAAAAACAACCACCACAACCCCCCAGGAAATTTGCTGACAACGCACAACTTCAAAGTTGAGCAGTTTGGCAGCTTTCAGGCACGGTTGTATCCAGGGGGTCATTCGACAGCAGCAAGACTTGACTCTTCTCCCAGCATCTCTTGGCTCTTATTTCTGATTGGTTTCCTTCCAGAGCAGGCTGGGTTCCAAATGACAACAGAGATGGCTTCCAACAGCTCTGAGCTTTCGTCGCCCTCACAGCTGGCAAGTCAGAAAAGCTCACGGTCTTCCCGCAGAATCCATTCCATTCCCCTGAAGGACTCTGATTGGCCCTGCTTAGGTCATGTGACTGGCCCTCGACCTATCGCAGTGCTGGGCTCAGGGGCATCAAAGCAAAGGGTGTCCCAGGAGGGAGAAGGGCCGGGCGGTGGGCAGGGGTGTGGCTGGAAAGCCGCTCCCTCCCCCTGTCCTGTGGTGCAGGCTCCCACCCTGACCCAGAGCTGGAGACCCAGCTGTGGCTCCTGCCCGGCCAGCCTTGGGTGTGCCTGGGGCGTCTGGGTGGCCAGGAGGAGGAAGGCGGCCAAAGGGGGGGGGTGTGTGTGGACAAGCCACATGTTTAGACACGATCAAGCACAACCGGGATCCCGATTGGTCCCACGGAATCGCTGGGACGGTTGGAAAAAGAAACCGGGAAGGCGATGGGACCCTTGAAAGTGAACTGGCTTGAATTGTGAATCTGAGCACCATGAAGTTGAAGATCATTTCCGATGAAGCTCGCGGCTCCTGGCTCCCAGAATGACCCGAGGGAACACACGTCTCCTTCTGAGCCTGAGCTTCCTCAATTCATTAACCAGCTGTTGATCCCAGACAGTATTGGCCACGATTGGGCACCTATGTCATCGGCATAGATGTGGTGATTTCCGGTGGTACAGAAGCAAGTAAAAAAAAAAATGTTCAGGGGCATCCGGGTGGCTCATTGGGTAAGCGTCAGTCTTGGGCTCAGGTCACGATCTCGTGTTTGTGGGTTCGAGCCCGCGTTGGGCTCTGTGCTGACAGCTCAGAGCCTGGAGCCTGCGTCTGCTTCTGGGTCTCTTCCCTCTCTGCCCCTCCCCCGCTGGCTCTCTGTCCCTCTCCGTCTTTCAAAAAAAATAAAGCGTTAAAAAACATTTTTAAAATGTCTGATAACGATGTGTTGACCTTTACGGTCACCTTCTGTTTTGTTTCTCGGGTGATAGTTGGGATACAGAGTTTCATTTATAAGGCCGTCGCGTGTGATCAAATCTGGGAAATGCCAGTGGGGTGAACTGGGATTTGGGGGCAGGTGAAGGGTCAGAACCTTGGTGTTACGCCAACTGGTACAAGCACTTATTTTATTCGCACCCCAGCCATGAGCAGAAGTGGGCAAAGCGCCCTGGCGACCGGCGGTCACGCCTGGAGTGGGCACCCAGCTCCCTGGGTGTGCCGGCCCGGCCATTCTCCGACGCGCCTCCCGAAAAACCAGCTGCGATCCCCGACGATGTGCCATTTTGAATGCTGCTTTTTGAGACGTAATATTTGCTGACGGTCATCAGATGCCATCAGGCCGATTCCTCCAACGTGATTCTCGGTCCTGCTTCTGGGTCCTGCTTAGGAATGTCCCGTAATAGGCTTAGCTAGCTGTGCTTTTGAAAGGATAGCTCCCGTATTTCTCATGATTATAAACAACAGCGCTTTGAGCTTCCTGACAGTTCCTGAGGACGCTTTCCTTGGAAGGGTCTTGGCTGCACGCCTCTGTTTAAAGTGGGGAGGGGTCTTGGCTGCCCCCCGCGGCAGCCCCAAGCTGCTGCGTCCCATGGCGGGAGGCCATTCAGCTCCCAGCTCTGTCTAGACAGCGAACGTGCCAGCTACTGCCAGGCCTGAGCGGGCTGTGTGTGTGTGTGTGTGTGTGTGTGTGTGTGTTTATATGTGTGTGTGTGTGTCTCTCTCTGCGTGTGTATTTGTTAATTACCCTGGAATGTCTGCTCTGGCCGCCACCGTGGAAATGTAGGTCATCCCAGTGAGGCGCGCGGTCACGAGAAGGGGGGTCAGACCGTATCGAGGTCACGGCCGTCTGGGAGCCGGCCTAACAGGGCCCAGGCACGTGAGAAGCAGACCGGCTGGTTTCTTTCTGCGGCCCTTTCTCTTTGCGCATTTCATCGTACTGCTCACATTTTCAGCCTCAAGCATGTCGCTTTCCTGTTGCAGAGGCGAGGACAAGCGCCCCATTGTACACCTCAAATTGGATCTTTCATGTAGCAATCTTTCACTGCGCCGGCACATTCTATGAAGCAACTTCCCCTGCATGGTCAATGGCCTTTTATCCTTCAGAAGCCCCAGAGGAGGGTTCTGTTATTGTCACAAAAAAGTAGTATGTAATCTCCGTTTACATTTTACAGATGAAGCAACGAGGCTCAGAAAAGTTACCCAGCTATTCGTAATAATAGAGAACAATTATTTGCCACCGACCACATGGCTGCTTCTCATCTGGCCCCAGCTCTTTGTATGTAATATCTCTGTGGAGGCAACAGGCCAGCAACAGCTGTGCCCATTTTGTAGATGAGGAAATGGAGGCACAGAAAGCCAATCACAATGTGAGCGGGATTCAAACCCAGGCGGTCCCGCTCTTCGAGGCTGAGCCCTCAAACCCTGTGCTCTCCATCACTGCGTTAAAGTCCCCGAGTTGGGTTGGGGTCACTCTTTGGCTTAGATAAACCATTCGGACTTGGAAAAAAAAAAAAACAACCCTGGAGTGAGAACAGGGCTATTGTGCCTCCAGCAAAGAAGCCTTTGGTTGGAAAGCGTTAAGCCCGAGTCCCGGCCAACAACGGCGGCTCCAGAGGAAGGCGCTAAGAGGTCGGATCTTCTGTCCACGTTCACCAGCCCAAGTCCGAGACGTCTCTTATCCACGCACATCCCCACTCCTCGCCCTGGGTTTCAAAAATAATCTCATCGAACAGACTTTTCCATCTGTGCGACAATACTCTGCTGTGGGGGGTGGGGGGTGCTTTGTTTGTGAACCTGAGAGTAATAATCATTTAATAAAACATTTAATAATAATGAGTAATAAAACATTTAAAACCGCCCTCTGCCAGAGGGCTGGGACAGACTGCTTTTCCCTCCCAACGCTGTATCACAAAAATGTTCAAAACCACAGAAATGTTGAAGGGACTGTGGAGGGAACACCAGACACCCGGCACCCAGATTCTACCGTGAACTACACTGGCTTTGTCACACATCTCTCCGTCCCCTCCGTCCCCGGCAGCCTGCACTTTTAAAAAGACATGCACGGGGGCGCCTGGCTGGCTTAGTCGGTTGAGCATCCAACCTTGATTTGGGCTCAGGGTCATGATCTCAGCGTTCGTGGGCTCTGTGCCGACAGTGTGGAGCCTGCTTGTGATTCTCTCTCTCTCCCTTTCTCTCTGCCCCTCCTCCCCATCTGTCTCTCTCAAAATAAATAAATAAACTTAACAAAAAATTATAGAGCGACGCGTACAATCTGGGCTGGCTTTCCTCCCTAGAAGAAGGTATTCTCAGCCCTGTGGGGGTTTGGCCACGCTTTGAAAGGATAGTTTTATACAGAATGTCATGTTTGACAAGGCGGTGACAGACTGGCCCCCGGGGTGGTCCGTGTCCCAGCTCTGTGCCAAGTGCTCTGCACACACCATTGCTTTCAATCCTCAACCACCCTGAGCTTCAGGTATTATTATCCTTCTCCTGTTTTGCATGGGGAGCAACTGAGCCACCGTGAGGTTAAAAAAAACACCCCTAGGACCACCCAGCCTCGAAGTGACAGGGTAGGGATGTGCCCCAGACACAGTGCCGCACCTCCAGGACTTGCCTTCACTTTTTTTTTAAGTTTCTTTATTTATTTTGAGAGAGAGAGAGAGCAGGGGAGGGGCAGAGAGAGAGGGAAAGAGAGAATCCCAAGCAGGCTCCGCACTGTCAGCACAGAGCTCGATGCGGGGCTTGATCCCGTGAACCGTGAGATCATGACCTGAGCCAAAAATCAAGAGTCGGAGGCTTAACCGACTGAGCCACCCAGGCACCCCGAGGACCGAGACTTCTGACTCTCTTCCCAGCCCGGCACAGGGTAGATGTTCCATAAATGTTTTTCACCGAGAAAAGGGAAACTCTCTGCCAGGTTCGGTATGAAACACCTGACAAGCATGTTCTCATGGGATGCCTGTGCTAACCCTAGGGCGTGGCTGAGAAAATGGAGGCTTATCGATCAGATGGGGAGAAGGTTAGAAGAGCCACCCATTGGGCCCTTCACCCTCTTGGTCTGGTTGCTGGCCACTTCTGTCCCCGGACCGCGGGAGCATCAGGCTCCCTTGCTCTAAAGGTCACTCTCGAGCCACTCTCCCTCCTCCCTTCAGGGAGCCCTTCCGGCTGCCCCAGGCAGCTGATTTCGGTCTTCCTGAGTGGTCCTGGGAGGATGTGAAAGAGCCAGCCTTTGGGAGTCCTGCAAACCTAGATTGAAATCGAACCGCTGTCTGTCATCAGCTGTGCAAACTTGGGTAAGTTTCTTCGTGTGTAGAGAGGTAGGGATCACGCCTTCTGAAGAAAGCTGATGTGAGGTTTTGAAACAGACAGGAGGGTATATGAAGAGCATCTCGCACCCAGCAGGTGCTCCGTGAAAGGTCATTCTCTCTCCCAACGTCTGCTGAGCTTGTGGGCTGTGGTGTGTGATTTGCACATGAAGGGGTTTCTGGTACCTGGTCTTCTGTGACCCAAGACCAGGAGGAGACTTAGATCCTGGACAATGTGACAGAAAGGAAGACTCCTCTCCCACAGCTCCCGAGGGGTGCCTCACACCCTCTGGGGTCGCTCAAGGAGAAATGTGACTTATCTTGATAACTCGACCGCAATTTAACAATAAATCATATATGATTCTAGTCTGTTTCTTTTGTCTTTATGGCTGTTTCCGCCCTCAAGGAGCTGAGAGAGTCTATGGAGATGTTCTACCTCTTTCTTTTGAGACCGAGAGTACCTAGAGGGCTCAGTTTGACTCAGTGCCACTCAATGCACCTCATGCCAATTCAGTCTAACCTAACTTAACCCCATCCACTCCATCCAACCCAACTCAACCCAACCCAACTCAACCTAACTCAAGCCAACTCCACTCAACCCAGTTCAGCCCAACACAACTCAGTGGCAATAGTCGTTCAGGGGAAAGCACACAAGATTTAAAGTCCGACAGGCCTGAGGTGAAATCTCAGCTCTTTTGCTTACAAGCTGTGCGATCTTAGACAAGTCACTTCACTTCTGAGTCGGCTTTCTCATCTGTAAAATGGAGATAAAAATCCTACATTTGCCAGCACATGAGATTAATTTTCTGTTCATCAGGTACCTCCTCATGTGACACTATCAAGCCCACCCCGGGCCACTGACCGGAATAAATCTCAGCGGTGTGCCCCCTTCCTCCCCTGGCTGATCTCCTGCCCCAGCAGGCTGGTAGAAACACCTCCAGAAGAACAGGAGGTCACCTCCAACCCAGTCCTCCCGGTTGCTTGGTACTTGGCTAAGAGTCTTGGGGTAGAAGTTGATATTTTGGGGCTTCCTGATAAAACTGAGCGACTTCCTGTGCACTAGCTAATCTTAAACTGCAAATATGGTACCTTCAAAGTGTTGTTGTGAGGTCAGACAAAGCATGGCACTCCTACTAAATGTGCAGAAGTTACCACAATGGCCACAACTCCCATCAGGGCACTACAGTAGAGGCTCTCTTTACCTGCCTCTACGTTGCAAGACCCAGGACTAACCAGCGCTCTCCACCGCCTCCGTAAATATTGTGTGGATGCCCACTGCACCTCAAGTGTCAGCGACGCCCCAGCGAGCCCTCCGCTTCTGCTCCCCTGACGCTAATGAGTCATCTGGTTACCAAGAGTCGGATGGATTTGTTCCCGAACTTGCTTGTGCCAGTGACATTTGCAATTAATTCTGTAATTCAAATGAGTCATTCTACCAGATGAAAAAGCTGTGAGTGTGCAAAGAGAGATGATAGTCATCTCTCTGACAAATCAGTCAAGGGCCGTGCAATGACTTGATCAATACGAGATGCGAAAGACTTTGCTGGAGAGTTAGGTGTGGGAGAGACTACTACGGAGGTTAAAAACGACCTGAACCGTGAAGAATTCTACATTCTGAACCTTTGCAAATGTCCTTCAGTTCTTTACCTTAAAGGGTTGAGAGCTGGCAATTCTAGAGCAAATAAAAACGGGTGTGGTTTATGGAAGAAGGTTGATATGGAACTCCGACAAGCAAAAATTAAAACTGCCTTGTTGTACACAAAAAGTTTGGTGAATGGATGTACCAGTGGGCCATTCAGCCATCAGCTTTAACTGCATCAGGAGGTCACAAAATCGTTACCTCCGTGTAGGGGCTGTGTGTCCCGGGGCTCAGCTCTGCAGCGGGCATCGAACATGTATATGAGCTGGGCGTGACCAGTCCCGTTAGCAGAAAGAACACAGCCTGCCACACGGGCAGAGGCAGCGCCCCCTTCCTCTGCCACTTGCTTCCTGAGTGATTCCGGGTGACTTTCCAGGGCTGTGACTTCTCCCTCAGCAGAAAGGGGTGCTAAGAACTAGCTCGCAGGGTGTGAAGGTCAGTGGAGGGGTAAGGAGAGCGTGTAGTCACTTTCCGACCCATGAGAGGGGCTGTCAGGAGCGCCTTCCCTCCCGCCGGGGGCTTCCCAGTCCCAGAGGCCCCGTGTGGCCTGACTTCTTCGTCTCCCATCCCCGAGTGGACGAGTTTCAGCTCTCAGCTGAAGGGCACCGCGGGGCGCGATGTCTATGAAATTGTAAAGATGACTATGAGACAGGCCATCCCTCAAGCTCAGAAAATGCACTTGACACGTTTGTCCCTCGGGGAGCCTGAAGTTTGGGTAAAGCTGGGACACCGTGGAGAGCAGAGCTGTGCGAGGAGGGGGGAGGCCCCGGGAACAGGGGACGAGGCGCTGCCTCCTGGCCGCGTGCAGGATTACAGACGCATTGCCTCATGGATTAATTAATGATGGCAAGCTCATTAACCACTGTCTGACCTCCGACGGGCAGGCACTCTGGGTGGGCAGCGTGGTCCTGGGTCATTAACGATGACGTGTGTGGACTTATTGGAGGGACAACCGTTTTCCTCAAGACCCAGTTTCAAGTTGAAAATGGAAAAAGCCCTTGGTTTCTGGGTCTGCATTGTTCCTGGTGCATAAACACGGAGGAGAGGGCTGTAGGCCCCCTGGGAGTCGTGAGAGAAAAGTCTGGACACAGAGGGCCTGGGGAAGGGCGGCCCAGAGGGGAGGCCCACAGCGCATTGAGACTTCAGGGAGGGTCTCGAGAAAGGCCCTCCCTCCAACTCCCGGGACTCTGGAAACGAAACCAGCCGCCCCTTCCTGTGCGCTCGCTTGTGCCTGGCCCTGTGCTAGACCCTTTCCACGTGCCACTCCATTTCATCCTCAACAATTCTGGGAGGCAGGTTCTGTAATGTCCCCATTTTATGGATGAGCACACCGAGGCCAGGAGAGGTTCAAAGGCACGTCCAAGATTGGCAAGAGGTGGACGTAGGGCCGCGCCATTCTGTCGGGCTTCATGAATGATATTGTGATGATGAAAGTTTACACCATCTCCTTGAGGACGATTCCGATAAATAGTATTTGTCCAGTCACGGGGAGGGTCCGGTATTTCGTGCGGATTAAGTGGCTGAGCCACCCAACGACCCTATGAAGATGGCAGAATGGGCCCCTGATATCTTTTGATATTTGCTACTCCCCCCAAAATTGAGGGTGGCCTTTGGCCTTCTTTCTAGGTGGGACCTTGCCAAGCAGTGGGGTCTCCCAGGGAAGGGAACTGGCTTACACCTCGGGCAGACCCGGGTCGCGGCCACTCACCAGCCTCTCACTTCCCTCCACCTGCCCGAGCCTCACTCTGTTCATCTGCAAAGTGGGACAGGAGGGCACGGGGACCAACCAACAACGAGATGCTTCCGCCAATCAGCTGAATGTAGGAAGAAAGAATACCGTCTTCCCCAACCGGGGCCTACACCGGTTTGCTTTTTGACTAAAGAGGACTTTTTTTTTTTCTTTTAGGCCTTGGTAGTTGGATTTCATGAATCGGGAATTTTAGTTTGAGTATTCAGATCTCTCCTCTGCCTTACAGCCTCAGCTATCCACCTCATCCCTACCCGGTAAGGTTGCCAGAGAAAATACAAGATGCCCAGATAAACCTGAATTTTCAATAAAAAAAGAGAGAATTCTTAGCATTTGCACATCCTAGGCAATTTTTGAGACAGAGTGATACTAAAGTATTATTCATGGTTTATCTGAAATTCGATTTTAATTGGGTATCCTGTATTTTTTTTTAATGTTTTTCATTTATTTTTGAGAGAGCGAGCGAGGCAGAGCATGAGCAGGGGAGGGGCAGAGAGAGAGGGAGACACAGAATCTGAAACGGGCTCTGGGCTCCGAGCTCTCAGCCCAGAGCCCGACGCGGGGCTTGAACCCACGAACCGCGAGATCACGACCTGAGCCGAAGCCGGACGCTTAACCGACCACGCCCCCCCAGGTGCCCCGAGACTTGATTCTCTCAACGACTATGTGGAAATTAAGGAGATACCTGCCCTGAGACACGTCACTGAAGCCTGTGCCCTTGACCTCTCCACCGTTGCACCCTCCGGAACCGAGACAAGGGGGTTCCCCGGGCTCCCTGTCTGCCCCACTCGGGTCCGTCCACCAGCGTTGCCGGTCTGCTGGGCCACATCCTCCTGCTGCCTGGACCGGATCTAGATCACGGCTATTTGTACTCGAGTGCCTGTGCCAGCACAGAAAGCCTTGATGTGTCCCATCCAACTCGGTTCCTGGACAGACCCAGCACCCTCCCCAGCTTTTACATGCCTCGATTTGGCTCACAAAAGGAGAATGCAGCCCTAACAACCCCTCCAGGTCTCCGGCAAGACGGTGGAGTGTCCCCGCTCTTGGCTGCAGCCCTACCTGGCTCTCCGTGAAATGTTTGCCAAAGACCAAGCGGCCCCACAGCCGTCATCCGGTACACACGGGGCAGAATCCCCTGTTCTCCGCGCCCCGTCCTGTTTCAGGGGCTGCGGCACTCTGAGGCACACAGACTGGTGCCACCTGCTATTCCTTCAACGACGACGGTGCCGCCTGACCCAAAAGGTTGGCTCTTTGTTTCTTGTTTCATGCAGTTGGCTTTAGGGGAGCAGGCGCCAGCTGCTAACCAGCTCGGGGGTCACGCTCCAGATCCGGGCTCTGCACAACCAGAACTGCAGACGCCGGTCAGCCCGTGCCGTGTGACCTTGCCCTGGTCCTCGGAAGCCCGGCTCTGGTTCGAAAAGATAAGTCATTATGGAGACAGCTGGCCGATGGTAAAGTTATCGCAGAAGGGTTCATCCTCGCTCCGGGAAAGATATTATAGTCAAGGCAGCAAGGTTCATGGCCATTGAGGGTACCCTCGTTTATTTACCCATTTGATATATGTTAACTGAGCACTTACTCTGAGCCCAGTGTGTCAGCACCAGTGATAGAGTGGGGTAGTTAAGACATGGTCCCTGCCTTTCAGGATTCTATCCGCTTTTTTTGGGGGGGGGGGATGTTGGGAGCATACGCAAACAGTCCAACCCCCAGTGATGAAGCCCATCAGTGAAGACTGCCGAGCCTTTCCAAGGGGACCCCTCCCACCACGCCCCCCTGTCTGCCACTTTCTTTCCCACCCCTGTTGCATCCCCAAATGAGACATAAGCTGACGTCTGACAGGGAGTCTCTGAGACATAGTTTGCTCTCCTGCTAAAAAGGGCCATTTTCACTGGCTTCCCCCTTTTGTCTCGAGAACGTCAAACTCCAGCCGCCTTCTTGAGACCAAGAGGCCACCAAGCTGAGGACAAAAAGCCAAGGTGCCTGGAACCCTGGGGGGTTGAGCAGCGACAGCCTCGGGCCCCGAGGGTGCCGCCCAAACAGGGCCCCATCCAAGCATCCCCCCTCCCGACTCGTCGACATGCGAGGAAAACAAACTCCCGTTTGTTTGCGACGCTGTTAGTTGGGTTTTGTGTCACTTGCAGACTGCAGCATTTCTCACTGAGGCAGAATTCAGTGAATTTTGTCTGAAAGGGTCTGGAAAATCTAGACAGAAGAGGTAAAAAAAAAAAATGCACAAAGTCCCTTGTCCTCAAAAATTCACCATCAGTCGGGGTGTGGAACAGGGAACCACGGGGCCGGCTTGTGAGTCTGGCAGATGGAAGGGCCACACCGCGTCTGCTGGAGGCACAGGCTCGAGGGCTGAGCTTAAGAGCTCTTGTCCCGAGAACGAGGGACGTGAACTCAGACCTCCTGCACCCCGCTCAGTCCCCGGAGACCTCTCTGGAACCCCGCCTCTGTCCTTGTCATTCACTCGCGCTGTAAACACAGTGTCTCTCAAACCCCAGCATCCCCTGGGGGTCTTTTCTGAGAGCAGGTTCACACCCAGCAGGTGCACAGTCCGCTTTTCCAGCCCGCTCCCAGGGGGTGCCCCTGCTGCTGGCCCGGGGACCACTCTTTGCGCAGGGAGAGCGTGGAGGGCCACTGGCTGTGTCTAGAGCCGTCCCGTTGGCGGTCGGTCACGCTGTCCTGCCTGCAGAATCAAGGCCGTGCCGGGTACCCTGTACTCGAATGGGCACAGACGCCCTATCTTGTCCCTAAATTCTTCCCTCCTGCAGTCTGGCGGGCCTCTTCAGTTGTGGATTGGAAATCAATTCCCGGGGGTTCGGAGAGACTTGGAGTGGCCAAACTGTCCTGGTTTCCCCGGGCCGGCGGGCTTCCCAGGGATATGGGGCGTTCGATCCCGGCGGGCTGGGAAGTCGGGGGGTCGCCCTGTCTAGACTGTGGCCTGAGTGATTAAAGGCAAGGCGAGGCAGCTCAGTCGAGTCCTTGGAAGCCAGCACAGTGAATGCCTGCTGGTGTCAGCACCCCAGGCACATTAGGGAATCCGGCACGGCCCCGCTCTGGTGGAGGGGGACAGATCTGCTCTTGGCAATTTCCTCTAGACGTCCCAGACCTGGGTCCGGAGGCCTGGATAGTTGGGGGACGTGATGCGTGAGCCCCTGCCCGCCTCGGGCTTGCCGCGGCCACGTGGGGCTGCAGGCGGCGGCCCTGTCACTGCTCCTTGCCGCGGCACTGAAGACTGGGGTCGGGACAGAATGAGGTCGCGGGTTCTCCGCACCTCCCCGGTTTGCAGGGGCCTCCCCGCCTCCCACAGCCCCGGGCTCTTAATGACTCGCTCAGCTCCTTAACAGAAAAAAAAAATGTGCACTCGTTCCCAGCTGAATGTCCTTAATTTGCCTCATTTGTGCCTAAAGCACAGGGTAAACCAATGTGAAGCGAAAGGGCTATTACCACGATGTGACGTCCCTCCTTCCGAAAGTGCGTTTCTGGCGCTAACCAGGCCCGGCGGGAGGGGGTGGCCAGACGCCGCCTATAGACGGAGTTCACTTTCTGGCCCTTTTTTGCTTTGGTTTGTGGTTGTGTTTTTAAGACGTGACCAATATTGAAGAATTAAAAGATTTCAAGTAAAAATCCATGTTTCTAATTTCTCTTCAATCGAGCAGGACTGACTCCACCTTGGGACACACGGACGCTTTGCTGGGGCTGAGGACAGACTGCCTGCCCCTCAGGAGCAGTGGGGGCGGGGAGGGGGGTGGGGGATGGGGAGGGGGATGGGAATGTAAGCCCTCCAGCCAGCCTGCCCCCCCACCCCGTGGCATTGATTTAGAGCCTTCTCTGAATCGTTTCTTGTGTTATTTTATTCAGCGAGCACGTTATCAGTAATGGATTCATCTTCATAAGTAACTGCTGACTTAGGGCCCCTCTGAAGACAGGACTCCCCACACGGGCTGGACTTTGGACCCACTCGGGACCAGAAGCAGGAAGTAGGGAGGCTCAGGCCAGCTCAGGGGCTGGTTGTGGGTAGAATTTCAGAATTAAGCCTTCACATTTCCCGTTATTGGGCAAAAGTGTGTATTCGTTGTGAAAATGGGTATGAATTTTTTATAGAAATATCAGGAAAGAACATAATGAGTATCTATTTTTTTTAAGTGTTCATTTATTTATTTTGAGAGAGAGAGAGAGTGTGTGTGAGCACATGCGCCAGAGCAGGGGAGGGGCAGGGAGAGAGAATCCCAAGCGGGCCCCGCACTGTCGGCGCAGAGACCGATGCAGAACTCGACCTCGCAAACTGAGATCACGACCCGAGCTGCAAGCAAGAGTCGGACGCTTAATCGACTGAGCCACCCAGGCGCCCCCATAACGAGTATCTATTAAGGGATAGAGGATGCCGCATGTCCTCCAAGTCCTGTAAGAAGCTGGCCAGAAAATACCCTTGACCGGCAGCTCTCTAGTCTTTAACTAACGCACTTTGAACAGGAAGTGCTCGGTTAGGTGTCTATGGGGCATATGTCTGCTTGAGTAAGTGTAAAGGCCTGCTTCTCAGTAGGCAAATCTACAGCAACAGAAGGATCAGGGTCATCTCATTACTTGATTTATTACTTTTATAGAGAAGCAAATTTAATTACATGGGAAAAGTGTTAACATCAGATACATGGAAAGCAGCAAGGCAGGACGTAGGGCGTGATCCCATTATAACTGAGTAAATATTTAAACGTGTATACAAAAAGACAGATGAAGCGCTCAAGTCAAAATGTTGGCTTTTATGGGTGGATAGATTGTTGGGTTATGTTTTTGTTTTTTAATTCTTATTTTGTAAAGAATCTTGGCGATCAATTCGGTTTCTCAAGTTGAGTTGCCTTCAAACTGCTTAGTTGCTATTAGCAAATGCCTGCCAAGGACCCAGGTTGAGCCCTGAGTGCACGCCAGACGATGCATCTGTAGTCTAGGAAGGAAAAAGGAAGGGAAGAGAACAAATGCTGAAATTTCTTTTTTTAAAAAAAAATTTCAATTTAAAACACCGCCAAAGGATTGCTTTTGACTCCCCACTGTCTCAAACCATGTCAGATGGTCATTTTTAACCGCAGGGGGGTCTGGGAAGTTGGATGTTTATAAACAGGCCCACCGCTGCCTGAGCAAAATCGAGATTCCGGTTAGGGACCTTGCAGTAGCCACGTCCCAGAACAATGGTGGCCGTAACCTCATTTCCCGCGTGCTTCACCGCCTGCTGTGCTAGTGTTACAGGTGGTTTGTGTCTGTCATTCAGGACTATTATTATTCCATGTCACAGAGAGAGAAACTGAAATCAGGGAGGTGAAGCTGCGTGCTCCACGGTGTCAGACACACCCGGGATTCTAGCATCGTCTCGTCTGGGTCCAGAGCATCTGGGTCCACCCATCACCAGGGCATAACAAGAAAAACAGTCACTTAGGGATCAGCACACACATGTCAAAGAACAGTCATTTCTTCTTGAAGCACACTTGTGGCCTCTTGGGTCCCTTAAGACGAGAGAGAGAGAGAGAGAGAGAGAGAGAGAGAGAGAGGGAGAGAGAGAATCCCACTCCACACTGTCAACACGGAGCCCAATGGGGGGCTCGATCTCATGAACTCTGAGACCATGATCTGAGCCCAAATCAGGAGTTGGTTGCTTAACTGACTGAGCCACCCAGGCGCCCCGTAGACTCTGCCCTTCTGACACGCTCCCAGGTGGTGGCCACACTGGTGGCTGCAGACCACTCTCTGAGTGTCCCACCTCCCTGGGGCTGATCTCCTGGATTCCAACAATGCCCACAGAATACAGCGCCACGGGGAGCAAAGGCCACCGCACAGGACCCAACAGGACAACTCTTCACGTGATGAAACCAGGCCGAGGAGAGCTTTGCTCCCGCCTGTTTCCTTGAGGAGGGAACCTGCTCCCTCCACTACGTCGGGTCCAGGCCTCTGGAAGGACCAAGGGACAGCCCTCAGACCCACAGGGGCGTCGAGAACTTGACGCTCTTGAGACATTGGCCCTTGTCTTCATCTTCGATGTCTCGGGAACTGGGGCTCTTGACTTTGGTTCTTTGCACTAAGGTGGCGATGACGACGATGACGATGAGAAAGACGACTGTGATGGAGATGAGGGAGGAGAGTAGGAGGAGGGGAAAGAGAAGGAAGAACACAACGCAGAGGAAGGGGAGGAGCGGGTAGATGTTGAGGAAGGAGGAGGCGGGAGGTCACTGAGTTTACTGAATATGCCAGGTGTCATCTACTCCTCAAGGTCATGTTCGGAGGGTTGTACTACTTTTATACCCATTTTACATGTCAGGAAGCTGAGCCCAGAGGCGCTGAGCAACCTGCCCAACCCCAGGCTGTTGGCCAGGGACAGACCTGGGGTGTCACCGCTGCCACTGCCCCGCCGGCCTCGGCATCCCCTGGAGCCGGGCTGCCACGAGGGAGAACACAGATGTTGTCCAGTGGGATGGATATTTCAGTGCACGGTCTGAACATCACAGGACGTTCGTGTTTGCGCACATGCGACGCTGACCGTGAGAAACGCACGGCGAACGCGGAAGCCTGCTCCCCGCTGAATCAAGGCCAGCGGGGTCCACGGTCGCGTGCACTCACGCAGACGCAAACCTCGACACCCCTCCGCTCACCTCGTGCTGTTGGGAGCCACACCCGTCCCCACCCGGTGTCTGACGGCCGACCCTCCTTCCCGCCCTTCACGGGTAACACGCAAACCGCCAGCCTCCCGACGCCAATTCACAGGCAAACTTCAGGTGTCTTTCAAGGTGAAGTGCCGTGTGTACTGAAGTATTTGTGTATTTCCTGCCCCAATTGTGTATTTCAGGAGTCCAAAAATGAGCAAATGTCTGTCTTCTTTTTTCTTTAATGTGTTATGGATGATGTTTTGAGTGTTGTGTTCCTAACCCCATTTTTACCGGAAGCCCTGCCGTTTTGACGTGTGATCTTGCAGGGCATGGTGATTTTAGGAACCACCTGTCCCTTCGAGGCAGAACTGACTGCACGCGGACTGGGTTAGTCACCTGACCATCTGGGAGCCTTAGTTTCCTCATCTGTAGAATGGGCACAGCCCGTTTAACACGTAGCAACCTCCTCGCAGAGGGCAGTAAAAAGAGCCTGCACTTGGTGTCTAGGGACCAGGTCACGGGCCAGGATCCAAGACCCCTGGGGTTCTCTAAGCATCAGCTTCCTGGGCTGATGGCCCCCCAGTGGCCCTGAGAGGAAGATGCCACTCCAGCGACAGGACACGCGGGTCTGCACAGTTGAGTGACCCACCCCTGGCTTGCCGGTTCCCTGTTCTGCCCTTGCCCTACAGCTGCTGGTCGGGGCCCCCTCTTCCCAAGCCACACTTTTTGTATCATTACCGTGGGCTTATTTGGCACTTTGAGAACGGAAATAGTCCCAGAGCATGTGTTCGTTAGTTCACTCTTCGTTTGGGAATGTTTCTAAGGAGAATATACAGTCACAGCCACGATCTCGGAAACGATCTCTTCCATCCCCAAATAATAACTGAGATGGTTCAACTGTGTATTTTCCTATAAGGAAAGGAAATCGAATTAATTTTTAAAATTGGGAAGAAAATATCAGTAAGGTGCAAAGGAAAAATGAGAAGTTCCACGCGTTCAACCCACCATTAATCCCTCGGTGGATTTAATTCCAGGCCCTTCTCTATGACACGTCTCCTCTGGGTGACACAGGCTATGTACCCCATGTTCACTCAGTATCACATCATAAGCGTGTCCCCTTGATTAAAAATGCTTTTTAATCACGAGTTTTAATAATTGCTATAAATATTCCACCTCAAGGACATTCGATAATTTATTTAGCGGTTTTTGCAGTGTTGGACATTTAATTTTTTAAAAAGTCAAATAATGCCATGATTGATGTCTGTTTATATTAACCCATTTTCATTTCCTGGTTATTTTCGTGGGCCAGCTTCCCAAAAGTGGAACTATCGAATAAAATAGATGAGTGGGTTTTTTTTTTTTTAACATTTATTCATTTTTTGATAGAGAGAGAGTGTGAGCAGGGGAGGGAGAGAGAGAGAGAGACGGAGACACAGAATCTGAAGCAGGCTTCAGGCTCTGAGCTATTAACACAGAGCCCGACGCGGGGCTCGAACTCACAGACCGGGAGATCATGACCTGAGCCGAACTCGGGCACTTGACTGACTGAGCCACCCAGGTGCCCCTATTTTTTAAAAATTCATTCATTTATTTTGAGAGAGAGAGAGAGAGTGAGCGAGCAGAGAATGGGCAGAGAGAGAGAGAGAGACAGACAGAATCCGAGGCAGGCTCCAGGCTCAGAGCTGTCAGCACAGAGCCCGACGTGGGGCTCGAACTCACAGACTGTGAGATCATGACCTGAGCCGAAGTCGGACGCCCAACCGACTGAGCCCCCCAGGCGCCCCGAGTGTTTTTAATATATGTTCACACCCACATGATCAACCAGTTGTTCCTTATCATGAACGTGTTTCTAACAATGTATGACACTCTGTTGTTCCACACTATCCTGGATCTGAGTATTATTATTTAAAAAAAAAAGTCTTTGTCCAATTAACTTTTAAAACGGTCTCTCATTGTCTTGATTACATTGATTAATTCTGAATATATTTCTTCACAGATCCATTACTAAGAATTTCATAAATTAGAGCCCTAAAGGGAACGTCTCAGCTGGATTTTGAGGCTCGTTCTCTCTGAATGGGCTGGAAGGCCTAATACTCCGTGCCGCCAAGAAGCCCTCCGGCCTTCAAATTCAGGTCGGCTGGGCGGGAAAGCAGGGGAGAGGAAGTTACTTTTTTGGCTTTGCGGCAACCTGAACTTTCAGACCGCATTGGCATTGGAGGCCCCGAGTGGGGAATCGATGGTCTGGGGCGTCAGGCCTGTTTTGGGGTTCGCTGTGCTCTGGACTGAACCCTGAGGTGACATGTGATGGGCCCATCGCGTGGGTCTGAGAACGTTTTGGTCTCTGTGGGGGGGGATGAATCACAAGGACAACAGGAACAGGTCGCAGCCCCACTATGTGTTTCCACGGGTTACACTAAATGGCGCAGTTGGGTGTGGAGAACTTGGGTGACTGGCTATGGCCCTGTCCCCTGGCCCTGGGCGACTTTTATGACTTTATTCAGCTGTAACCTTCGGGAGGCGTCTCAATGACACCAGAGCGGCTTTCTCTCCCCGCTCAGCCAGCTCACCAGACACGCTTTTCCTTTCCAGGACCACATCCATCATGGGCCTAAATTCAGGAACCGTCTTGGCATTTATCAATCAGCCAGAAAGCAGAGCCGGCGTTAGCAGACATCTCATTAATTTCACAAGTGTGATTTATGCCCTATTTAAACTATGGATTAAATTCCACGCAAGGGGAAAGAGAAATCAAACAATTAAAACAGTCTTCTCCCTGGGACAGTTTGGAGGCTCACAGCACCGTGAGTGAGGGAACAGAGCTGCTAGACAGGCTGTGGCATTGGGAATCAGGAGACCCAAGTTCAAGGCCAGCCGGGGGACTGCAGGCCAGTCAGAAGCCACTGGCCTTCAGTGCTCTCACCTGATGATTAAAAAGAGTCACGTGGAAGGCACCTTGCGGGGAGCAAAGCACTGTCCATTCGGTGGTGGTGGCATAAGACGCCCACCTCCCTTGCACGTTGGTTCTGGCACAACCAATGTAGTTTGTAAGGTTGTATAATCCTTTAAAAAATGTCTTTTGTAGGGGCACCTGGGTAGCTCAGCCAGTTAAGCATCTGACTCTCGTTTCATTTAATTTTTTTAATGTTTACTTACTTTTGAGAGAGAGAGAGAGAGAGAGAGAGAGACAGCATGAGCACGCTCAAGCGGGGGAGGGGCAGAGAGACAAGGGAACAGGATCTGGAGCGCGTGCAGCGCTGACCGCAGAGAGCCCGATGCGGGGCTCAAACTCATGAGCCGTGAGATCATGACCTGAGCTGAAATCGGACGCTTAACCGACTAAGCCACCCAGGCGCCCCAGACTCTTGATTTCAGCTCAGGTCTTGATCTCACGGTTCATGGGATCAAGCCCCGCCTCGGGCTCGGTGCTGACAGCATGGAGCCTGCTTGGGATTCTCTCTCTCCCTCGCTCTCTGCCCCTCCCCTGCTTATGCGCATGTGCACGCATGCACACACACACTCTCTCTCCCTCAAAATAAACATTTTAAAAGTATTTATATGTTTTGTAAATGCGTATGTACTTTTTGTATCTATGCATACCACATATTATGTATTGATATATGATCTATATCATATATAGATTTATGTGCATGAACATATATACATGTATATATGTATACTTAGATATACATAAGTATATTGATATGTATAAATATGATATACATAGATGTATATAAAAATACATTTTTATCCATGTTTTATTTATTTTAAATGTTTATTTATTTATTGTTGAGAGAGACAGTACAAACGGGGGTCGGACAGAGAGAGAATCCCAAGCAGGTTTCACACTGTCAGCACAGAGCCCGACGTGGGGATTGAACTCAGACACCGTGAGATCATGACCCGAACCGAGGTCGGATGCTCAACCAACCGAGCCACCCAGGAGCCCCTCCCTATTTTATTTGTAGCTGTAATTATACATCACAGGCAGACCACTTTTTCAAATGAGAGGATACTTTGTGTTTTTCTGTAAACCCTGTTGGTTATTTCTACAGCGTTCCTCCATCAGAATGCTTTTTGAAGAAAAATCTGCAACGTAAAATAGAGAATCGACCGAGCCAGAGTTTCCTTCATAACACTGGCTGGGCTGGAGGAATTCTAGAAGGTGACCCAGGCAAAACACGCTGGGGTGAGCCTGCCCCCGGACTGAGCCCCACTGTGTCCGAATAAAGGCTCCTGGTGGCAGATTTTAGCATCTAAACTATAGCTTCATGGTCGTCGAGTGGCTGCAGACTTTCTCTGTGTTTCCTACAATCTCAACAACTCATTGGTGCTTTTACGGTGATGATAATATTTATCTCTCCAGGCAGATGGCCACGTTCATGCTCATTTAGCCACAGCAGACTGTCCAGTGTGCGGCTGAATTGCTTCCTTCCCCAGCATTATCTGCTTGGCTAATTGAGTTTGGTTAATCGAGGTCGTGATGAATGAAGCCCGAAGTGGCTGCCTGGGGCGTCGCCTGTTGGCGAGGTCAGGTGGGGAGACCAGTCCTTCAAAGGGTGGGCTGCCGGAGAAAACCCGAACAAGGCATCTCGGCAGGACCCCTGGGACGGGGCTGACTTCTCCCTGGGCCCAGCGCCAAGGGACGCCAGGACTTTTGGGGGCCCAGGAAAATGGTCCAACTGCTTTTAGAATCAGGAGAAATAATGGCTTGGAGGAGACAGAGAGCAGGGTGTCTGGAAAGCTCCGGGATGCTGAGTGCAGAAGGGGCTAGCAGGGGCGGGAGGAGGAGGGTCCCACTAGCATGCTGGAGACCTGTGGCAGGGGTGGGGGGTCTATACAGGGGGGTAGTGACAGGGTAGGAGTCTGGGGAATGGAGGGCAGGGGTGGGAGACTGGTGCCATCCTCTGGGGATACAGAGATGCTGGGTCTGTGCGTGGAGAGCAACGGCAGAGACCTTACAGCCACATCGGCACCCGCCCCCCGACCCCCGCCACCGTCCTTCCCCAGCGACCCCGAGGACACTCCTTCCTGCCCTGTGTCCACCTCGTGCCACACCTCACCCCTCCACCTGCTGCTTCCCACCCTCTGCAGAGGGGCTGTGGGTGAGCATCACCACCACCTCCCTGCACCCCGCTCCCACCCCTGCCTGCTCTCTGCTGCTCCTTTAACTGGGTTCGCGGCAGCCTAGAGCACAAGCTGAATGATCCCTTTGTGTTCTAACCTTCTTTACAGCTTAGTTGGAACTTCTCTAACATGTGCACCCAGATTCCTCCAGAGGTAAAAGCAAGGGTTCATCTCCCCGGGGGCCTGGGGTGGGGTGGGGGTGGGGTGGCTGCAAAGGCTGGAGTTTATTTAGAGCTTGTGTTTTATCTTGTAAACCCTCACGGCTCTCATATTCTGCCACAATACACGTCTGTATCTTCTTAACGGAAAAATAAGTGTCCCTGGCAAGTCTCTGGGCAAACTCCGTGCTCCAGGGAAGACAGGCGAGACGGGCGAGGCGTCCAGGGCTCCAAAGGCAAGGAGGGGTCGCTGTGGGTGCCGATCCTGGGCTCGAACGACCCTGAGGCCAGCGGCTCCCTGTGCTGTGCACCTGTGCTGTGCCTTCCTGGTCCTGCGCCCAGCCCGCCTGAACCCCGTTTTGAGAGATGGGGGCAGACTCTCAAGGGTAGAGGCTGGCCGTCACTCCTGCCTCCCAGCAGACGACATTCTTACAAAGCATCGCCTTGAACATCTCGTGTGGGGATAACACAGACACAATTCGGTCACTCGCCACATCAGCATGCTTTCGCGTAGTTGCTCACTTTTAAGAAATAGTTACTAAAAGCCGACTGTGTCCAAACCCCTCGCTAGACACTTGGGAAACGCTGGCCCCCGGACAGACCAGTCTCTCTCGGGGTCTGGCATGCTGGCGATTTCAGGGTGTTTGCTCGAGCAAAGCCAGACTGGAAGGCAGAAAAACGCATCTGTGTCTGGGTGAAGTGGGGCGTGTTTCTGGGCACACCCGGGCTTCCCAGTTCAGCATTTACAGAAGGGCCTGCTCTTTGGGGTTGGGGCGCTCGTCCCAAGAGCAAGAGGGGGTGCACAGTGTCACACAGACTTGGGAAAGGTTGGGGAGCCGGTGCCCGGGAGAGATGTGGGACGTACATTTGCAGGTTAGATTGCGGTAGATCCTGTGGGCCAGCTCTCTCCAGCGTTTCCACACGTAGCCCCTCTTCCCTGCAGCATCTGTTAACATCTGGCCGCATGGGTTCTGCTGCGCCCCCTTTCAGAAACGCCCATCTTCACCTTTTCCTGCTGGTTTGGGGCCCCAGCGTTTTCCTCTCTGGTCTGCCTTTGGAGGAGACTTCACCTGTTCCCTCCTTTGGAGAACGTGTGGAGCTGGACGCAGCTTGATGGTGTTTTTTGGGATGGTGCGCGTGTGGCCCGAGGTTGCTGGGTGCACAGCCCGTCCCCGGTGGGGGGGGGGGGGCGTCACCAGGAGCTTAGGGACGACGTAGGGATAAGGAGGATCTTGCTGCTTTAGACGGCTTTGGCACAGCCGCTAAAATGGTAACAACCAGCCAGAAACATTAAAAATCACAACAACAAAACGGAACAGGGGTGGGGCGGGGGGAGGCCCTCAGGAAGGAAACACCAAGTCCGTGCAGCCAAGAAAGGTAATTTAGACATAAAGTGGGGAAGCAGTTCCCGAGACTGCCCTGGCCGGCTTGGAGCTTCAGAAAAACACGGTGACCCGCTTCAGGGCCTAGGGAGCTCGGGGAGGGGCGGGGGGGGGGTGCGCAGGGAGGGGGCGTGGAGGGGTGGGGAGGGACTGAGAAGACACCGATGCCCCCAGGCTCCCAGCTGGCCAGGCCGTCCTTGCAAGCCGCCCCGCAGCCAACGCTTCCCGGACCCACGGTGGGGACCCGGGGCGCCCTGCCACCCCGTCCACCCCTTCCGCGCGTCCCCGGAAACTTCTCTGGCATCCCGTTAAGTTTCCCAGGTGATAAAACAGCCCTGCGTCCCATCCTCCTCTTCTTCCATATTCTAGTTCCCTTCCCATCTCTCCTCCGGCCCTGCCGTTCTCCCGAACATCTCCCCCGCTGCGCCCCGCGCCCCCCAGGCGCACTGGCTCGCACGCCGCGGTGGCCTCAGCTTACACAAAGGAACCACGGCCACGCAGCTCCACGAGCCACAACCGCGAGGGTATTTTTGACCGTGCAGCTGCATCTGCCTGGGAGCGGGCTGCAGAGACGCGGGAAGACGGCGGGGTCTTAAATAGCAGCTCTGAGACGTTGGCTGTTGCTGGGCCAGGGGGCTGCTGCCCTCCCCCCTGCCCCCGACACCTCTCAGCCTGGGTCGCCGTTGCCGTGTTCCCGCGTGGGTTCATGGCCAGAGAGGGGCCCAAGGTCTCGCCGGGGTCTCCTCTTGCCACGGGAACGACAGTTCTCAAGCGGGACACGTGGCCGTGTCTGGAGACATTGGACTGCCGCGACTAGGGGTGGGGGGTGTGGCTGGCATCTGGCCGGTAGATAGAGGCCAGGGATGCCGTCCGACATCCTGCAGTGCCCAGAACAGCCCTCACCACCGAGAACGACCTGGGCGCAAACCTCGCCGGGGCCCTGGGCCGAGAAACCTTGAACTACATCCTTTTGTCTCCCTCCCTTGGCGGCCCCATCGTAGATTCTGGCAGAACTTGGGCTAGAATAAGGTTGAATCGGCCTCAACTGTTTTTGTGCAACTGTTATGGGTTTCATAGATCACTTGAAAAATTTTTTGTAATGTTTATTTGTTTTTGAAGGAGAGAGAGAGACAGAGCACGAGCAGGGGAGGGGCAGAGAGAGAAGGAGACCCAGAACCGGAAGCAGGCTCCAGTCTCCGAGCCGTCAGCCCAGAGCCCGACGCGGGGCTCGAACTCACGGTCTGTGAGATCGTGACCTGAGCTGAAGTCGGACACTTAACTGACTGAGCCACCCTGGCGCCCCTAATGTTTATTTATTTTTGACAGAGACAGAGCGTGAGCAGGGGAGGGGCAGAGAGAGAGGGAGACACAGAATCCGAAGCAGGCTCCAGGCTTCGAGCTGTCCGCACAGAGCCCCACCTGGGAGTCGAACCTTGTTTTTTGTTTTTGTTTTAAGTTTATTTCTTTATTTTTGGGGGGAGGGGAGAAAGAGAGAGACAGAGAGAGAGAGAGAGAGAGAGAGAGAGAGAGAGAATCCCAAGAAGGCTCCACGCTGTCAACGCAGAGCCCGACATGGGGCTTGAGCTCACGAATGGGAGATCGTGACCTGAGTCCAAGTTGGCTGCTTAATGGACTGAGGCACCCTTTTCTTTTCTTTTTTGAAATTTTTAAATGTTTCTTTATTTTTAAGAGAGAGAGACGCAGATTGAGAGCACGTCGTGCAGGGGAGGGGCAGAGAGAGAGAGGGAGACCCATTCTGAAGCAGGGTCCAGGCTCTGAGCTGTCAGCACAGAGCCCGACGCGGGGCTCGAACCCACGGACTGCGAGATCCTGACCTGGGCTGCGGTCGGGAGCTCCACCGATTGAGCCGCCCGGGCGCCTCATCACAGACCTCTTTCAGGAAGTCACTCTGCATTCTGAAGTCAAATAAACGTATCTGAAGTGGGAACTGGGTGTGATGACAATGTTTTCGAAACCAATTGTCACCCGCCACCGATAGACGGCACGCCTCGAAATAAGTACAACGAAGATACAGCCCAGGTTACTCACGCTGTTGGCTGGAGGCGGTTGCCCACGAAGACGCTGAACGCAAGGCTCCCTTTCCGGTGGTTGTTGCAACTCATGTGGCCGAACGAGGCGGTGGACAGGCCAGCAGGCCGTGGAGCACTTTCTCCCGGAGGGAGGAA
The DNA here is from genome assembly GCF_018350215.1 of Panthera leo. Taxonomy (NCBI): domain Eukaryota; kingdom Metazoa; phylum Chordata; class Mammalia; order Carnivora; family Felidae; genus Panthera; species Panthera leo. Next base: position 5,298,868 of record NC_056681.1, read on the forward strand.
GAAGCTGCAGGAATCAGCCTTCTCTCTCTGCGGGGTGATACTCCCTCCGGCCCTGCCTTCTTGGGGGCTGCGGGTGGTGCACACCTCGTACTGAGGGACACCACAGCCCGCCCTTCCTAGGCCCACCAGGGAGCTGGTCCCCCGCTCCGCGAGACTCTAGGAGGGACCATCGGTACAGCCACCCCCCGCCCTGCAATCCCAAGCAAGCCACCCAAGATTTCTCAGCCTCCGTTTCCTCATCTGGAAAACGGGGATTTGTATCCACCGCCAGCGTGGTTGCAAGAGCTCAGGGGGAGAACAAACACACATTCCGAGCTCGGCTCAGCGCCAAGCGTGATGACTCTTAATAATTTCGCCCTTATCCTGATGCATCATCCGAAAGAAAGTGGTAGACAGCGTCTGCTATGATATGAGGCAACAGACACCTACATACCTTTAATGAGATTTGCATGTTATGTCAATATGTACACATGAACATGCACAGAAGGCTGTAAGCGTTCTAGAAGCCGAATTGCCCTTCCTGACCTTCAGATCCCTCAAGGACTGCAGGTAAAGCTCTGATTTCCCAGCCGGCTTCCTCCTTCTCATGTGCCTGGAGAACGACTCCCTTGCTGCTCCGAAGGGCCCAGATCGCTACTCTTAGCCCCGAAGAAATTCCCAGGAGGCCAGGGCAGTCTTGGAATCCGTGAGCCCGGAGAGGTGTTGGCCGCAGCGATGGGAATCAAGACCCAGGAGGATGGAGTGTCACGTCTGAGCTCCCTTGTCCCTGTTCCTTGCTCCAAGCAAGGCTCCTACCTGTGCCCCACACCCCAATCCCCTGCCCAGCCTCCCCGCCCAAGCAAAGCCCAAGCCAGACCCTGTCCCGGACAGGGAGCCGGGGCTCGGCCTGGCTAAAGGGTCATTTCCTGCGGTTGGAACCCAACTGCCCTCGGCTCTGACGTGGATGGGTGGCCTTTGGACCTGAGGCTCAAGGACCCGTTCCGCTGTCGTGGGTGTGGGTCCTCCCGGCTGTTAAAAGCTTGTGAGGGACAACATCCGTAGCTGCAAAATGAGGATAATAATCCTTCCGGCCTCCAAGAGCTGACTCAAGGGTTGGGTGGGACAGGGTAGTCCAACGTTTCGCCTGGAGGCTGGGACACAGGGAACCTGAAATGGATGGCAGCTGCTACGAACGGTTTTAGGTCACGCGGAGTTTGCCCGTGGGAAATAGACCCGCCGAGCCCTCAGTAGTCGGTCAAGGGGAACCTTGGGCTGGAATGTTTTCTTTCCTTCTTTTTTTAATTAAAAAATGTTAATGTTCGTTGATTTTTGAGAGACAGAGAAACAGTGTGAGCAGGGGAGGGGCAGAGAGAGAAAAGGAGACACGGAATCCGAAGCAGGCTCCAGGCTCCGAGCTGTCAGCGCAGAGCCCGGTGCGGGGCTCGAACTCACGAGCTGCCAGATCATGACCTGAGCCGAAGTCGGACGCTTAACCGACTGAGCCACGCAGGCGTCCTGAACTAGAAATTTTTCTAAAAAGCAAACATTGGTGGAGTTATTGGACTCTTTCTGCTGCCAGGTGGTGATAAGTGCTATGGAGAAAAATGAAGGCGGGAAGGGGATGGGGTGTGTGTGTGTGTGTGTGTACAATTTAAACGTACAGCGGTGAAAGCCTCAAAGGGAAGGCGATATTTGTGTAACAATCTACACAAAATGAGGGAGTAACCCACTGGAATAGCAAGGAGCCTATTTCAAGTAGAGGAAGCAGCCAGTGCAAAGGCCCTGGGGCATCTGAGGGCTGGCAAGGAGGCAGGTGGGCTGGAGCAGAGGGAGCTGGGGGAAGAGTGGGCAGAGCGGGCAGAGGCCGGGGGAGGTGGTGTGGGACCTGAGTCACAGCCACGATGTCGTGAGATGCGGATCCGTGGGAGGATCACGAACAAAGAAGTGACAAGGACTCGCCTTGCACCTTAACAGGACCCCTTTGGCTGCTGAGATGCAGATGTGAGAGCCAGGCAGACCCAGGAGCCCGGGAGGAGGCAGCCGCGGGCCTCTATCCAGGTGAGAAACGGTGTGGATTGCAGCATGGTGGGGCGACAGGTATCCAGAAGGACTCCTGCTTTCCCTGCTTGAGCTCCCACCCTGCTTTCTGTCCTGGCCCCCTCGGGCCATCGCAGTGGGGACTGAGAGGATGGGGGAAGGACAGAGCTGACTGCAGGTGGCCAGGGATGGCTGCGAAGGGTGTGAAAGCTGGCCGAGAGCAGGCCCTTGACCTTGGGTTGGCAGGAGCCAGGACCCCCACGGCCGCACTCTGGCCAGCGGGGAGGGTAGACAGAAATTCACAGGCTTCCCAGGCTGAGCAGGGCAGGGCCGCCTCCACGTCCTGTCTCCCACAGAGGCTCAGATCCATGCGAGGGCAGGCGCAGTGTTATTCCAGCTGAAGACGGCAGGGACCCTCCCAGCACGGCACAGGGAGAGAGTGGGCAGGACATTCCTGTGCTGGACGGGGGCTAGGCCGTGGGGGTGCAAAAGATCCCCGTCATCTGGTAGAATATTCCGCACGGACTGGGCTTCGGTCCTGGGGGGAGGGCGCTGGAAAGGGCGTCTGGGTGCCCCAGGACCTAGTGGTGGCCTTTTTGAGTGTCTGGGTTCCTGGGGAGCAGTGCTTGGGGAAGCCAAGATAGGTGATTATTCACAAATAAGCCGGGATGGCGGAGAAAGAGAGGGAAGGCAAAAGGGGAGATAAAACCGGGAAGTGGAGACGGCGTCAGGCAGAGCCAGGAGTGAGCGTTTCCTCGCGCACGTCTCTGCATAACTCATGGCCCTGCTATTTGCTGAGCGCCTGTGTGGGGCCAGATTCTGTGCTCCCCCACCCCCCCCACCCCGGTCTCCTGTGTTCACCCCACAGCCTGGGATGTTCTCTCCGCTCCCCCGACCCAAGGATGGGCCAAGGGCTTCCTCCCCCTGAGAACAAAGCCCTCCTCTCTCTCCAGGGTATTGCTGTGCATCTCGTCTGTCTTGTGTGAGCTCTAGGCTTCTCCCTCCAGGATCCTCCTGCCCTCTGGGGGCATTTGGGGGTGTCGGGGGGCATATCTGGTTGTCCAGACTCGGTGAGGCAGGGGATGCCCCTGGCACGGGGTGGGTAGGGACCAGAGATGCTGCTGAAATCCAGCGATGCCCAGGATGGCCGGCCGCAGGGAAGGACCCGTCCCAGATGTCGGTGGTGTGGAGGGTGGGAAGCCCGTGGGAAGCCCAGTTCTGGGGGCGACGGAGGGTGGGCGTCTTGGGTGGAAGCATGTCTCCACGCACCAGCAGCCGTCCTGACCTTGCTATTGTGGTGTCCTCTCTTCCCCTCAGCCCTTGCCAAAAGACGGGAAAACTGCCCCATTTGACAGGTGAGGGATTGGGCGGCTGTCCCTGGACTTGGGGGTGGGGACAGAGGGAGCTGGAGAGCCCCCGGAGGAAAGACACGGCTGCCACTGGCATTTTAATGAGCACGTCGGCCCCGCACAGACCTGGGAGGACACCACCACCGTGCCCACGTGTAGCACGCGTTTCTCTGGGTTCGTGGCCGTCATGGACGCAGGGGCAGGCCTGCCTTCTGGGAGCCCTAGTTCTCTGATCTTGTACGGCCAAGATACATGAAGGTCCCCCCCCCCCCCCAGGTCCCCGCAGGGAAGGATTGGCCACCTGAGCTGTTAGGATCTCCACCAGCAGGCAGCCGTCTGTGGTCAGCCCTTGGGCTTAGACGGTTGTCCCGCCCAACGCCTCATCCCTCCTGGGGTGGCCAGTGTCCCCTGACCGATGGACACAGGGCTGTAAACACCTGGCCAGCTCGGCCCTACTCGGGACAAGTCCCCCTGGACCCCCACCCACCCTTCTTACTCTCCAACCCCTTCACCAGTGTGGATCCCAAGGGCACCCTGATGATCCTTCTGGAGCTCACTTACGTGCACCTCGGGGTCTGCTTCCTGGGAACCTTGGCCCAAACGGCCCCCATTTCTCTGCAAAATCCTCCTCCTGGGGTTCTCCGCCACCACACCTGCTCCGTGGAGACAAAAGTGCCCTGAAAACCTGGACAGAATCCTGCCACATCCCGGATTGACCCCTTCTGTCACTTCCTATGGCAGTTAAAAGAAAATTCCATCTCCACTTAGCCTGCACACGCTGAAACGTCACCTCCTCCGGGAAGGCCATCCTGACCTCTCTCTGCCCAAACCACACTCTGCTCTGCTCTTTGCCGGCCCCTCCACCTGGCCGTCGATCGGCAGTGGCACAGGAATGTTGCCAACAACCGGGCCGGTGCGTTTGGGAGTGGACCCTCCCCCAGCTGAGCTTCCGGATGAGAACACAGCTCTACAGACACCTCAGTTGTAGCATTTTGACACCCTCATGAGAGAACCCAACTAAGCCGGGCCCACACTCCAATCCATGGGAACAATTGTGAGGTCCTAAAAACGTGCTGCTTGAAGCCGCTGAATTTGTGATCCTTTGTTATGCAGCCATAGAAAAATAATACCCTTATTATTAGAAAAGTGTAGGTCACACCAGCAGACATTCATTCGATGGTATTGTTACCTTAATTCCTTTACGCGTCGGTCCTGCAAGTGAGGGTTATCACAGGGAAGTTCTGGGTCTTGCAGAAATGCTGGTGCTTTGACCAGCAAAATCTGGAACCCCAGGGCTTCATCTCGGGGTGTCCCATTATCAGCAGACCAGCTTTGGCCAGCTTTGAGCAGCACTGGGCGTCTTACCATCTAAATCTGATCTCAGGACAACTAAGAGCGTTTTTAAAATTACGAAATACGTAAAAAATTAAAAGAACATCGTAAGCATTAGAATCAAAGGTGTGTGTGCACGTGTGTGTGTGATGTGTGCGTGCGTGTGTGCATCCGTACGCAGGCGGACGTGTGTCTAGGAGTGAGGTTGGTCAAGGCCGGAGCAGGCAAGACGACGGTGCTCTCCCTCCCGCCGACTCGGGCTCAAGCCCCGAGTAGCTGCGGGGGGTGGGTGAGGGACGGGGGACTGTCTGCCTGGGTCCTGATCCCCAGCTGGCCGTCAGCGGGGACACAGGGCTGATGGGACCCCAGATGTCAATATCCACAGCAAATGCGAGACCATTTAGGTACAATTTAGCAGAAATGAGTCATCCTGCAGACATAAACATTTTAATCGGAGTGACAATTTATTCAAACAATTTGACAATGCTCACACATGCAGAACAGATGGGCTGGGGTGGGGGGCCCAGCAAGCGAGCCAGTGGGGGAGGAGCCCCCGGCAGACGCTGGGCGGGCTGCCGGGGGTGCAAAATGGAAGGTAAGGGGCTCCCTGCCCCTTCCTGCCAGCAGAGGGGCTCCTGGAATGAGCGCAGGTCCCGAACCCCCGGGGAAACCTGCCTGCAGTTTCAGCCACCTCTGTCTGATGCCCAGACTGCTGGAGATGCGAGGGAAATTCTGGGGAGGGGAAGGCCAATCATCTACTCACGCAGCCATTCGAAGAATTTGCTCAGCATCTGTTATGGGCCAGGCACTGTGCTGGAGGGTGTGTGTGTGTGCGTGTGCACGTGTGCCCAAACATGTATGGGTGGGTGCACATGTACGTGAGCGGGCGCACATGTGTGTGCACAGCCTAAACGATTATTAATGTCTCAGGGTTTTTGAATTTGGCGTGCGTAGCTACCTGAGGCTGGCCCGGAAGCAGTCCCAGGACAAGGATTTTGGTCAAGGGGTTCGTTTGGGAAATAACCCTGGGAAGCTCCCATAGCATATGAGGAAATGAGGGAAGGAAGGGCATGAAGCTGACACAGGGTATGTTAATGGTCAGGTCACCCGGCAGGTGACCTCCTGGAATCTCACTGGACTCCTGGGAGGTGGTATATAGGCCATGCTTCAGGGGAGTCCTTCCCAAGGGCTGAGGGAGCCAGGCATTTGTCCTTCACTCCCGCTCTCTTTCCCTTATATCACTTGCTCTGGACGAAGACGCTGCCGTGTCGAGGACACTCAAGGAGTCTATGGAGAGATGCTCACGGCAAGGAACTGAGGCCTCCTGCCAACGGCCATGCGAGGGCGCCATCTTGGAAATGGGACTTCCAGCCCCAACCAAGCCTTCAGATGATACAGCGTTTGCTGACATCCTGACCCCAACCTCATGAGAGATGCTGGGCCAGACCCGCCTAGTTAAGCCCCATCCAGATGCGACACAATGTCTGCGGGGTAATTAGCTATGCAACAACAGACAACTCATACGATGCCTGTTTCTCCAGTCAATCGTAAAGGAACCTGCAGAGTTCTTAAGGACTGTCGTGATCCTCATTCTGCAGATGAGGGGACCAGGGCAGAGTGGTGGGGCCACCTTCTGTAGTGACGCAGCCAAACATTTTCAGAGCTGGGATTAGACCCCAGGTCTGTCCCACTCTGAGACTGTATTAGTCCGTGTACTCTAGGGGACGACAATCGATAGGATATAGAAAAGAGAAGATACAGTATAGAAATTGCCTCCTGCCATTACAGAGGCCAAGAAGTCCCATGATCTGTCATCTGCAAACAAGAGACCCAGGAAAGCCGTTGGTATAATTCAGTCCTAGTCCGAAGGCCCCAAAACCAGTGGGGGCAAGGGGGTGGGAGAACTGGGTTGGGTGGGTGGGGTCGATGGTGAAGAGACCTGGTCTAATCTCAAAGCCCAAGAACCAGGAGCACCGATGGAGGTCTCAGCTCAGGCAGACAGAGTGAGTTTGCTCACCTTCCGCCATTTTGTTTTGCTCAGGCACCCAGTGGATATGGTGCTGCCCGCCTGCACTGGTGAGGGCATCTTCTTTACCAGGCCTACTGATTCACCTGCTAATCCCTTCTAGAAACACTCACCACCACCACCACCCCATACACACCCAGAAATAACGTTTTACCGGCCATTTCACACATCAAATTCATCACCACAGAGACCAATTGTCTTAACACCGTGGCATACCCGACCCCTGTCTGTCCCAACGCCCGGTGGAGAGTCAAGAGGAAAAGTAGGGGTGCGGGGTGACATTGAACCGATACAAGTAATTTCAGTCTGTATGCTTCTTTTCCTCAGTGATAAGTTCGTCAGGAAAGAGCCCTGAGTGAGTGGTGAGCCCCCAGCATGCAGGGCAGACGCGCTGGAAGAGACGTTTGACAAGCAGGCCACCGTCTTGGAGCAGGGGTGAGCTGTGGCCCCTCCTCCCGCCGCACATTTTCTGAGTGTAGACTCTCACCCATTTATCTCCAAATACAATCACCAGCTACCCGCCTCCCCCCCTTCCCAAGCAAGTGGAATGGTTTTGCGATTTAATGTAATCACCCACTGAGTTTCCAAAATTAATTTCCTGTTAGAAATAAATATTGTACCATGAATTATAAATCAGCCCAGGCGGTAATTTACGGAGAACCTGTCAATTAAGACTGCGACTGTGGTTCTCTGCGGCAAATAGAAGTGGGGGCCCTTCGGGTGTCCCCAGGATTGAGAGCGTTCATGGACTCTCAGGGAAGGTCGGGTCGGAAGGGACACGTCGTCGACAGAGGGAGACCCTGGCTGCCTGGGGCCGTTTCCCGAACAAGCTGCTTCTGTCCCCTGGGATTCAGGTTGTCCAGCCTTTTTTGGAGCCTGGATGCTGGGAGTAAATGCTGAATAGCGCGGTCCCTGCCCCGGGGCCCGGGAACCTGCTGGTGGCGTCCCCTGTGGAGTGGCGGCGGCAGTAAGGCCCAGGGGAAGGGCTGGTGTTGCGCTCAGCACGGGCACGGGGCTGTTCTCAGCTCTTGAAGTCCCAGCAGGTATGGCTGGATCCAGGGGCTCAAGCTCTGACTTCTGGATCCTTTGTCTCTTCTCCTTTGATTCTGCTTGGCTTCTGCTCTCTTCCAGCAGACAGGCTGCCCTGCCCCACAGCAGATGGCGGTCCCCACTGTCTGTAGGTGTCCTCGCGCTGTCGCTCCTTCGGGGTGACAGCCACGAAGGGAAGAGCGCTGACGGGGCTCACCGCTGTGGAGAGAAGGACAGGTGCTGTGACTGACGGTGGGGCCTGAGCCCTCGTGCCGGCCACCGCATCCAGCCAGATGTGCCCAGAGGGGCATCTGCTTCCTGCGGAGCTTGGGGTGGGCCGCCCCGGGGTGGGTCCTGGGAGAGACACCCATCTGAGTGGGGGCGGAGCCCCTGAGCCACGGGTAGGGTTTCTACCACCTTCCCGGCCCCGCCCACCCTCCGGTGGAGACTGGGCCAGCACCTGGCGGGGCCGAGGGGCGTCGTTGGCCTGGGGCTCTGCGCCCACAAAGCTTGACTGACCACCACTGGCTGGAAAGAGCCTTGCTACGATCACCGTCCCTGCCTCCCGCCTCCTCCTCTTCCTCCTTCGTCAGCCTCACAGTCCGGCGGGCCCAGATTGTGTTCGGTGCCCACCGGCCCCACGGGCCACATGAGTTCTGTGCCCTCCAGGTCAGCGTGGAGGGCAGAGCTGGCATCCAGGGCGCTGACTGCCGGCCCCGCTTCTCCACGCAAGACAGAAGCGGTGTACTTTTGCAGGACCCGACGTCCCACGCGGCGAGCCGGCCGGCGCGGTCCCCAAGAATGTGACCCGCTGGGGCCGGAACAGCTGGGGGGAACATCTGGCTTTGCTTCTCCCCGGGCTTTTGTCAGTGCGTAAATTCCTCTTTCCTTGCGGCTTTTTCATCTGGCCCCAGGCGTGGTCCCCTGGGGGCACAGAGAAGCAAAGCAAATATTTACCTGAAACAGACTTGGCTTGGGTTGAGGCTAAAAGCCTCCTGAAACCGCAGAGGGGAAACAGCCAGACCCTCGGGCCAATGTCCTCCCGGCCCTGTCCTGTTGGTGACAGAGCAGACGGCCCTGTGGGGTGGCCTTGCTGGGGCCGGGCTCCAGCGAGGGATCACTGTGGTCTCAGGGGTCGGGGGCAAAGGCGTGGGGGGCGGGGGCAAGAGCTGGGGGCGCCTGGGTCCCCGATCTCTAGTGACTGGGGTTGTAGTCTGTTAACCCCCAAGCGTCAGGCTTGCAAAGTCAAGAGTGGCCTTGGGGAAACTTTTTCTTTTTAATTGTGGTACAATAGATATAACATAAAATTCACCTTTAAAAAAAAAAAAAAAAGGTTTATTACTTTATTTTGAGAGAGAGAGAGAGAGCACGAGCAGGGGAGAGGCCGAGAGAGAGGGGGTGACAGAGACTGTCCACGCAGAGCCCGACGCACGGCTCGAGCTCACGGACCATGAGCGCATCAGCCGAAACCAAGAGTTGGACGCTTTTAACGACTGAGCCACCCAGGCTCCCCTCCAATTTCCCTTTTTCAGCCAACAGTTCAGGGGCATGAATACCCCTCACGTTGCCAGGCGACCAACCCCGGTGCCCGGCTCTAGCACGTTCCCGTCTTCCCGCACCGAAACTCTGTCCCCAGAACCGACTCTCCGTCTCCCTTCTCCCCACTCAGCCCCTGGCATCCTGGTTCCACTTCCCGTCTTCGTGAACGCGACTAGCCAGGCACCTCTTGGGGTGCACGGAATGTTTGTGTCCCCCAGATTCCCGCACGGAGACCGAACCCCCAACGTGGCGGGGTCTGCAGGCCAGGGGGTCACGAGGGTGGACCCCGCGCGGATCGGCTCAACCTCTTGACACTGCAGGCCCCCCCACAGCTCCCTGCCTCGCCCCTTGCCCCACGTGAGGACGTGGCCGGGAGCTGGCTGGCCGCAACTCCGGGAGGTTCTCCCCCAGAGCCCGCCGTGCTTGGCACCCTACCCTTGGACTTCCAGCCTTCAGACTGCGGGGAATGAGCTTCCGCTGTCCGGGCCCCCAGGCCGTGGACTCTTCTCACAGCGGCCCCAGTGGGCTGACACCCTCCTGCAAGCCAACCGCCCAGTACCCGCCCTTGCGTGAGCAGCCCCCTCCGCGTCGGATAACGTCTGCCACACGACCCGTGATTGTCAGCCTGAGACCCACGGAGACGGGTTGGGGCCACGCAGAATGAGCACGGGCACGCGGACGGCGGGGATAACCATGTCCTCGAGAGATGGACGCTCAGGGCCGACCGTGTGATGAGGTTCCGTTTGTCTGCCCGAGAGTAAACCTCACGAGAGACCTCCCAACTCGGGCCACGTCGAGGTTAGCTGCTTGGTTTTATTTTTTTTTTTTTAATTTTTTTTTTTTACCTTTATATATTTTTGAGACAGAGAGAGACAGAGCATGAATGGGGGAGGGTCAGAGAGAGGGAGACACAGAATCTGAAACAGGCTCCAGGCTCTGAGCTGTCAGCACAGAGCCCGACGCGGGGGCTCGAACTCACGGACCGCGAGATCGTGACCTGAGCCGAAGTCGGCCGCTCAACCGACTGAGCCACCCAGGCGCCCCTTAGCTGGTTGGTTTTAAGTGACAGCAGAAATGGTTTGGGAAACTTTCTCTGACCTCCAGCCCGCAGATCTTCACCTGTGTGTGCAGTGCTGTTGTCCCCTGAGACGTCCCTCCGTCAGGGTGCTTAGCGGCAATGCTGTCCTCACAGATTCCCGCGGGCATGGCCCTTTCTGTTGGGGCCACGCCATTTTGCCAGAATCTGTCTTTCCTTGGCGGAAGCTCTCTCCTTGCAAGGTGCACCTAATTTGGAAGGAGCGCTGCGCATTGACTTTGCCCACCGGGTTCCTCAAAGTGCACCCCCCAAACCACCTGCCCCCAAACCACCCAAGGACAGGGAGTCACCCACAGGATCTACGGTCATCGCCGTCTCCCCAGGACATTCTCTACCCACCGAAAGCTGAGGACCAATAGATCCTTTTACATGTAAATTTTTTACAGCAAACTGCCTTAGTTTCATAATCAAATAAAAATCAAGACACACAGAGGTTTTCCAATTTTTTTTTTTTTTGGGGGGCTGTTTCCCTCTCCCTCAACTCCTCCCTCCCTCCCTCTCTTAATTGAAGTTAAGACCTTGCTCAGAGATGTCGCAGCCGCTCCCCCCCGCCCCCCCGCCCCGGACCTTCTGATTCAGGGGCCCGTGTATGTGGACGGTTCCCAGAACTGTTAAGGGACATGGCTTTGAGGTGAGCAGGGAGGAGAGTCCGCCCTCCAGGAAGCTGGGACGTTCAGGAACCGAGCCGCCAGTCGTGCTCCCGGGAAAACTTCCTGTGCTTGAAGCCTGCTGCCTGCGTGGGGCACCTGTGCCTGGCGGATCGTGACAGACCAGGCGGGCCAGCACCGTCCCCTCCCCGGAGATGCTGTCGCTATGAAGCCGCAGCAAAAGGCTGCAGATTGCTCAGCCCAGAGGCCTCTGGGCTGACCTCTTCTAATTCTTTTCTAAATAGCAACCAACACAGCTGATAAAAGGGATGAATTCGGGGGCCCTTCCAGCACCTTCTGAAAGGAGCTGCTCTCCAAGCCGCCATGGTCTTGGCAGGCAGGCCCTCGGAGGGAGGGCAGGGCGTCGGGGACGCAGTGTCCCCACTTCCGAGGCTTTTCCCTGACCGTCACCTTCGCGGCCCTTGGCCCAGCGGTTAGCGCGCACGGGACTTCCTCATCTTCCACAGCGTCAGTCTCCTGCCCTGTGCTGCAGACCCCTGGGGCCGTGGCCATGACGGTGGTGTTTGCTCCTGTGTCCCCACCGCCGGGCACACAGTCGGCTGCAGGATGTACGGCTCGACTCCATAAATAGGGGGCACTCAACCCCCAAACCCTCTGAGTTCAGGGACTCACAGAAGGCAGCCCTTCCGTCTCTCCCGAGGGCCTGTTCTGTGCCAGGAACTTGGCTGAGCGTGGAATCCCCTGGAACACAAGAGCCCCGCCTCTGCGAGCCGCGAGCCGCGTGGTGTCGCGGCACAGGCACAGGTTTGCGAATCAGAGAGACGGGAGTTTGAGCATCGCGGGCAGGCCGCTTAACTGGGTGCAGTGGGACCGCGAAGCGTCCTGAGCCTCAGTTTCCCCAGCTCTAGGACAGACAGAACAACAATACCTATTTCATCGGATCGTCAGGCAGATTGGAGAAAATGTCCGTACTGCACTCAACAAAATGCTTTGCGCGAAGCGAGTGCTCAGCAAATTTCCTCCTGTGTTAGTTTCCTAGAGCTGTTATAAGAAAATACCACAAATTGGGTGGCTTAAAACGGCAACATTTATTTTCTCAAGTTCTGGAGGCCAGAGGTCTGAAAAGCGGTGCCTTGTGGAGGCTCCGAGAGAGAATCCGTCCCATGCAACATTCCCAGCTTCCGCTGGCGGCCGGAAATCCTTGGTGCCCCTTGGCTCGTGGCACTAAAACTCCAATCTCTGACTCCATTGTCACATGCCCCCTTTTCCGTGTGTCCCTATGTCTCTGTGTCCTTCCATTCTTATAAGCACTGGATTGAAAGCCCACCCTAATCCAATATGACTCGAGGACTTATCCTTGCAGAGACCCGATTTCCACGTAAGGTCACAGTCTGAGGTTCTGGGAGGATGTGAATTTTGGGGGGACACCATTCAGCCCAGAACACCTTCTACAATTTTCGTGCTTGGTGCTTTGCAGACATTATTTCATTTGGTCCTCCAGCCGCCTCGGGAAGAAGGGACGGTGGGGAGGGGCAGGCAGCCCTCAGGAGGGGCCACTACTTTTTTTGCCTTTGCTTTTAATCCATCTGACTGTCAGAGGCAGACCCCGTATCGGAACCCCCACCTTGACTCTTCGCTCAGAAAGACAGTCCTCCCATGAAAGCCGACAGAGCAACGTGGAGCTGGTTCCAAAGTGCCCGCTGTTCAGACTCCTCGTCCAAGTTGATGTTGGCCGGGAGGGCAGAGCTGGGAGCCCGCCCGGCGTGGGAGGCATTTTCCTGGTGGCACCAGCAAAGCGGCCAGGCTGGGCGTCCAGCCTGGCTCGTGGGCTCTGGGTTTACGGTCCTCGGTGCGGAGGGCTGTTGCTTTCTCCGACATTCCGGTAACAGCCTGGCACGGACCTCATCCTTCCTGGGGACACGATGAGTGTTCGCTGCTTGACGTCAGTAAAAGCCAACCCTGCAGTGTCTCTCCTGAGAAGGCATTTGTGGGGGGTTGGTTTGACCTCGTTCTGAGGACAGAGCCACAGGGATTTGCTGTGTCCCTGGAGAAAGGTCCAGTCTCTCAACCCACACCCGGGAAGGGACGGTTTCTTTGCACGTGTGTGCAGCGTCTGACCCCGGAAGGGTGACCGAGCTGGAACTTTGCTCTTTGAACTTGACCTTTTCGGGGCATCTGGGTGGCTTGGTTGGTTGAGTGTCCAACATCAGCTCAGGTCATGATCTTGCCGTTCGTGAGTTCGAGCCCTGCATTGGGTTTGCTGCTGTCATCCTGCTTTGGACCCTCTGTCCCCCTTTCTCCGCCCCTCCCCCACTCACATATTCTCTCTCTCTCTCTCGCTTGCTCTCTCTCGCTCTCGCTCTCCCAAAAAAAGTAAATAAAACATTAAAAAATAAATAAATGAGTAAACTTGACTTTCTCACCACCTGTTCAAGAATAGGCCTACCCTGAATGCCACTCTTCATACTTCAATCCAGGGATGGGGGGCGGGGCGGGGTTCACTATCAAGCAGTTTCTGGGGCCCACAGGCCAGTGAATCTGACTCACTAGGTGAGGTTCGGGAATCTGCCTTTGTAACAGGTTCTCTGGGTCACTGATCTGAGCTGTCTGTGCCAGACCCTGGGGCAAACACTGATTTCGCTTGGAGGGAAGCTGTAGCAAGATTCTAGACCTCCCAATTAGTATGCAAAATTAGAGTTTTTTAAGGGAAAACCCAAGCTAGTGTTTTCTAAAGCCCTGAGTCACGGGCTGAGGGTGAGATGGTTTTTCGTGGTGCATGCACGTGGCATTAAATAATACTGGTTCGTGCAGTGCAGTAATTATGCCCCTTTGGGTCCCTCTGGGTAGGTGAGGGGGATCTCTACATCTGGCATGAATGGCCTTTTATATTTAAATTTTTTTAATTTAATTTATTTTTTAGAGAGAAAGAGAGAGACAGAGTGCGAGTGGGGGAGGGGCAGAGAGAGAAGGAGACACAGAATCTGAAACAGGCTCCAGGCTCCGAGCTGTCAGCACAGAGCCCGACGCGGGGCTCGAACCCACAGACCTCGAGATCATGACCTGAGCCGAAGTCGGATGCTTAACCGACTGAGCCCCCCAGGCGCCCCTGGAACGAAGGGTCTTTAACACTTCCTGACACTTCTAATCTCCCTTGTGAACAGAGACAAGGGTCCCAGGCCCGAAGACGTCCGCAGCAGCAGCATCGGGCTGGAATTTAGTGATAGGACGTTAGAAGTAATTATTTTTCAAAATTGTAAATAATGCAGAAATTATTATTTAAAGTAATAATGTCAAGACATTTGTTTCTGTAGTTACCTTCTGTTAACGCCAAGGAACCCTCATTTCCATGACGATGGCCGTACCGAGCTTCCTTTTAAATTAAATGTAGTTTGCGAAAAACGTGAAGTGATTTACAGAACCAGAGACGGGCAAGGCCTTGTGGTAAGGGTGGCAGGCGAGGCCAAAAGTGTGGCGGGGATTCAGGAGATGCTAATCCAGTGGAAGCTTTGTGTTCTGTGTATGAGGAAACAGGCCTGGGGAGGTGGGGGGAGGGGGAGGGACCTGCCCGAGATCACCCAGCATCTGGGGACAGTCGGCTGTCACCTCCGGGTACCCACGGCGGATGTCGGTGCGTCACACGCCGCAGAGGCCGTTTCTGGGAACCTGGGGCTCTGAGCTCACCGCGGAGGCATGATTTTCAAGACACCAACATCTTTAAAAGAGATCTACGTGAAGCGGCAAGAGTGACCTCACCCCAGCCTGCAGTGGCTGCTGGGACCCAGGACCCTCTAGCTGGTGACCGGCTGTACAGGCAGGCCTGTAGGTCCGGGGTCGCCCGAAAGGCGGGGGCTGGGGGGGGGTGGGAACATTCTTTGGGACTGACACAGTGGTTCCACACTGATCTCACCCCGACAACTGAAGGCTTGTTATTCAAAACTGAACTTCATTTCGTTTCTAAGCGTTCAGGAGCTGGGGCTTGTGGGGACAGCTCTTGCCTTCAAAATGGAGATCCGGATGGTTGAAAAGAGCCTTCCACGTCTCCAGAAGGCTGACTTCGGCAGTCGCTGGTGCTGCTTCTTCCCCACCCCCAGCCGAGACACCTTCCTGGTCCTCTGGGTGGTTGGAAGGTGCCTGGGGGCACACCCATATGGGGAACCGTGACAGGTGGGATGGCAAGCCAGGCTCCTGGGAAGCAGAGCCTGAGGCAGGGGTTCTTGAGCAGGCGCTGCATCCGGGAGAGCCCTCAGGAGCGGCTGGAGAGGCAGCGAGGGCAGAGAAGGAGGTGAGCAGGAAGGAGGTGAGTCTCAGCTAGTGTCCAGACTCCGCCGGGGTCCCTTGAGGTACGAGCCCTGGAGGGGACACTCCTCCACAGAGCCGCGACTGCCTCAGGTGCGAGACAGGGCATTCGAGCCCCCGTGTCAGTCAGTTGGGGGCTGTCGGGTGCCCTTGAAGCGGGTGGGGAGGCTCCCCCAGTCCAGGACAGGTTTCAGAGAAGGGGCGGTAGCCTTAGGTAGTCACGGTGTTCTGGGAAACCAGCTTTCCAGGTGTGGGAAGACGCAAGTCCCGATTGGTAGCTTTTGCCATTTCTGTGGCGTAAATACTCCCTCGGTGGCCGATTTCAAAGCTGCCCGTGGTGTAACAACGGGCCCACAGAGTCCCTGGCTGCCGAACAGTCCGCTCTCACAAGCCAGGAGGAGCCAGACCGCCGGGAAGGGGTCTGGGTGGCACCAGGACAGCTGGGTGACCACAGTTCCCTCCCACCTAGCCTTCCTGCCTCCCCCCTCGGTCCTGCAATCCTTCCTTCCTCCATGAGCAGAAGCACCTTCTCACACAGCAACAATGTGCCACCCCAAATTCAGCCCTTCAGGGCCCCCCATCCCCTCCCTCCAGGATAAAGTCCCCTCCACACCTGGGTCCAGGGAGCCCTGTCCCACTGACGCCTGCCAAACCTCCCCAGCCTTGTCTCTGTCACTCACTCTCTCGTGGGCCTTCCACTCGGCCACCCAGGACTCTCTCCCATCCGGAAGCCTTGACCCTTCCTCACTGCCGGGCCTGTAGGTCCCTGCACACGCTGCTCTCCTGGCTGGGAACGCCACTTCCCTGCCCCGTCCGCTTGGCCCGACCAGCTTCTACACAGCGTTGCTAGAACACCTCTCTGGTTCGTGAGCAGGGCAGCCAGGACTTGCTGGGCCGCCTCGGGCCGGCACAGTGCTGTCTCTGGGCACAGCCCCCCCCCCCCCCCCCCCCGTGATGCACCTGCTTCTTCCTGCATTAACCCCTCACGGCGAGTCTCGGGGAGGACAGAGCGCTGCCCCATTTTGGAGACGAGAACGTTGAGGAGGTCAAGAGATGAACTCACTTGCTCAGGGTCATACAACATATCCATAACGAGGTCTGACAGCTTGCCTTCCAACAACGGCGTGTCCTTGACCTCTCGCTGCATCACTGCACAGAGCGCTGCCTCGTCATGTTATCTGCTGCTCTGTGGTTCCAGGGGATGGAGGTGTCTTTCTCTGGGCATCTGTTCGGTTTCCTTCATTATCCCTCTTCTAACCGGCGTTACCGTGGACATCTTCGTGTCGACACCACTGCCTCGGCCGGGAGGGGAAGAAGGGGGCAGATTGCATTTCACATCCTGAGAGATTTTGCAACTACAGTTCTGGGCAAGGGTCACGTTGCCCAAAGAGAGGTCTGCCTTTGCCCAGGACTCCCGGGAGGAGACCCCTGATTCCTCAGAATGTCCAGACTCAGAGAGTGTCTGGGTTTACTCGCTGGCCATCTTGGTCCATGTGATGTCAACTTGACCTCCAGTGGGGCTGGAGACAAAGGTTAGGGACATGGGCCATCAATTAAGTCTAGGGAACAAATCCCGATCAAGACCCTGGATACTGAGGCACAGGGAACATCCCTGGTGGGCAGTGCTCTGTGGGTGCTCTTATGCATCATTGGCAGGAAAGGTCAGCACTGTCCCTGATTCCATGGGGAGAGGACAGCTGGAGGCTCTACGTTTGGAATTCTCTTGGGCACCGTCCCCTGTGTCTCTTCTGTCGGCCGATTTACATCTGTATCCTTCACTGTCATAAAGTGTGGCCGTGAGAACACCAGCTTTAGGTGAGTTCTGAGTCCTTCTAGTGAATTATCAAAAGTGAGAGTGCCCTTGGGGACCCCCAGACTTGCAACTGGGGTCAAGGGGAGGGTGGTCTTGGGAACCCCTGCACTCTGCAACTTCCGTCTTGAGAGCCCCTCTTCTGTGACCGGCCACAGGACACAAGTACCCAAAGGGCCTCAGGCTGGGTCTTGCACCGCTGGGTTGCTTGTCCCGAGCACACAGTAAGTGTTCAGCAAATAGTTGTTGAATTGATCCATTCAACGATGGTAGCCGTTGCCACTCACTGAGGCTCGGATGTTGGTTTTATTAAACCCGCTTCACAATGGGGCAGTGGGACCCAGAGAGAAGGGCAGTGACTTACTCAAACCACACAGCTGAGCCAGAATTTGAACCCGGTTCGAGGTTTCACAGCTGCACTTCCTACTATGCTCGATTCCTCCCCTCGCTGCGTGGCTGGGAAAATGACAGGCTGAGAAGAAGGGGGCCAGGGAAGCGGGAGTCGGGGCTGGGGTAGCACCCAGGGACAATGTGGGAGGCTCAGAGCTGGGCTCCCCAGAGATCCGTCTGTGGCCCGCAGTGATGCTCTCTGTCCAGCGCGTGTGCGTGTGGCCTCAAAGAAAGGAACGACAGTGAGAGAGGCTGTGAGAGGAGGGAATCTGTGAGTTACGAAAGGGAGAGGCAGATGAGAGGGCGAGAGGGCCAAGTCCTTCGGTGCTGTGCTTTTATCGCACAAATCTGCACTTCGAGTTGGAAGAAAAGATTTTTTTTTTCCTTTTGGTTGTTATTTGCTTAAGAGAATTGGAGAACCAGGAGCTGTCTGGGTGGATGATTAATGGGGAAAAAATTACATTTCGATGAGGTCTCTCCTCCTGAAGGGTGACTCCATCAAAGGGATGTGTGGAGTGGATGTCAAGTTCATTTCCTCATTTCCGCCTCAGCTGGGGCTGAAAGCGATGCTCTCGGGGGGACCGGAGTAGAGAAGAAGCAGTTGAAGGCTGAGAGCCTTCTCATTAATAATAATTGCACCTAACACTTACAGATTGCTTCCTGTGGGGCCTGGCGCTGTGCTGAGCAAGTCGTTTTCAGCATCGCGTACCGATGACGGCCCTGTGAGCTGGGGGCCATGGGCGTCCCCATTTCGCAGATGGACAAGGAAAAGCCCAGGCAGTTAGGGAGCTGGATCAGGGTCACAGGGCTTGAAACACGACCACAACTGGGTCTGTCTGGCTCTTCAATCCTGGCTCTTCCTCCGGATTCGTTTAAGGGCCAGAAGAGAATCTTCCAGAGATAACCTTGGGCAAGTGTCCATCTGTCCCGGTGAAAGTGTTTGGGAGAACCAAGAAATGCTCCCACTCTGAAAACGTCCGTCCAAACTGTCGTGCCTGGTCACCCACCCACCCCCCTAACAGGGCCTGGACAGGTGTCTCCATCCTGTGTGGGGGGACAGTGGCTTGTGACCAGGAGAGAACGGAGGGGCCTCTCTTCCTCCCTTCCCGCTGCCGTGGAACAGCGGCCAGGCTTCCAAACAGCATGTGGAGAGGACTCGTTGGTGGCAGGGTCCCTGAGCATATCGGCGGAGGCTGCCTTGGCCAGCACGAGGGAGTCAAGGCAGCCGAAACCCTCTTCCCCTTGTCCCCCGGTGGTTCCAAGAGGGTTCTCCTGGGGGAAATTGTTGCGGGATACAGATCAGGATTCATCCTTTAATTCTTCAAACATTTACAAATGTGCTAGACTCTTGGGTTACAGCAGTAAGAAGAATGTCATGATTTCTGCCCTTATGGGACTCATGGTGGATGGATGGATGGATGGATGGACGGACAGATGGAGAGGCATTGCGACAGACAGGATGCCTGGGCTCAAATCTCAGCTCCTCCCCTCACTAGCGAGTGACCTTGGACAAGTTGCTTAACATCTCCGTGTCTGTTTCCTCATCTGTGAAATGGGAGTGATAATAGTATCATCTTCAGAGGGTTTTTCTGAAGAGAAAATAAATAGATACATAAAGTGCTTAGAACAGGGTCTGGTAAGTGCTATGTGAATGTTGGATCATAGTAGCAGAGGGGACAGATATTCACAAAAGAACCACACAAAAAGCATAAAATTGTAAATTTGATAAGTGCTACAAAGGAGAGGGAAAGGGTGCAGGGAGAATATTAGTAGACCAGGGAGGGAGAGGGAAGGGAAGGTTGACCAAGGGAGGGAGGAAAAAGGAGGTGAGATGAGACTTAGGCTCAGAAGTGGTCTGGGTGATGAAGGCTGAGAGGAGCATTTCAGGCTCCAAGAGCAGCATGTGCAAGGGCCCTGTGGTGGGCAGAGGCATGATGAGAACGAGGGCATGTGGCTAAAACTCAGGGACAGGTATTGAGAGTGGAGGGCCAGGGCTGGAAAAGCAGCAGGGAGCAGGGGCTGACCTGGTTGGGGGGGTAGAGGTTCTGAGGGTAATGGGGGGACCTTATCCAAGAGCAGAGAGACAGATTAGAAAGGGAAGGAGAAGGGGGTCTGATCACATTTATATTTCAAGAAGATTGAGATTGGCAAAAAACAAATCTTAAGTGTCAGAGCTGGAGCTGAGGGCCTTGGGAGCCCCGGGCTGGTCATCTGTTAATGGTGCTGGCAGAGACCCAGGACTCTGCAGGGCTGGAGGTGCAGAGCCCCACAGATGGGTTGAGGCAGGGCCCAGACCCCCACCCTCAGTTCATACAAAGCAGACCTTTGAAAATATTTTTTCAAATATTTTGCCTGGTACACATTTTGGGACTTTCACAGAAGATATCATTCAAGAAAATGTCCCTCTGGTCTGTCTAATAAAAGAAAGGAGAGGAAAGGGGAGGGGAGGGCAGGGGAGGGGAGAGGGGAGGGGAGGGAAAAGAAAAGAAAAGAAAAGAAAAGAAAAGAAAGGAAAGGAAAGGAAAAGAAAGAAAAGGAAAGGAAAAGAAAGAAAAAGGAAAGAAAAGGAAAGGAAAAGAAAAGGGAAGGAAAAGAAAGAAAAAGAAAAGGAAAGGAAAAGAAAGAAAAGGAAAGAAAAAGAAAAAGAAAGGAAAGGAAAAGAAAGAAAAGGAAAGGAAAAGAAAAAAAAAGAAAAGAAAAGAAAAGGAAAAGAAAGAAAAAGAAAAGAAAAGGAAAGGAAAAGAAAAGGAAAGGAAAGGAAAGAAAAAGAAAGAAAAAGGAAAGGAAAGGAAAGGAAAAGGAAAGGAAAAGAAAGAAAAGGAAAGGAAAAGAAAGAAAAAGAAAAGAAAAGGAAAGGAAAAGAAAGAAAAGGAAAGGAAAAGAAAAAAAAGAAAAGGAAAGGAAAAGAAAAAAAAGAAAAGGAAAGGAAAAGAAAGAAAAAGAAAAGAAAAGGAAAAGAAAAGGAAAAGAAAGAAAAGGAAAGAAAAAGAAAGAAAAAGGAAAGGAAAGGAAAAGAAAGAAAAGGAAAGGAAAAGAAAGAAAAAGAAAAGGAAAGGAAAGGAAGAGAAAAGGAAAGGAAAAGAAAGAAAAGGAAAGGAAAAGAAAGAAAAAGAAAAGAAAAGGAAAGGAAAAGAAAGAAAAGGAAAAGAAAGAAAAAGAAAAGAAAAGGAAAAGAAAAGGAAAAGAAAGAAAAGGAAAGAGAAAGAAAAAGAAAAGGAAAGGAAAAGAAAAGGAAAGGAAAAGAAAGAAAAAGAAAAGGAAAGGAAAAGAAAAGGAAAGGAAAAGAAAGAAAAAGAAAAGGAAAGAAAAGGAAAAGAAAAGAAAGAAAAGAAAAGGAGACACCACTTCTGAGTGTGCAGATGGGGACCCTGAGGCTCACTGTGACCAGGGAAGCAGTCGCATCAGACCCCGGACCCTCACCCCTGCCCTGTGCTGGGCTTCCCTGGAGTATTAGTTCTGTGTGTTTCCCTAACAAATGAGCACCAACTTGGCAGCTTTAAGGATATGAACGTTTTATCTAACGGCCTGCAGATCAGATGTCTGCACTGAGCCCCATGGGGCTAGAATCAAGGTGTCGCGGGGCTGTGCTCCTTCCGGACCTGTGTCCCGCTCGTTTGGGTCACTGGTAGGATTCATCCCCTTGGGGTTGGAGGACTGACGTCCTCTCTCCTTGCCGACCGGTAGCGGGGCCTCTCAGCAACGCGCCCCACGTGTGGGCCCGAGTCTCAGAGCCGGGAACGGGGTGTGACTGCTTGTCACTGTCACCTCCACGTCTCTCCTTCTTCTGAGCTCAGGTTGCTCTCACTGCAGCCGACGGCAACGACAACGGAATTTAGTCGTGGTAAAATACACGTAACATTAAATTTACCATCCTAATCATTTCTGAGAATACAGTAAAGTGGCATTAAACACCTTTACATTAAGGGGCGCCCGGGTGGCTCAGTCGGTTGGGCGGCCGACTTCGGCTCAGGTCATGATCTCGCGGTTCGTGGGTTCGAGCCCCGCGTCGGGCTCTGTGCTGCCTGCGTGGAGCCTATCCTCCTCCCTCTCTCTCTCTGCCCCTCCCCTGCTCTCCTTGTCTCTCTCTGTCTCTCCAAATGAAATAAATATTGTTAAAAAACACATTTTTGGGCGACCCTCGCCACCACCGGTTTCCAGATCTTGCAGATTTGAAGCCTTGTCCCCGTCGAACACAAAGTCCCCATGCCCCCGTCCCCCCAGGCTCTGGTTACTAGCGCTCCACCTTCTGCCTTTGTGAGTGTGCCTATCCGGGGCACCTCCCATAAGTGGAACCACACAGCGGTTGTGGGGGGTGGGGTGGTATACACCCAGAAGCGGAATCGCTGGACGGTTCGACAGTTCTGTTTTTAATTTTTTGAGGACCCGCCACCCTGTTGACCGCAGCAGCTGCCCCAGTTTGCGTTCCCGCCAACAGCGCACGGGGGTTCCCGTTTCTTCACATCGTCGTCGACACTTGTCCCCAATGATTAGTGATGCTCACAGATTCCCCGCCCGTAAGGATTGATGGTAACTAGATCGGGCCCACCCAGGTACCGAGGTACCGACGCAAAGGCCCTGTGGCTGGCAAGGACTTGGGTGTTCCAGGATCTGAGAGATGGAGAAGGCGGCTGGCGTAGGGTGAGCAAGAGGCTGGAGAAATCAACGGCCCCGTTTCCCATTCTAGAAACATCTATGATATCAACCACGCTCCATAAGGGATCGTTTTCCTCTCTGCAAAAGTCACGGAAATGCCACAGTTAGGAATTGGTGTGGGGCCCCATTACTCAATGGTAATCACAGTGACAGCACAACGTTTTAGTAAGAAATGCGGCCGTCGGTTTATTATTCCAGTACAGAAGATTAAACACACTGCGTCTGTGAGATGAAAATTAAATTGTGGGTGACCCAGGGGAGCCTCGGGATGTGGGAGGTTTCCTTGCCCTCTCTCCCCTGCCCCGCACCTCCCGCCCCCCGCTGCCCTTCCCGTCCACCCCAGGCCGTTCCCCCCAAAGATCTTCCTTTGGAGTTGAGTCACAGACAAATCTTAGCCCCCATTTACTCTGCTCCGGGAGGCCTGCGCGATGAAACGGCATCTCCCCACAGCGAAAGCCAAGCCAAACAGATTAATGTAAGTTGCATCTGCTGTAGATTAAACATTTGGAAAAGCCATTTCATAAATATTTTTTTTCCACAACCACATCCCCATATGGCCGCGAGCTCCGGTCTCCGCTCCGGCTGCTGGCGGCCCCACGCATATGTATTTAATGTACACGCCAGGTCTGGGACTCGGGCTCCCGGCCTCCCGGGAGCATTCCAGAGTGACTCTGAATCTCCTTCTGGGGCACACAGCAGACTGTGGGGCAAACAAGGCAGATGGAACCTGGATACCGGGCGGGGCTGGGTGTGGGAGGCGAGCGAGCACAGACGGCCCTTCTGGGTCCTCTCTCCAGACATCCAGCTCACGGCCACTCACTTGCTCTGTGCTCGGTTAGGGCCCCGGATTCCAGGAAGCCAGGTCTTCGTCTTTCCAGAGCAACCACCCAGCAGAAAAATAGCCCCGAGGGCCGGGACTTGCCCCCTTGAACCACTACACCCCGGAGAATCGCCGAGCCCTGCTGGTTCTCCCTGAAGGGTTTCTCTAGAATGTGCTTCTGCGGCCCACTCACCTTGCCTCCCACCCAGTGCTTTCCCCTGGACTGCCATGGGCCTCGTCCACTTACCCACCTCCCTCCATGTACCTCTAACAGCCTAAGAGGTACGTGGACCGCAAGTGAGGCACAGAACCTCTAAGAATCTGGAGCTTTTGCAATGAGCATGAACACAACGGGGGGACTTGGCACGAATCGAAGACTAGAGGGGCTTACAAATGCTTGGTTCCGTGCACAACCCCAGTGCCTTTGCACATCCTAGGATGACCAAGATTGAATTTCCCCTGGGTGATGGGAGTTCAGAAGCAGACATAAGGACATTTAAAGACTTTCTAGGACCCTAGTTTTGTTTGTCTGTGGACTGCATTTCTGGGTCAGGACAGTGCTACACAAATACTGGGAGCTTGTAGGAAATGCTTTCCCGTGGGCGCCACCCAGACCTACTAAGTCAGAATCCCTGGGGACAGGACCCGGGAATTTATGCTCCCCCAAGCTCTCCAGGGACTTTTGCACATGTTAAGGCTGGAGATGCCCTGGATTCAGAAGCACCCCCCCTTAAATACAACGTGAGGAACCCGCAGAAGAGAGTAGGGACACGTGTGGTTGTGGGGTGAGAACCAGTGATTGTCAAAGCGAGGGGTCCGGAGACCCCTCGGGGTTCCTGAAATCTTTTGGGCGGATTCACAGGCTCAAAGCCATTGCCCTAATAACACTAAGTCGTCGTTTGCCTTTTTCCCCTCATTCTTTCACGGAGTTTTCCGGCAGCCAAGTGACGAGTGACTGACACCCCTGCTCTGTGCGTTGGCGATTCCGGTGTTTTAAAGATGTATCGATTTTAATTTCGAACACGTGAAATATTGATTGATACAGGCCCCAGAGACAAAAGCTCTTCGGGGCTCCCCAAAATTTTTTCAAGGGTAACGCGGTCCTAAGACCAAAACGTTCCAAAGCCCCTGACCCGGCCCTTGCCGTAGGCCCCTCGTAAGCACCCAAGAACACGAACCATTGGAAGGTCTTAAGTCCATCTGACAGGTCAGAAAAATGAGGCTCATAGAATAGTAGCCTGTGGTTCTTGGGTTGTGAGCTTCAGAAACCCACTCTGGCTTACTTAGGATTTACTGGAACCCTGATGGTGGAGAAGCCGGAGAACAAAGCCGGGGGCAGGAGTCACCCAGGCAGCGTCCAAGGACAGAGGCGCAGACCCCGCGGGAACAGGCTGGCCGAACAGAGTGGCCGTTTGTGGCCCCACGTCCGATGGAGCTGTGCCCAAGAGGCACCCTACTCTCCCGAGGGAGCGGTGGGCACAGAGCCAGGCCAGGGCAAGTCTTCCCCTTGGTCCCTTCAGTCCTTTGGTTCTGAAGCAGGGGGACACTAGTGGCTTTCTGGAATGCACGGAGGCCTCTCCCCGGGTCCCGGGGACCCCACTTTGCCAACAGCCACTTGCAAGAGAGCGGTTCCCCGCGGGCCTCCCGGGGCCTCCCGGGGCACATGTCTATAGCGACCCTCCCCGGAGAGAAGCCCGGGGGACTGAATGGAGGGCTGACCGTGGGGGCACATTTGACTTCACAATGAATCTCAGCCCCCAAATCAGCACACAGACGAACCATGGCCCCTCCCCATCGCTCCTGAGTCTTGCCACTTTGTGAGGGGCTCATCCGTGCCACCTCCCACCCAGCAGGAAATATTTCACTGGGTTTGTCGGAGAAATCGCCAGGCAGCTAGGATCGCTTGCTTGGAGTCCTGTGTACCAAAGGCTGCAGGAGCTCGTGCGCTGTCACACGCGGCTTGTAGGTGTATGGTGGGCACAGCCCCCCGCCCCAGATCACCCCTTAAAAATATGCTTGGTTAAAAAACAACCAGCACTTTGTTTACAGTTCACGTAAAGAGCCACAGACCTTCTCCTTCCCTGGGACCGCCTGAGCCTGCCTCCCCCAGCGGCACAGCCGCGTGACTTTGCCCCAGTGCCCCGCTGAGACTGCAGGAGGGAGGCCCCGGGGACAGCCGGGCATCTCCTCTCCTGCTCGATCGCAGCAGACTCGATGCACCCAGGCGGCCTCGCCCTGAAGAAGGAACCCGCCTGACCAGACAAAAATGATGCTCTGGGCACCACGATCTGATTGGCAGCACGAAAAGGTTGGAGAAACCTGTCGATGCACCCATGAGCCCCGGTGAGAGAGGGTGATTCGAGGCGCACAGGGAGGAGAGGGCCGTTTCATTTGGGTTTTGCAAAGCAGGAAGGCCCCCTGGCCCCTCCCGCCTTTCTCCTGGCCCTCCCTGGTCCTGGTCTGGATCCTTCCCCTGCTGGCCAAGCTTCTGCTACGACTGGAGGGCTTGGGCTCCTGGCCGGGGAATAACCAAGCAGCGGTGCTGACAGGCAGCCCCTCCCTCGGTCCACGCTGGCCGCGGCAGGGGCCCACCCACACGGGATGCCACGCCTGGTGATCGGGGCACCGCTGGTGCACGTCCGCTCCGGGAAGTTGACATCCCTGCTTGGGCAGGCTGGGATGAGGCATCCACCTGACGATGGGGGCTGCCACGGGGCCCCTCCTCTGGGAGCCGGGAAGCCTCCTGGGTGCTTGGCTCTTCCAGGCTTTGAGAAGGGTCAGCTTCACCTCCCCGTCGTCCCCCGTGGTGACGGCTGCTGGCCGTTCACGTGCGGGAGTGGCGTATGTGATGTGGTGAACCAGGAGAGCGGGGCCAGCTCCCGTGACGCCTCAGGCCGGGGGGTCAGCTATGACAGTCTCCTCCAAAGGGCCGGAGCAGAAACTTCGCTCAAAGATACGAAAACCCTCAGGACTCCAAGATCCTGGTGAAGAAAACCGAGCCGCGGTTATTAAAGTGCCAAACCAGATTTTATTCTGGAGCTGTTGCAGCAGGGGAAAGAGACCTCAGCGCGGCAGGGCTCTGCCCACAACAAGAAGGAGAGGGGATGCGCGGCCAGGGAGCAGGGTGGGGTGCGAGACTGGCAAATTACTGAGAGGGAACCACAGGGGTGGGGTGGGGGGAGCTCTGGATGAGCTCAACCAACAGGATTCTCGCCAAGGGCAGCCGAGGTGGTGGGACGCCCCCCCCCCTCCCCGACGGCTGGCAGGGGATAAGGACCCTGAGCAGATATGGAGGGTGGGGATTCTCTCCACCCTGAGTTAGCAGGATCGCCCGCAGGAGTCTGCCAGGGTGGAGACGAGCCCGGGGCGGGGGCCTAGGGAAGCGGAGGTCAGACTGGCCTGACTCAAGTCTGGTCCAGAAGAGAATCTTGGTCAATATGACGGTGGGATGGAAGGGGGACGATATTTAGGGAGAGGCGGGGTGCTCCTGAGAACCCTGAACCCCAGCACATCAGGGGCTGCCTGACATACGGGAACCCTGCAGTCTCCCTTTCTGGGTCTGTGGCTCCAGCCCCCTAAATCTCAAGAAGGGGTGTGGTTCTCCTCCAAGGCCATGGTTCTCATTCATGGTGCCCTAGGCTCTGGGAGGTATAGGAACACACGACTGCCCCGCTCCAGGGAGTTCTTGGTCTGGTAGGGGGTCAAGGCAAGCTCACAGATTATACCGTAAGAGAGACCCCCCACTCCCCGCCAGGGTCCTGTGGAAGGAAGCGGTTGGCTCTGGCTAAGAAGGGCCTGGGGATGGGGCAGAGTACCCCCGGCATTCTCCTTGGTCCCTCACCTCCATTTTGCAGTAACCTCCCTCTCTTCCTTCAGGGAGCCACCCTTTCCATTGCAAAGGGTGTGGGGGGTGATCTGATCAGAAGCTCCAACTCCAGGCCCAAACCAGACCCAACCCATGTCCGTGCCTGAAATTTCATACCTGGACACTGAGAGATGGAAATTCTTACTCTTAGAGTCTTAGGGTGTAGGACCCATGCTGTCTGTGCCCTTGCGGCCTGTTCCCATGTGCCCCTGTGCAGTGGAATTGGGGCAACCCTAAGCTGGGAGAAAGGTCATGCCCTAGTGGCATCCACGGAGCTCCTGGATCAACCCCGGCCTGAAGGCCTCCCCCTGGATTCTTCAGTTGAGTGAGCGAACAAATTATCCTATTTTATTTAAGCCGAGGTGAGTTGGCTTTTTGCCCCTGGCCACAGGAGAATCCTGTGACACAGGGGGTGGAAATTCTCTTTATGGAGAAGGCATCATCGCAGTGGGTCTTTAAAACAGTGAGGGTCTAGAGAGGGAATGACTGAAGCCAAGAGGTGGACAGGGGAAGTCGAGAGCTGAGAGGAGTCCCCGCCTTTGTTCTTCATGGTATTTCCACGAGCCAGCATAGCAGACCCTCCGTGAAATCAGTGCCTGATGAGTGTTTGGTCGCATGTGGAAAAGGTCTTAAATACTACACCCACATACACCTGGAAAGACAGGTTTGGGATCCTCGGGCATCTCCGTCAGTCCCAGCTAATTAGCCCTGAGAGCAAATGGCTAATGAGCTCCCCAGCCAGAGACGTTTAGCCCCAAGCTTTGGTTTCTCCCCGAACGCCCCGTATGTGGAGCACTGCCCGGGCCGTGGGATCCGCACGCCCGACCCGACCCCTGTCTTCCTGTCAGGGAAAATCTCCCTTGAAATCAGTAATTACAAAAGCAACTCCAAGCCAGCTTTTCGGGTGCCAGCAACCAAGGTGGGGAATGATTTCTTGACTCTGTTCGCAGCTGTCGGAAATGGCTCGAGACCGTTCCATCCGTAAGGATGTCAGGAAGGAGTTAGTGTCTCTGCAGCAAAAGGCAGACGTTTCAGCGACTGCTGGATGATCTAATGTGGAGTGAGGTCTGCTGGGCCCCCCAGCGTGGTACTCGAGCGCTTCCGAAATGCTAATGTTTTCAGACCCAGACTCTGTGGTTTCTCAGTATCTCGGATAGCACAGTAAAGTCCGATGTCAGCTGTCTATTGATTTTACAATTTCCTTGTTTCCCCTTCCCTTGCTCTCTGTCTGTGATTTTATTTATTGAGGATTCAACCCCACCAGGCACACAAGGTCTGCCTGTTACTCGTATCGGCCCCCCGGGGTCCCGGGTCCCTACCCACGGGCCACCCGGGAGGCCGCGTCCTCGTCCAGACTGGGGGCAGACGTTCCTTCTCGTCTGGCTCAGCCGTCTCCGGGGGCCTGATACGATGCCAGCCACGGAGACCCAACAGGACTGAGACTATTTCCCTTTGGGGGAACTCACTGTCCCATCGGGAGACACAACTATCAACAGAAAGCACCGAACGGTGGTGAGTTCTAGAAAAGTCAGAACGAGTGGGAGGTTCAGGGAGGGCTCGGGAAGGCAGATGAGAATCTCCCTGTCCCCTGCCCCTGCGCCTCGAGCCGCTGCGTCTGATCCTGCCACAAGCCCGCCACCTCCATTTTACAGAAGAAGCAACTGAGGCCGGGGAGGTGACAGAGTTCGCCCAGGACTGAACAACGCCAGGATGAGCACCCAGACCTCTCTGGTTCCAAGGTCGGTATCGTCACCGACCACGTTATTTTTCAGCCGAAATTACTTTAGAAGTTGCCACTTAACTGCCAAGGTCACACAGGCCTTTGGGGCTGCCTGGGAAACTGGCTTTGTTGTTTCCTCTCCCAGACGGCTTCTTCTCTCTGCTCCTTTCCTCAAACCTCCTCTGTCCACCTGGTCTCAGAGCCGCGGGAGGAGAATTTCGACAGCGTCTGGAGCCACGGCCCCCCCCCCCCCGCCCCCTCCATCCCTCCCCTCGGGCACCAGCTGTTGTCCACTTGCCTCTGGGCTACCCACACTCCCCTCTCTGCTGGATCATCTCTGTTAGCATCAAAACTGCTGTAAAGTTTTCCCCACGTTTTTTTTTTAACGTTTATTTATTTTTTGAGAGAGAGAGAGACAGAGCACGAGCAGGGGAGGGGCAGAGAGGGAGAGGCACAGCACCCGAAGCAGGCTCCAGTCTCCCAGCCGTCAGCACAGAGCCCGACGCGGGGCTCGAACTCACAAGCCGTGAGATCATGGCCTGAGCCGCAGTCAGATGCTTAACTGACTGAGCCACCCAGGCACCCGGAGACTGTGTTTCTTCTCTTCTGTTCTCTGGGTGCCAGGTTTGTCTTTGGATGCTTTCCGTCAGTGTCACAAAAAGGCTGCCACCACTCCAAGCGTCAACACAGAGATATGACAGCATTCCAAGGCAGGGAAGTAGTCATCTCTCCTTGTAGGTCTCTCTCTTTTTTTTTAATGTTGATTTTTGAAAGAGAGAGACAGAGACAGAGCATGAGTGCGGAAGGAGCAGAGAGAGAGGGGGACACAGAATCGGAAACAGGCTCCAAGCTATCAGCACAGAGCCCGACGCGGGGCTCGAACCCACGAACCTCGAGATCATGACCTGAGCCGAAGCCAGACGCTTAACCGACTGAGCGCCCCTCCTTGTAGGTCTCTTTGTAAAGCGAGAAAAGCTACAGCAGCAGCTCCTGCCATGTTTTCTCATATCCTGTTGCCCAGAACCATGAGTCGCCTAGACTGGTCAGGAGTCCTCCCCGAGTCGGGGATCAGGTTGCTTGCATGTGAGCTGGATTCCTGAACAGAGAAGAGAAAGTCGGTGAGGAACCAACATCCTCTGTCATCTATCTGTACCCTAACAATTAAACCGCAACGGACAGATAAACGAAATGGCGAGTGAGTCCCAAGCAAGTAGGTCGAGGCAGGTGCTCCCACCGGGAGGTGCTGATTCCGCATCGGATAGATGGCTTCGCACAACAGGACTTGGGGGGAACCCACTCCAGGGGCAGCAAGGGCACAGATGACAAAGGTAGACACCTGGGTTGGCCCACGTGCCCCTGGATGTGACCTCCTTCCAAAACCGGGCGTCAGCGCTCCATTCAGGCAAAGCTGGGGAAACCGTGAGGGATCCAAACCGGTCACAAACATGGTCTGTGGCACCCTCTCATTGCTCCCGTCTGGCCAGGACCCCCTGGGTGCTCTGGAGTGCCCCAGGCGCCCCTGAGGGAAAGCCACATTCGTGGGCTACAGGACACGCTCACGGGCAAGACACGTCAAGGAAAACGAACTCCCTTTGAAATAGATTAATAACCACCAGGCTCCCCTCAATGATCCCCTGGGTGGCTGCTGTGGTTTCCACCTGCAGAGTGGAGCCGTTCTGACCTCCCTGGGAGCCTCTGCCTCATTAACTCACGATTGGATGAGGGGGAGGGGGCCCCAGCAACACCCAGTGTGGACCGTGCCCCTTTGGGGTATGATGAGAGATGAACGCCACCTTTCCTGGGTCCCCCCTCCCCCTCCCCGACCCGGGCCCCCGGACGGGGAGGCTGCCAAGAAGTGGAGGTGGTCGGTAAATTTAAGAGCAGTCCTTTGCCTCTTGAGACTGTTTCCTCATCTGTAAAATGGGGGTGTTAATAACAGAACATAGGGCACAATTTCAAAAAGTGACAGTTAACACAATTACTATGATTAGTCTAATTACACGATGTGAAATACGTGCCCCAGGCGGGCTCCTGGTGAGCCCACACTCCCGTCCCGCTAGACACAGCTTGACTTGCAAAGAGTTTGCTCCTGGGTGAACTGGTCCCCAGAGCGGGACACTGCCGACACCGAAAACATGTTTTAGCCCGAGGGAAGTCAAAGGCCCCACATTGTGTCTTTAGAGGAATCTGCTCCTAGCATCCTGAGAAACCCTCCGGAAGAGCCCTCGCAGAAGGAGAGTCTGGAGGGGGTGTGGCCGTCTCGGCTGGGGCATCTCGAAGTGCCCAGACGGCAGCCAGATGCGCCCAGGCCTGCACCCTGTCCAAATCCACAAGGTCTAGAGACCCGGGGGGATTCAGGTCCCCAGGGCACCTGCGCCGCTGTGGGCCTCCTGGATTTGCAGGCGCCCAGTTCAGACCCAAGTCGGAATGTGTCCGTTCCCAAGCGGGACCCAGAAGACTTCGACGAGGTCGCCGCCTGTGAGAGCTCCCACGCCAGGGGCCTGAACATCTTACGGCCACCGACTTTTCCCGGCAAACCTCTGCTCTCCCACTTCTCAGGCGAGAAGACTAAGGCTCACAAATCATGGCAGCTGGAGACGCAGACAGGGGGAGGGTTAGACAGGCAGGAAGGCGGGCAGGGCAGGCACTGGTGCGGGCTGCAGAAATAATCCGTCACATTTCGAATCCAGATTCAAGCCATGAATGAGAGCGTGCTGGGTGGGTGCCTGCGCGCATGTGTTTCTTGTTTGTTTTTTATCTCCTTCTAGAAAAATCACAGAAACAGATCTACCCTGGTCATAGAGGAAAGCCGGAACCCGGCCACCTAGGGACAGCTGCAGTGTCAGACAGATGACTGGAGGGGAGGAGTGTGGCCTCCCACAGTCAATTAATGGCTATAATTACACACTGTAAACAGTCTTGGATATAATTAAGTCTGGAGGCCCAGGGCCCGGCGTGCGTGCTGTTGAGACTGGCATCATCAGACGTGGGGGCTGGAGTCTCCCCCCTCTGGGAAACATCAAAGCGCTGCTCCAGCCCCTGGGGTGGGCTGCAGCCCCTCCCCGCCTCCTCCCCTGCTCATTCTCCTGGTTCGGAGCTCGTCTTCCGAGGGGAGTCGTGATGTGGCCAGGTGCCTGGCGTAGCAGAGGGGACCGGCTCTGTCCCCGCGCTGATGCCCGGAACTCCTGGTGACCCCTAGAGCCCCAGAGGGAGAGCCTCACCCAGGGAGGGAGAGATGACTGCTCCTGGGACACCAGAAGCTCACTGGGTCTCACTCACTCTTTCCTTCCTTTCCCTCCCTCAGCCACAGCTCCAGCCTGCAGGTCGGTCTACCTTGCAGCCTCTGCCTCACCTTTGGGATCCAGTCCGTTCAGCCCCTCGTCCACGTCTTCCAGAAGTACTCATTGGGAGCCTCCCATGCCCAGGCTCTGTGTCATCAGCAAGGAAAGGCAGTCCTCCCTCCTGGAAGTGCTCCACTTCTAGTCCTCCTGCCTGGGGCAAGCCCCCTCCGCTCCCACCTGGGCAACTGTTGCCGACCTCTGTCCAGTCCCCTGGCTTCCTCTCTGAGCCCTCAGGATGAGCTTCCGAACCCTACACCCGGCCAGGTCCCTCTCCGCCTAAAGCCTTCCAAGAGCTCACCATCATTCCCGTTATGGGACAAAGTCCTTAGCAAGCTGCACCGCCGGGCCCCAGACCCGTCCCGTCCACCGACTCCCCTCTTGCACTCTGAGCTCCAGCTACCTGGTCTCCCGCTTCTGAGTTTTCTCTGGCTTCCTGCTTCTGAGCCTCTGCACCAGCGGCTTCCTCTGCAGGGAACGCCCTCTCCCCTCGCCTTCCCTCACCCGGAAAACTCCACCTGGTCCTTTATGTCCATTTTAAACAGCCTTTGTTCAAAAGAACCTCTTCCAGGGGCGCCTGGGTGGCTCAGTTGGTCAAGCGTCCAATTTTGGCTCAGGTCACGATCTCACGGTTCGTGGGTTCCAGCCCTGTGTCGGGCTCTGTGCTGAGGGCACGGAGCCTGCTGGGGATCCTCTCTCTTCCTCTCTCTCTCTGTTCCTTCCCCACTTGCACACACTCTCTTCTCGAAATAAATGAACTTAAAAAAAAAAAAAAAGAACCTCTTCCTCTTCCAACATCTCCTGCCTGGGTAAAGCCCCCAAGTACATGTTTTTAGGATTCAAGGATGTCGTCTTTTGAGAGCTCAGTGCTTTTGTAATTACGTGTTTCGTGGCTTCCACTGCTGACAGTTGTTTGGGAATTCCCTGTCTGGCTTGTTTGTTATGTCTCCAGCACCTGGGACAGTGCCTTGCACATAGTAGGTCTTCCCTTTATTGAGCAAATGGGTGAATAAGCAAACGCATGTGCGAATAAACAGCTTTTATTTTCCCCTGGGGCATACAGAGGCAAGATGTCGCATGTCCTACTTTCTGTTTCTTTGTGATCCGCCTTGAGTATTCTATTTATTTTTGGTTTGGTTCTTGTCATTTGTCATTTCGAGCCTTGAAGTGCCCAGGTACCATAAGGTTTCGGGTTGTGGTGGTTCAAGATGGCGACAAGTTACTTGACTTTCTGTCCATGCCGAGGTTAAGCCCATATTGCCTCCATTTGAATCTGGGCTGGTCTGTGACTGGCTTGACCACTTGGGTCTGGTAAAAAAGGATCCTCTGCCAGCTCCAGGCTTCTCTGAGAAGAGGACAGCCAGCTTCCACATCCTTCCTTACGGAGTCTCGAGCCGCTATGTAAGGAGTCTGACTACTCTGAGGCCACCGTGCATAAGAAGCCCAAGCTATCCCCCTGGAGAGCCATGTAGGGGTAGCAAGGGAGAGACGTCTGGCCAGCTCCCAGCCATCTGAGCCAGCCAGCCCAGGCCCTACACATGTGTGTCCCTGCTGTGCCTCGTTCACCTGACCCATAGAACCCTGGTACATAATAGTAAGTTGCCAGTTGAAGCCAGGACTCTTGGGATGACTTATCGTGCAGCAGCAGACGACAAGAACAGAACTCCTGAGCTTCGACAGAGAAGACAATACTTTGAGACATGTAAATAATGCCACATCTGCCCCACTCATCACATTCGCAAATCCTCCCATGAGAGAGCCCGCTCTTCTAAAGCACTCCTCCAAGTAAAAACAAACAGATAAACAGCATATCCGTGGGTTTCTGACTTATGGGACAGGAACATTCTTTTGGTTTTGTGTTTTGGAGAGCCTTTCCTTGTGGTCTTTAATTTTTCCAAAACAGACTCTCAGCTGGTTCTCATTATCCATGTGACTGCTGGAAAATTCTAATCCCTAATGCAAGACCTATATTTTTAAGAACGGCAATCAAGAAAACTATGTTGAGGAGGAATGGAGCATTCTGGATTGTGTGCCTACTGGGGGTGGCGTGGGGAGACTGTTGTGAGACCAGAAAACCCACCACTTCTTTCCAGCACATGGTCTGAGCCTGGAGCTCACCTTCCACGGGCAGACGCTGGAAGGCTCTGTCTTTTCTGCCAAAAGGGAAGGACCCCTGTTCTGGTCATCTTTGGCTGTGATGTGTATCTTGGCTGAACAGAAGTGGCCCCTCCTCTGAAGCTGGGCTCCGAGGGTCTCTTCTGCAGGTGGAAAGACACTTGGGACCAGTGGTCCACAGCTCCCTCCACGGAGATGTACCCTGCATTGCAGACATAGGCCGGTTGCACAAAGTCTCAGCATCTGGTACTTGCTGGCAGCTTCCACAGGGCTCCCACTGCAGAAACATATGAGGCATCACCTAGATTACTGGGGTCAGGGGCAAACTGACTTTTCAGGAGAGAACAGAGGTGGGAGAATGTGTGATTGGGTCCCCAGAAGGGACCAGGCTGAGCCCTCCTGGGTGGAGAAGGAGAGGAGAGAACCAGGGTCAGGGTGACCCAGGAGGGTCCTAGGGAAGGACGATGACCAGTGGGTCAAGCAAGACATAAGAGGTCGATATGCTCAGAGGCGCCAAAGGGCTGACCCACTGGTGTGCGAATATTCCAGACCCTTTGGTTTTACAGACTGCTCTCCACTCAGCAGCTCAGGCCATCTCGTCTACACCTAATTTAATCGTGTCTTGCCCGCTCTGCTTCAAACCCTACAGTGGCTCCCAGCGCTCCCACGAGACAGACTGCCTTCTCCCTGCAACCCTCACTATAACCCGTGCCCAGACTGGGCTCTGGCTTATCCAACCCAGAGAGGCCTTCTCTGACTCCTCCCTCACACCATACGCAAAACAGCAATTCTAAGAGTGTTTATAAATCCAAATGTCACGGGAAAAGTATAAGGTTTCAAGACGAAAGCATAGGAAGTGATCTTTCTGCCTTGGGGTAGGCAAGGAATCCTCAAGGAGGACACCGGAAGCATTGGCCAATTCTGTTTAATTTTGAAACAGAATTAAAGTGAGGAACCCCCTACCCAGCAAGAGAAACGGATCAGAGAGTCACAGGCAGGCCACGGAGTAGGACAGAACATTCACAAAACAAGATATTCACCAAAGGACTCACACATTCCAAACGTATAAATAACTCCCACAAATCAGTAAGAAAAAGATAATCCCCAAGAAAGAGGGACCAACGACTCAAAAGGGGGCTCCACAAAGAGAGAACAGTCCGGCTGCCAGTCAACACATCAGAGGGGAGTCACCTCATTATTCATTAGGGTAACGCAAGATAAAGCCACAGCAAGATACGACGCGCACCCGCCAGAATTACGAAGCTTTGAAACGCAGGCAACACCAGGTGTGGGGATCCGTTAGTTGCATCCCCAGGTGTAGACCCAACAGATACGTGTACCTGTGTGCACAAAAGCCATGCACAAGACATTCACAGAGGCACTATTCATCCCGGCCCCAAACTGGGAACAGTGCAAATGTCCACCCCTGTAGAAAGGGCGCCTTATGGTATATTTCATGCAACAGAGTAGCGTTCATGTCCAACAGCATGGAGGAATCCCATACGCTGTGTGAGAGCAGCCAGAAAGCGAGTGTGCACACAGTAGGACTCCACCTACCTTCACTTGGAGAACAGACACGATGAATCCGTGGGGAAGGGGGTGGGGTTGAGACCGGGATGGGGCTGGGCGCTTCTTGGGCTGAAACTGTTCTATTTCGGGGGCGCCCGGGTGGCTCAGTCGGCTGAGCATCCGACCTCAGCTGAGGTCATGATCTCACGGTCCGTGAGTTCGAGCCCCGCGTCGGGCTCTGTGCCGACAGCTCGGAGCCTGGAGCCGGCTTCGGATTCTGTGTCTCCTTCTCTCTCTGCCCCTCCCCTGCTCACACTCTGTCTGTCTCTCTCCCAAAAATAAACGTTAAAAATTTTTTTAAAAAAGAAACTGCTCTATTTCTTCACACGGAAGGTGATTGCACGGTGCAATCACTCTGTGGAGACTCACGGAGCGCTGAACACTTATCTCTGGTTGATGCGTGTTTCCAAATGTGAGTGATACCCCCGTCAAAGCTTACCTAAAAAAGTAACGAAAAAGAGGCAGAGTGGACCTCTTCTTCAGCCGCTCATTCTCCTGAGAACTCATTTTATTTTCCTCAAGTACCTAATGACGGGCAGTCACCAACCACCTTGCGGCCCAGTTTCGTGAGTTCAATGTGTACTTCGCTGTTAATAAGCTGTGTGACTTTGGCCCAGTTACTTAAAGTATCTGTGCTTCTGTGCCCTCACCTGGGAAACGACAGTCGTGCTAATAACGGAGGGTCCTTGCCTCACGGGTTGTCGCGAGGTTGACGGAGTTGATACGTAGAGGGACAGAGAGCGTGAACTTGAGCAGGACTCATGCACAGACTTCTACGGCCATCAGAGTACTCGCGGTCCTCAGGGATCTTCTTGTTAACGGAATGTCCATCTCGCTGGCTGACGTGCAAATTTCAAGGGGGCACAGGGTCTTGCCAGCCTTTCTAAGATGCTTCTTGACCACTGTAGGTATTGAATAAACTTCAGATGATTGGGCAGGGTGTCAGGGGACCCTGGAGGCGGAGCAGCCCCAGAACAGGCAAGGAAGGAGGCATTTCCGACATGAGTCAAAGCTGATGGAAGGTCAGTGTGGCCTCAGGGGAAACGGGGGCCACCCGGGACCCCTTCCTTGTCCAGTGCCCGGAGGGGCTGCTACTCAGGGAGCCACACCTTGCAAACGACGGGAGCCTCGGGACGGAAGGGAAAGAGAAAAGAGTCATGCTTCCATATGCCAGCATCTGCTGCCACTCGGCAGGTGCAGCGGCCAGGTTCCCAGCCTCCCTGGGGCCCTGAGCTCCTGGGACAAAATAAAGCCTCCAGTGTCTCTCCTGCCTGGGTGGCTGTAGCTTGCTCTTTTTTTTTTTTTTAAGTTGTGCCAGGACCACCAAAGACCAGGAACGCGTTCCCTGGAGGCCTTGAGCGAGACACTAAGTCTCCACCTGCGCTCACCTCAACTCCTTAGAGCCGAGACCCCCGCCCGGCAGGCGGGCAGCAGGCACAGGAGGCTGGGCGGCTGCATTTGCCCGGGAGGCGGTTAGGGATGGTGTGAACCCTCGCCCACCTTCCCCAGGGAGCTCTGCTTGACAGGACGTAATAAAAAACCTTTTAATCTTTGTCACTGTGGGTAGGCGGAGAGGCCAAAAAGTCTCTATGTTTTAAAGGGAAATTTTAATTAGTATGTAAATTCGACTCACGGCATTAAAATGTCATTTGCTAAGTAAATGTTGCCGCACTCCGAGTTCAGGTATTTATTTGATCCTGTCCTGCCAAGGTGCCTTTGTGGGTTTCCCGAGTGTGTAATAACAGCATTTCAAAAACAAAATGAAATTCTCCCTCTGTTACAATGCACCCGGGTTACGGCTTCGCCGACGGCGATGTGACTGGAATATTTTAAGGAAGCAGCCGGCGGCTCTGGCAGCCGCGTGCGTGTCCCCTCCTTGCTGTCTGTCTGAGACGGCCTCGGGGGGCTGGGAAGGGGGCCCTCCCATCCCTGACCCGGGACCCCCGGCCAGATGCCTCAGGGGTGACCGCCGGTTACCTGCAATAGGGCAGACGTGAGAAGCGTCCAGGCTTTCAGACCGGAACCCCCACAAAGGAAGGGGGCGGAAGAAGATCACGGGGACCCCCGTTTTCCTTAATTCTACGATAAACGATGATTTAATACGAGGGATCCGAAGAGCAGGAAATAGGTGTCCAGCCGTGCGGCTCACTGGAATTTCCTCCCACAGCGACCCACCATCCTCTGAATGTTAATTAAACATCACTAAACCATGCAGGTGTGCGTGTGTGGGTGCGTGTGGGTGTGCATGTGTGCACGTGGGTGTGCGTGTGCATGGGTGTGTGGTGTGCGTGCACGTGGGTGTGCGCGTGGGTGTGCGCGTGGGTGTGCGGCTGTGCGGATGGGTGTGCAGTGTGTGTGCGCGTGGGTGTGGGTGCATGGGTGTGCGTGTGTGCGGCATGTGCGCATGTGTACGTGTGTGTGCACATGCGTGTGTGCACCTGGGTGTGCGTGGGTGTGCGCATAGGTGTGCGTGTGCATGGGTGTGCGTGTGTGCACGTGGGTGTGCAATGTGTGTGGGTGTGTGCGCATGTGCACGCCGTGTGTGTGGTGGGTGTGCGTGTGTGCACATGGTGTGCGTGTGTGCGCGTGGGTGTGTGGTGTGTGCTCATGGGTGTGCGTGTGTGCGCGTGTGTGAGTGTGTGGTGTGTGTGCGCGCGCCTGGGTGTGCGTGTGTGTGTGTGTGCGTGAGTGTGCGTGTGCATGTGTGTGTGCACATGGGCGTGCGGCGTGTGCGTGCATGGCCACAACACGGCGTGTGCGTGCATGGGAGCTGCCTGTCCCCCCCAGTAGGAGACCAGGGGGCTCCCAGCCCTGACCCGACAGCAAGCGTGCCAGGCTTGAGCCCACGGGTGTGTGTGTCTGCGCGTGTGCACACGCATCTGTGTGCGTGGCTACGTATGCATCTGTGTATGTGTGTATGCACGTGTGTTGGGGGTCGTTCTAACGATTACCACGCGCACCAGATGCACAGAGGTCGCGGCCGGTGAGCCCACTGGCCTTCCACCCCCCAGAGTGACCCCTCCTCTACCCGCCTCTGACCCAGCCTGTTGGCGGAGGTGAACTGAGAGGCATTTTCCGGGGCCCGGGAGGGGCTGGGACGGAAGTGCCCGCCGGTGGATTGGTTCTCAGGCTGGCCGTGTCACCCGCCAGTCGTGAACCCACATCTAATGCTGCTCCCAGGCCCCCATCTTCTTACATCAGCAAATGGCCACACGGGTCTGGGCCGCTAAGCCCCAAAGCAGGGCGTGCTGTGGGGCTCACCTCCGGGCACCATCTGCGCGGAGGGCAGGAGGAGGCCAGGAGGAATGAGGTCCCACTCAGGGACCCTCCGGCCTCGGCTAAGTCACTGCCAAGCGCCCCGCCGTCGGCTGCCAAAAATTCATAGTGCAAAACCCCAACAGAACCCCAGCAGAGCGGCATCCCTTCCCCCACGACGCTCAGGCTCGAGCACCCGCGCTGGAGGAGGACGGACGTGTGCTCTAGGGGCACAAGCTTTCAAAACGGCCCTTTCCATTCTCCCATTGGCGCGTCCACTAAAAACCCTTGGCGGAGGGCCTGCGGTATGCAGGCCCCGGGCTCAGCGGCGAAGCAGGTGGACAGTGTCGTCCCTGGGGGGAGGGGGGCACCGCGTGGGAGGAGAGCCGGAGGGTGCAGGGGCAATTAGGGGAGGGGACGCGACACCCAGAGCAGGGAGCACCAGCGATGGGGGCGTGTCCTGGAGGCGGCAGGGCGGGGGAGAGGGGGAAATGTTGAGGCCGGGGTGGCGGGAGGGGCGGGGGGTCCTTGGAGAATAGACCGTCGGAGCTGGTGTTCATCTCCTGCCTCTGGGTTGCAGACAGCGTAGCGGGCCCGGCAGGACATGGGCAAGAACCAGCTGCAGGTACCGGGCAGGAGGGACGGTGCCAAGAGCGGGTGACCCTGTGCTCCTCAGCCCTGAGAGGCAGCTGTGGGGGGCCGCTCTCGGTCAGGCACCTGCACCCTTCCGGGGTAAAGTCCCCACCCAGACCAATGAGACTAGGGGCTCCTGAGACAGTCTGTCTCCACCAGTTCTTCCTGGGGGCCATCCTTTCCCACCCCCGGTGGCATCTGTCACTGCCTGGAGACAGGCTGTCACAACTGGGGAGGGGGCCGCGACAGGCATCGAGAGGGCAGAGGCCAGAGACGCTGCCGAATGGAAGAGCCCATCCCCTCGACCCTGTGAGCAAGGGCAGGCTCTGTGTCGGGAGAGCCAGGCTGGAACCGTGCAGCCGCCCCCCCGGCCGTGTGAGCTTCACCTGTCTGAGCCTCCGTGTCCTCGTGGGTCAGCTGGTGATCACCACGGGGCCCGTTTCCGGAATGCTGCTCAGGAAGCACTCGGCACGACCCCCGACGCCCTCAGCGAGTGGCAAGTTCTACTATTGCTGCGGGAACGTTCAGCCCTTCGGCACATAGAGCTCGTGAGGTTTTCCCTCCTGTGAGGAGACGCGGCTTTCCCCCCTCCCGGTCCCCCTCCCCGCTAGCAGAGTTGCAAAGGGCCCTTTAGCAGAGCGGGCGGATTAGTTCGTGGGCACTGTTGGGGACAAAGCCCAGCAAACACGACAGCACTTTCTACGGTGACAGTCAGGGTCAGTGGTTCCCGGCTCTCGCTGCACACTGGGATCACCTCGGGAGCTTTGCAAGCGTGGGTTCCTGGAACCCACCTTCCAAGGCTGATTTAAGGGGTAGGGCGGAGGTCTGAGAAGCACGGGGTGACTTTCATGGGCCACCAGGGCCCAGAACTTGGGGCTCAGCTGGCAGAACGGCGAGAGAGAGGTAAGTGAATGACGGAATCTTCCGCAGGAGCGAGGGGCCAGGATTTCTGGGAAGGTGCTTGGGCCCACGTTCCAGGCTTGGATAAAGCCGGTGGGAGCCACCCGGATTGGCCCCAGCATGGAGGGCACAGGAGAGCCACCTGCCGTCCCGGAGTGAGCTGCCACCATCACTCCTGACACCACGGGCACGTCCCCCCAGGGGACCGAGCGTGTGCGGTGAACGCTGAGCACGCACAGAGCTGTGACTTTTGTCTCAGCTGAGGAAGCCCGGGCCTGTCCTTCTAGCTCTCATCCGCCCTGTTTCATTCACCTGACCTTTTTTGAGAACAGCCTTCACGCCAGGCACTGTTCTAGATTTGGAGACACAGCCCGGGAAAAGGCAGACACTTGCTGTCAAGGAGCCTGGGGTCCAGTCAGGGACTCCAGCAGCACAGACGTGATCAAGGAAAAAAAGCAAGAACATCTCAGGTAGCCACAAGTGCCCCACTATCAGCGGTCCGCCTGGAAAATGGACCTTGTAATAAAACCCCTCCGGTCCGCTGTATAGATCGAATGAAATAATTCACGCAAATACGCCTGGGATGGGAACGGGCTTCCAGTAGGCGTTCCGTCTATAATTCCATTCTGCCATCTCCATCACGCAACAGCGTCTGGCAAAGAGAATCCGAATGGCAGCCAGAGGAATGTCGCACAGCAAGGATGCAGAAGTAATTTTAAGAAAAGTGAGGGTGGGTAGAGTCTAGGGCCTCCTCCGGCCGGGAGAGGCGCCGGGATCAGTGCTGGGTCCAGTTGGGTTAGCGTTTCCCTAAGATATCAGTCTCCTGTCCTCGCTCAGAACCGGAACGGTCCTCGTTAGCCAGGCCACCTCGGGCGCGCCGTCTCCTGCCGTCCCTTCATAGGCAAAACCGGGAATTCCAATTCGAGGGGGGAATCTGCAGTCTACAGAAAACCGTCCACGCGTCGAGAAGAACACAGGAGCCCACCCGGCCCGGGGCAGCGGACCCGCCTTGTCTGTGGGTTGTGCTGGCGGGCCAAGGGGGAGGCTGTCCCACCAGGAGATGAAGTCTGGAAAGCGGCCGCGTAAAGGTTTCCCTCTGCGGTCCGTCCCTGCGGGGTCCCCAGCACGCGGGCCAGCCTGCAGCAGCACCCAGGTCATGTCCGTCGGGGGGTGAGTGCGTGCTCTCGGACAGCTGCGTGCTGGTCACGTCCATCCACGAGCCGGGGCCCCGTGAGGGAGACGCTGAGACTCAGCCCTTCCCCGAGGAGGTCTGGAGGGGGCAAAATGAAGGGAGGGAGCACCGAGGTTTTCAAGGAAATGACTCCTTTCCAGATGAGCTGAAAGAAAAAGTGAATAAAAAGTGAAATCGTGAAAAAGTGAAATAAAAAAATCGTTTTATAAGCAATGGTGAAAAGGGAGACCGTGGGGTGGGGGGATCTAGCTCAGGCTCCACGGACAAGAGACCCCAAGGAGACCGCATACATTTCCCAGTGGGAAGGCCGGGCCGTGGTAGGGGGAACTCACCCCAGTATAGCACAACGGGTGGAGGGGGACAGCCTCACTTTTCTCCCTTTGACTCCTGGCACGAGAGAGTGACTGGGTTCCAGGCCCACCCGGGACTGTCCCTCCTGCCCTCACCTACTATGTGTAGCTGTGCAGGCAAAACCGTGACACCAGCCATCTACCCAGCAAGTCTGTCTGTTCTGATTCAGCCCAACTCCACACTGCGCAAGGCTTCCCCAGCTCACTGGGGCCGGGGATGGTGCCGGTCACCCCGATGGCTCTACCAGAAACCCAGGTCACTCTGGTCCCTCTCTCTCCTCCACATCCTGCACGGTGACCTCCAAGTTCTCTCCACAATCTGCCCGCTTGTCTCTATCGCCCCAGGCTGGCCGCATCCCAGCCTCCTGGGTGACAGTCATGGCCTCACCAGGTCTCCAGAAAGGTCCTGGCAGAAGATAGATTGGACCGTGCCACATGAGTGCCACACCCTGTGCCTTCCCCGCCGTTCGGTTCTTGCACGGAGGAAGCAGACCCCACGTTCACCCTGCAGCCCTGCGAGGAGCCCTTTCTCCCCTGGGTTTTTGTGCCTGGACACCCACTCCTCCCAGCCGGCCCCTGAATCTCTTTGCCTGACCGACACCAGTGCATGTGCAGAACCTTCTAGAAGGTTCCCGACCTTCCCAACTAGGTGAGGCACTCCATTCCTGTCTCCTCTGGCTGGACCTAAGATTCCCGAAGGCAGGGACCATACTCACCTTTGCTCCAACCCCAGAGCCTGGCGGGATGTGGGCTTTAGAAGTCTCTACTGAATGACCGTTAACAGCTCATGGTTGTCGAGCATTTGTGATGTGCGGGGC
Organism: Panthera leo; assembly: GCF_018350215.1. Taxonomy (NCBI): domain Eukaryota; kingdom Metazoa; phylum Chordata; class Mammalia; order Carnivora; family Felidae; genus Panthera; species Panthera leo. Next base: position 5,341,587 of record NC_056681.1, read on the forward strand.
CTTCTACGTAATTCTGATTATTAAGCATCTCATGGACTCGTGACAACAATCCCTGAAGGACTATTTTTTGGTGCATATTTTACGGTGAAACTGCTGGGGACACACAGCATGTGCAACAGCAGATCTGGGATACAAACCCAGGCAGGTTGGCTCAAGAGACTGCTTTCCCCCCCTCGGGGAGAGTGTCACTGCGTGGGATGAATGAGTGAAGCAGTGAATGGCTGGACGAGGTCCCGGAATGATCCCTGTTCGCATATGTGGGCTGTAGTCCAGCTGTGCCCTGGCTCGTCAGGGAAGCTTGGGCCCGTCCTCCCTCTCTGGGCCTCATTTTCTTCCTGTATTTAAGTTGACAGACTCTTTGGTTGTCCTTTCCTTGGTGACTGTCCGGCCCCATGCCACCTTAGCCTACCTAGGTCACAGGGCAGGGGTGGGCGGGCTCTTCCAAATCAAGCCACCAAAACTCAAGACCCCAACTAAGTAGGTCCCATTTTTCCAGGCTGTTTATTCCAAACCGTGACCCTCAGGAGCAGAGGGCGTGAGGGACCCGCCCAGGGACGGGAAGTAGGTCTAGGGGGTGGGTCGGGGCTCTGCCTCCCAGGCTGTTGGGATCCTGAATCTTTTCTAGGCACGATATGTTTTCTTGGCAGCCCGGAGAGAGACATAAAGTGCTCGTGGTTATCGATTCATCATCCAACAGAAGGAAAATGCCTCTCAGGAATGCATTTCAAACCTCCATCCTGCAAGCCCAGGGACACGTATTCCTGACGCTTACAGAGTGGCCGCTGCCCCATCATCGAGGATTTGGACGAGCCTGTTGAGACCAGTGCTGCAGTCGCAAGGACACCAGGGAGAAGTGCGGAGCCGCCATGATCCCCATTTCACAGATGAGGAAACTGAGCCTCAAGCAGCTGGCCTGTGACCCTGCACACGAAAGAGAGGGGTGCAGCCAGGATTTGAAACCAGGGGGCCCAGGTTCCTCCTCTGTTCTTTCTGTATCTCAGGGTCCAAGGCTCTTTCTCCCATTCGTACCTGACTCCCTCTCACTCACACAAGTGCGTTAGGACAGCAGACCCCTAACCAAGAGCCGGACCCAACCCCAGTGACGGAGCCCTTAACCCTCTTGGATACCCTTTCTCCCGCTCAGTCATTCCCAACACACATTGGCTAAATGGGGGTGAGAATGTAGAGGTCAACACCGGTGTGAGTATTTAGAATTTTCAGCAGAACTGAAACAGAAGCCCTAGAAAAAAAGGTCGGCATTCTCTGCCGCAGAGGGATGCTTTGTATGCCGGTGACCCAGCCCGGGCGAAAGTTTGCTCATGACAACAAGGGTTAAGGAGAAACACATGATGATTTGTCATTTCTCCCCACCCTCGCCCACCCTTTTGGCCACCACCGAGCACAGGGTCTCGCCCAGTGCGTGATTTATCCGTGTGCAAATATCGGTAGGGTGTCTCCGATGGGACAAGATGATTGCATTCTTCGAGCTTAATACTTTCCTTATGTGGTTTAAGGCTTCAGCCCTCTTATCAAGAGCTGCCCCTCGGGGGCCTACGGTCCTCGAGTGCTGGGTTAGCAAATGTGAGGTTGGTCGGGAGACTCAGCATTATCTTGGGCTTTCAGGAACTTCCTTTCGATGAAAACCCAGCGTTTGGGAAGAGTTGCCTGAGGGAGGCTTTTCAGATCTCTTTGACAGGAGAGATGGGACTTCCCTCCAAGAAGGTTACCTGTCCAGGTAGAAGCTGAATCTTCTCGTTACTCGGAGGGCCTCATGAGAAGGCTCGCACGTGGGGAGCCCGGAACTGCCAACTCTTTGAAAAAGAGAGACGGCCACGTTCAAGCTGATTGGACCTTGAAGGGCAGCTGCTCAGAGCCCGGCCGCCTGGCTGGGGTTTAAGAGCAGATTGTTTCCAGAAAGAAATGGGGCAGCTCTATCATCAGCCTTGGGCCCGAGGTGATGTTTTCCCCTCCCTTGGATTTCTAGGCAGTGAAATAAAACCAGGCCTTTATTTATAAAGCCTCATTCCTGTAAGGGTTCTGTTTGCCCTGGAAAGACTCAGGGAGAAAGCCATGGGGGAAGTAACCCGGCTTGCAGGTGGAGGGAGGGAGGCACAGAGAGGGCAAGTGACTTACCCCGGGTCACAAAGTCAAGTAGTCTCCAGGTGATAGGAGTCCAGTCCGTGTTTCCGGAATGTTCTGGAACATTCATCTTTCCACTGGAGTGGCGTTTCTCAACCACACTATTGACGTTTGGGCTGGACGTTCTGTGCGGTGGGGCTGGACTGCGTGTTATAGAATGTTTAACAGCATCCCTGGCCTCCGCCACCGGACTGTGGTCCCAGCCACCACCCCAGTGTCCACAACCAAAATATCGCCAGGAAGGCCCCCATGTGCTGGTTGAGAACAACTTGCGTAGAGGATAGGGCGCCTCTCTCTGTACGTCTTGCTTGAAGAATGCAGTCTTTTGATTTCCTTTTAATTCTTCATTTAAAAACACTGCCTGGGGAGCACCTGGGTGGCTCCGTCGGTTAAGCGTCCGGCTTGGGCTCAGGTCAAGATCTCACAGTCCGTGAGTTCAAGCCCCATGTGGGGCTCTGCGCTGACGGCTCTGAGCCTGGAGCCTCCTTCCGATTCTGTGTCTCCCTCCCTCTCTGCCCCTCCCCTGCTTGCACTCTGTCTCTCTCTCTCTCTCTCAAACATAAACATGAAAAATTTTTCTAAGACACACTGCCTGGGGCCCTTGTTGGTTGGGGGGGCGGGGCATGGGAAGTGCACGCAGCGTGCAGGTACCTGGGGGGGGGGCTCGGATCTTGCTTCTGCACGGGCCCATGTTGGGTGTGCAGCCGTCCCCATCTCGGGCCACATTCTCCTAGAATTGTGACATCCCCCACCCTTCGCCCAGCCCCCTTCTTACTCGTCATCCCTTTGGCCACTCTCCCCCCTTGGGTACCTTTCCTGGAGCAGAACAGCATCGCCCTGTTCTCACTGGACCAGGCTCCCTGCTAAGCCCCGTGTGCACACCCCACAAACACGATCCCCATAGCCCGGAGGAGACTCCACGCCCCACGGTGACACCCTGCTGGCTCTCACTGGCCCTGTCTGTTCTGCCCTGTCCTTCCTCCCACCCAGGAAGGTCTTCCCGCTGTATGCGGTGACCGTCCGCTGGGGGGAGGCGTCCTCAGCGGCCCCCGGGAGCAGCCTCACCTGTGCTGGATGAGGGACGAGAGCTGGTCCATCTACACTCCATCCTCCTCCTCCCGGTGGCCCTTGCTCTGCACCGTCCCATGGGCCCCCCCGTGGAAGGGACCCTGATGCCCATAGCAGTGGTCTCCATCCATGTCTTTCCTTCCCGGCTCGGTCCCCCACGCCCCACCGATGCTTCCTGGGATGTCCTCCCGGAGAGACTGCTTCCCTGCCTGTGACAGAGTCTGCCCCCGGGGGAGCCCAGACTGAGAGCCAGCTACGCTTGCCCCCACACCTGCCCACCTGCCAGCAGCGACCTCACACGGCCTGCGCCCGCTGCCCGCCCCCGACCATTGCCATCACGACAGGGAAAGGGCGAGTCCCCACTGGCTCCCCCACGTCTTCAGAATAAAACCAGGTTCTCGTCCTGTGCCCGCCCTCAGCTGTCACACGCCGCCTCTCTCGCTTCCCTCCAGCCACCCCGGGCCCCCTGAACCACGGGCACCCCCGGGGCCTTTGCGCGTGCTGGCCCCACAGCCCGGACTCCTTTCCTCCGGGTCGGCGCGTGGCCGGCTCCTTCGCATCTCAGCCGGCCTGTCCCCGCCTCGGGGAGGCCCCCTCCGACCCCGCGTCTCACGCAGCCTCCCTGGGCCAGCAGCCACGCTTCGCCCCATCACCCTGCTTTGCCGCGTCCACACTCAGCTGCCTGGGATCGCTTTCCCTCCGTGCACGTGTTTAGCCGTCAGCTGCTTCTCCGCGCCAAAGGTGAGCTCCGTGAGGGCAGGCACCTCGCCCGCCTTATTCGCTGCAGTATCGCCACGGAGATCAGTGCCTGGGAATGGTCGCGTTCAGAGAATGAATGCTTTAGAGGAAGAACGCATGAACGAATGAATGAACGAGTGACCCAGGAGAGTGCAGATCAGGAATTGGCAGTGGGAACGGGGGGGGGCAGGGGGGGAGGGGCCTGAAAGGGAGTGCTGAATCTCCCCACGTTCCCAAGACCCCCCTCCAGTGGGCATCGGGAGTCCAGAGGAGCCCGTCCTGGGCGCTGGGCACCTGGTCCTCATGCCAGCTGGAAGCTGACAGCTGCAAACCAGGAGACCCTGGCAAGGACTCCGCGCGGCTCCCTCTGTGTCCCCCTCCTCCCCCCGTCATGCAGGAGGCCCCCCAGCTACGAGCAGGACACCAGCACTTGGCCGTGTTCCAAGAGAGGAGAGGGAGAGAAACCCAGCTCCATTGGACAGCTGAGGAGCTCGGGAAATGCATTTAAAATAGCCATTCTAGCAGCTGCCGGCAGATTACTTTTTCCATGCAGACTGGATGGCTTTAATAAAAAATGAGAACTTCTCCATCTGCTCCCTAAAGATAAGCCCCCCGTTCCCCAAATCGGTGAGCGACAGAGGCCCAGGGGGCCCGGGGAGGCTGGGAGGTGCGTCAGGCCGGTGACAGAGCCGATTAGCCCGGATCCGGATCCGGCAGCTCTCAAGGCGGTTGGGGCCTCCCGGCTGTGGGATGGGAAGCCGAGGCCAAGAGTGGGACTCGAGTAATTAAGATGTCATTTAGTCCTGTGATCGCCCCGTCGGGCCCCCAGGGCCACGTGCCAGCCTGTCTCCTTTCCAGCTGTCAGATGGAAAACGGCCTGGTCACCGCGGGACCGAGAGGGGTCCCAGAGCTCGACCGGGAAGCAGCCTGGCCAAGGCGGAACCCGGCCCAGAGCAGGCCCCACCTGGCCGGGGCAAGATTAACCACCGGGGATGGGTACCGCGTACACCCCAAAAGACACGGCTGGTGGGAACCCCTAAAGGCCTCCTATCATGGCAGCTCTTCTCCAGTTGTTAGAGACGGAGGGGGCAGACGCCGGTCCCGTGGGGCCCAGTGCTTCCGTTGTTGGAGGCGCGCACTGAGAAAATGAATTTGAAATTGTGGACACGGAATTGTTAGACCCCTTCCGAGGGCCTTGGAAGTGAGAGGCCCTGGGCCCCAAGCTGCAAGGGCTTCACAGTCCATGTGTGTGTGCGTGTGCGTGTGTGTGTGTGTCTGTGTGTGCGTGCACAGCACACAGCTGGGTCTTTCCACCTGAGCCGCCTTCTGCCTGGAATCGCAGACGTAGTACGTGGGATGTATTACTGTGGGGGGGTATCTGCCTCCTGACCCAGCGCCGGCTCTCGTCCCCGAATCGAGGACTGCTCCTTGCCAGCCGTTTCCCAGAATCGGGAATGCCGAATCAGAAGGGTGTTGGGCAGAAACAGGACTAGAAAGGCAGAAAGAAAGAGAGAGAGGAGGGCCTGCCCAGAGAAGCCAAGTCTGTCTACACGAAAAGAATAGCGATTCGGTAGACGGGAGAGAGACTATAACTCAACAGGCAGCGAGTCTGAAAAAGCCTGGAGCTTTACAAAAAAAATTTTTTTTAGTGTTTATTTGTTTTTGAGAGAGAGAGACAGAGTGTGAGCGGGGCAGGGACGGAGAGAGAGAGAGAGGGAGACACAGAATCGGAAGCAGGCTCCCACCTGTCGGCACTCTGTCTCCTCTCTCTCTCTCTCTCAAAAATAAATAAACATTAAAAAAAATTTTGAAAGGGGAACTGTTAACTTGTAGAGGATGGATAAGTTGCCAGTGATGGTCCAGAAGAGAGGCAAACGATCCGTGGTCAATAGAAAAGATAACCTCAGAGTTTCCTTCCCCCTGCCCTTTTTTTTTTTTTTTTTTTTTTTTTGCTTGGTAGGACCCAAGACGATAACCAGCGTTGTATCTTTTTTATGGGTCTCTCTCAGCCACTTCTGAACCAACTTTGTCATTCTGCAAGTTCCCTCTTCCATGAACAAAATTACTGTGGTGTGTTCTCACTGTGTGCTTCTCCGAGAGTTACGGTTCTGACTTTTTGAATATTCTATGCTTGGAAATCAGGGTCCCTTCTCTAGTTTCTTTGGCGGTAAGCTGATTTTATACCCCCTAAGTCATTCCGAAGAAAAAGCGCAAACTTAAGGCAGATGACCGTCCTCGTGCAAACTTCCTTTGGTTCTACCTCTTTTGCAGTTCCTGAATTTTTTTAAGAACCCAAGTTGTGGTTTCAAATGCAAGCCAAATAACCCTTTCTCTACAAGGCTCCGTCTCGGCTGGTCAGAGCACACAGCGGAATAATCAAGAGGAAACAAGATGTAATTCCAACGCATGCTTGCACTTGCGAGGGGCATTAAGGGACCCAGATTGCAACTCACAAGACTCTTCTGGAAAAAGCCCTCTGCTTCCCCTGCAATCCTATCAAACCCACCGCTGCATCCGAGCCCCTCATTCTCTGCCCATCAGCCTCGCTCAACGGCTTATGATAGGAATGCTTTTGACTGCAAGCAATGGAAAACCCAACCATAAGAATAGTTACTGTTTGCCTAAACAGGCATATAAGGTCATAAGGCCGGCTTGGACACCCACCAACATCGTCAAGGATCCAGACTGCCCCTTCATACACCCATTGAAGTTTCATCCTCAAGCTGGTTGCCTCATTGTCACAAAGTGGCTACCACAGCCCCAAACATCATGGCCCCGGATGCAGCATCCCCAGCAGGAAAAAGAGGGCAGAGCCCAAGGGCCTTCTCCCCCAAAGCTTCAGTCTTTTTATTCAGGAAGAAAAGCACTCCCAGATGCACCCCAGTAGAATTTTTCCTTTCTCCTCATCTGAAAGTGGATCACATAACCACCCCTCGTTACAAAGGAGGCTAGGAAAGCAAGTGTTTGACAAAGTAGAAAAGAATCATCACGGCTGGCTGCGACCAAACGCGACCCACTCCCTGGGACAAGTCAGGTTCTGCACCCACAACCTTAGGCCCATCGCTCACCTGTTGATCTATTTCTAATGAACACACGTCATGGGTACCATTGTCTTCTAATGTACGCAGGAGGGATAAAGAAGGTCAGAGAAGTTGAGCGGCCAGTGAGTAAGCGGCTGAGCTGAGAATTCGGTCCAGTCACCATGACTTCAAAACCCGCTTTTTTTTTTTTATTAAGCCCCTAATACCCTATTTTTTGTCTTAGCGAGGGGAGGGCACGGAGGGACCGCGGATGGCTGGGCGGTTGCTGATGCACCAGGCTGGCCGCATTGCCAAGACCCTCGGGAACCTCGCCTGGGCACCTGGGGGTCTCCCTCTCGTTCGGCCTGGGTCCCCAGCTCCACGTTCCCTGCCTTCCTCGGAGGCTGTCACGCATGCCTCCTGCTGTTTGAAGGAGGGAGACTCCGTTCCATCCGTTCCATGAGTCAGAGGGTCCATAGCTCGCCCTGAGCATCAGAGGTGGGGCGGACCCTCAGAGATGCTCTTGTCCGCAGGGCCAGCAGGGATGGACGGCGTGCGGCTGTCTACGTCAGGAGGGGAAGGGAGATGTCAGAATCACTCCGGGTCCCGTTGGGGCTGAGTTCTGATGGTCCTGATGGGACTGTCCTCTGGGAGCCCCGGTCACCGTCAGGGCAGGCAAAATGTGACGGGGACACGGCTAGGCTCTGGGGGATGTGTCCTTCTGTTCCGCCAGCCCAGGAAGAGAGGCCCCCGCACCAGCTTTGGAGATCCGGGTTTGAGGATCCACTCCTCACCAATCGAGTGACCGTGGGCAAATCCTTCCCCATCCTGAGCCTGTCGGATGGGGAGGATCACAGCGGAACTGCCTCATCGGGAAGCTGCAGGATTGAAGGAACGGGTACGTGAAGAGCCGTCTGCAGCATAAGTTATGCCATTCAGAAATTTACCACCGTCACCACCGCGGCTAAATGCTTCCTGCGGTTGGTCTTAGGTTAGACGAATCACGCAATCAATCACCCAAAGCTTTTCCTCCCCTGCCCCTGCCTTCTCTCCCTTCTGTGCTCTGAATCCGCTCTTCCAGCCACTCCTGTGGGTGGTGGTATTTGTCTCTCCTGGGAGGCTGTGCTGGCCATGGCCAGCACAACAGCCCAGATGCTAGAATCCTCCAGAATCTTCCAGAATCCTAGCCCCCCAGCTCACTTGTGGGTGGACCTTGGGCAAGATGCTTTCCTTCTCCACACACCTCGATGTTCTTTCCTCCTAAGAGGGCAGGATGTTTGCCGGAGGGGTGATTTGGAGAATGGACCGTGGTCACGCCTGAGAGCCCCTCCCGGCGCCCACATGTCACTGGGTCTCCACGATGGTCCGTCTTCTCCCGTCCTGGGAGCTCCTTCTCCCCCGTCCCACCACAGGTGAGATCGGGTCCAACCATCTCTGTGAGACACGACCGAGGGGCTGACAAAATGAACAAGCAGGTCTGGGAGAGGACACTGGGGTGGTGAGTTTCTTGTTTCTTTTAAAGTGTATTTATTTACTTTGAGAGAGTGAGCGGGGGAGGGGCAGAGAGAGGGGGAGAGAGAGAATCCCAAGCAGCCTCCTCACTGTTCGCGCAGAGCCCCATTCGGAACTCGAACTCACGAACCGTGAGATCGCAACCTGAGCCGAAATCAAGAGTTGGACGCTTAACTGACCGAGCCCCCCCAGGCGCCCTGGTCAGTTTTTAATAAACAGAGGCAGAGGGGAGCTGCACACAGGAGGCCAGAGGGGAAGGCCATGACGTTGAGGGAGTTACTTCCCGAAGTTGTTAACCCACCAGGAAGTAGCTGTTTCCCTGAGGTTCCCGGCATTCTGCAGGCCTGGTCTGGGGGACCGGGATCTGGGGCGGGGCCGGGGGAGAGCGGGGGCTTGTCTTCTGCACCCCACCCGAGGGACGCGTCCTGGAGCCTGCTGAGTGGGCGGATGGGGCTCAGGAGGAAGGGAGGAGACAGTGATGGCAGGATGCGGGTTCCTCGCGGTCCTCGGGGCCATCTACCCCAAAATCCTGCCCCCCCCCCCCGTGGAATCACCCACCTTCCGGCCCAGGGACGATCGCCTCACTCCCCGAGCCCGCCTGGCATTTATTCGGTACCGTCCACCCTGGCCCACCCTGACCCCTCACGAGGCTGGACGCGGCAATTGCTTGTTGGATGATCTTGTGTGTTTTTTTGGCCCAAGACACTTTTTACACAGGTGTTAACACGCTGGCAAGAAATTCTCGGAAGGAGGACCAATTTTTGTTCGTCCTGCCACATCGCCCCCAAGAATCTTACAGGCATCTGGAGCTGTGTCGTCCCACATGGTAACCTGTTTCAGTGTAAGCAGAAGTGAAATTAAATTTAAAATTCTCTCCCTAGGGGTGCCTGGGTGGCTCAGTCGGTTGAGCGTCTGACTTTGGCTCGCGATTTCTCGGTTCGTGAGTTCGAGCCCCACGTCGGGCTTTGAGTTGATAGTGTGGAGCCTGCTTGGGATTCTCTCTCTCTCTCCCCCCAAAATAAATGAATATTAAAAAAAAGCTTTTTAAAATTCTCTTCCTAGCCACACTGGCCACATCAAAGGCACTCCGTGGCCACATGTGACGAGTGGCTGCTGAACTGGATGGTATAAAGACATGTCCCTGATCACGGAAGGTTCTCTTGGGCAGCACTGGACTTGAAAGCCTTGGGTTTTTTTTTTTTTAATTATATGTTTTATTGGTGTTTTTTCATAACAAAAGTAACAACTCTTTGTCATAAAGCACTTACAACATACAGAATACCACGAAGGCGCAAAGAGGGACCCACGGGGGAGGGGCAGAGAGAAAGGGAGACACAGAATCCGAAGCAGTTTCAGGCTCTGAGCTGTCAGCACAGAGCCCGACGTGGGGCTCGAATCCATGAACCATAAGATCATGACCTGAGCCAAAGTCAGGCACTTAACCGACTGAGCCATCCAGGTGCCCCTCTATTTTTTTTTTAAAGCTTATTTATTTATTTTGAGAGAGAGAGACAGAATGCGAGTGGGGAAGGGGCAGAGAGAGAGGGAGACACAGAATCCGAAGCAGGTTCCAGGCTCTGAGCTGTCAGCACAGAGCCCGACGCGGGGCTCGAACCCACAGACCAGGAGATCATGGCCTAAGCCGAAGTCGGATGCTCCACCGACTGAGCCACCCAGGCGCCCACCCCTCCATTTGAGGGATTTTGTAAAAGGCAGCCAGCTCACAGGCAGCCCGGGGAATGTAGTTCCTAGGGGTGGACGTGGGGACACAGGGACAGTCACCGATGGCCTGTGCTGTCGACTGAAGTGTCCCCCCCCCACAATTCATACGAGGCCCTAACCCCAATGTGACTATCTTGGGGGGTAATTAAGATCAAATGAGGTCATGAGTGGGGGGTCCTAATCCAGGAAGACCAGTGGTCTCGGTAAGAGGGGACACACGGCTCTCTGTTCCGACTCTTCTGGCCGCAAGCCGGGGAGAACCCTCGCCAGACCCCACGACGCCGGCACCCGGACTGTCTCAGGCTCCCAGCCTCTAGAAGGGCCCAGAGGTATGTCTTTCTGTTGTGTGAAGCTCCCCTCGTTCTGTGGTCTCTTGTGACGGCAGCCCAGGCTCACCAAGACATTCTGCAGTTCTGGAAACACATCTCCACAAACTGGCCTTGCTGAACCAGAGACGTCCCCTCCATAATCCCCAGGACTTGTGGGTGTAGCTGTCGCTTGATATGGCGGGAGCGCTCTGCAGATGGGGCTAAGTGAACGACGACGAGGTCATCCGGGTGGGGCCTAACGGTGATCACCAGGGTCTTCGTGAGAGGAACGGGGCGGGGGGGCGGGGGATGGAGGGCCAGTGCCAGAGCAGAGGTCAGCGCTGGCTCTGAGGACAGAGGAAGGGGCCCCAGCAGCCCCTTGAAGCTGGGAAAGGCAAGGAGAGTGGGAGCCTCCAGAAGCAAGGCAGACCCACCAACACCTTGGTTCCTGGCCAGTGAGTGAGACCCATTTCAGACTTCTGACCTCCGGAACTGTAAGGCCGTAAGTCTGTGCTGTTTCAAGCTGCTAAGTGTGGGTGATGGGTTACAGCACCGTAGGAAGCGCCCTCCCCGGGAAGTCCGTGATGGGCAGGTGCACGCAACTCACTGAGTGTGGTCCTTTCCGGCCAGGCCGTTCGTCTCCATGTTTGATGCTCATTTGCTCAGTGAACAGACAGCTCAGTGTCTGGTCCTCCCGGCGCACCTGGCGGCGGGGGTGGCCGAGTGGCTAAGAGGGCAGACTTGAAAGGCAGGCAGTCCCGGGTGTCCCCAGCGGCCGGCTGTGTGGCCTCGAACAAGCTACTTGCCCTCTCTGGCGCTTAGCCTTTCCTGCCCCCCACGCGGCTGTGAGTGCAGGCGTTCTCTCCTCGGCGGGTGTTCCTTCATCGCCTGTCCCGCGCCAGGCACCCGGGTGCTGGGGAGACTGTGACAATTCCAGGAGCCAAGCTCCTGACCTTTGTGGAGCCCATACTCCGGCAGGTTCAGGGGTAGAATGTCGTACCGGACCAGGTACGTAGCAGGTGTGGGGGAGATGTTGCCCACGACTTCCTCCCGGAAGGGATCACGGAGGGTTCGGTGTCTCACCCAAGTTGACGTGAGTGGGTACAGGCGGGACCTGGAATCCGGGTTTCATGCCCCAGGCCGGGGAGTGGGCCGGGGTGCAGTGCCGCAGGAAGGACTTTGTCCCCGCGTCTAGCGCAGTTCAGCTTCTAGGCTCTGTTTCTTTCGAAGGCACTAAAGTGCGGACAATCCCCGAAGAGTGTTGGGCTCTGAGAGCCCTGCTGGGGGCTGTGTGGCCGGCAAGACCTTGGAGGCCCGTGGGCCTCGTTCCCCGACTCAGCCTGGGGTTCCCAGGAAATGGCCTGCCTATGCTTCCCTCCCTCCCCACGGGCCGCATTGCCAGGCCTCGGGACTTTTGGGAAATCACTGGAGATATTCCAAGAACAAGAGGAAGCCTTGCGTCTCCCAGGGCCCCGATGGGCCTGGCTCCCAGCAGCAGAGAGGCAAGAAGCCAAAAGCCTGGGGTCATCCTCAGGACCAGAGGCTTTGTGGGGAAACAGGACGATTCACTGGGGGCCAAGGGCCAAAGCTGGGCCTTACGTGTGTTTGCTTTGGCCAACTCCGTTCGTGAAGTCAGAAAAGAAAGGACGTTGATCCTCAGTGTCTAGCTTCCTTTGAAGACGGAATGGGGATGGGATGGGACCTTTCTCCCTGGAGCTGCCCTCCAGGCCCCCAGGCCCCAAGGTCCCCGGGGGACTCTTCCCTCCTTTACGTGACCCCATTGGCGGTCGGCTTTGGTTCTCATTCCCAATTTTTTTGCCTCCGGGGACGTCTGCTAGAGACTGGAGATTTTCAGTCTTTACAGATGGAGGGGCTGGGGACGCTACTGGCAACCAGGGGGTTGAGGTGGGGACCCTGCAAGGTCCAGGGTGGCCCCACAGCAGAGAGAGATCCCGCTCCAGTGCCCGTGATGCCACAGGCAAACCCTGAGGGAAGGAGACCGGTCTTACTTTGCATTCCCCCAAAAGCAGAGCCTGAGGCAAGGCTCGGTACGGATTGTTTAGTAAAGGTCATCTCAGAAGCAGAGAGGAGTGAACGACTGAGGCGAAAGAAAAGAGAGCAAAGACAAGGGTAGTTGCCCAGCTGGGTCTGCTGTCTGCACGGCTCCGGCCACCTGGGACCCTCGGGGCCAGAGAAACGTGCTCAGAGCCCGCCACGCGGGAGCAAAGCGCACGGGCATTGACCACCAGCTCCTCTCCGCTGGTCGCATCGGGGCTTCACCGGCTCACCGTGAACCGGGAGCCTAGCAGCGGGTGGCCTTGATCACGGAGAACCCCACTCCCTGGCCACCTGCCCTGCCAGCGTGAAAACCCCCTGTGGCCCACGGCACTCCAGCCCGGCACATCATGGCCACGTCAGGGAAGAGACGATGAACGCAGCACCCCCCCCCCGCCCCCAACCTCACCTCTGCTTTTCCATGAACTCGGCGACTACCCCGTGCCCTCCTCCCTCCTGCCAAATCCTAACTCAGAAACCCACTGTACTTGAATCTTCCAACCAAACAAAAACCATGTGAAAGGGAAGAAGGCATCGCAGCCCTGGCCTCCCATACTGGGGGGCCCTCAGGTGCGTGGCCCTGGGAGCTCGCCGAGCTTCTTTAACTGCAAAATTCGGCCTTTGCTGACCTTGAGTCCAAGCAGGTAAAGCGCACGCCATGTCACAAACTGATCTCTCAAGTGCAGACAAGGGAGAATGATGTTCCGAAGGCTGGACGATCTCACGACTCTCTGTTGAGAGGAATTCAGAGGTTCTCACGGTCTGCCTGTGCTCCCCTCCGCCTCCTGGCCTGGCAGTGACGCCGGGGGCAGGCCATCTTGCTGGTGGACCAGGAAGGCGTTTCAGCACATCACCCACAAGGCAGGGCCCCCAGCATCCTGGAGCCTCGAGGAGCCGAGAACCAGTCCAGGGAGGCCGAAGGAAGAGGCCTCTCAGCCCACAAAGGCCAGCCCGCTCTTTACTAGGAAATACCATCCAAGCCCTGTCCCCACGGCCCCCTCCTTCCACCGCTCCCCCAAGGTCATCTGTGACAGAATTAAAAAGGAGCCCAGTGCTGAGGCGATCCGACTCATAAGTGTGTGGAGACAACGAGACAGCCATTTGGAAAGAAGATAAAATTAATCCATTTCTCATCCCGAACACCAGAGTAACTCCACGTGGGTCAGAGATCCACAGGAAACAGTGAAACCGTACAAGCCTTAGAAGGAGGCGTGGGTGGAGGGGAAGACTTCGACTATGAGGAAAAACCCGGACTGACAGTTTCATACAAATTTAACAAGATTTTTATTAACTTAAGAAAAACCTGTTGCATGGCAAAAGGCACCATATGCAAAATCCAAGGACAAAGGGAAAACTGCCAGGAAATCTCTACAGCATCTATCAGAGATAAAAGATTAATATTGTTTAAAATACATAGAACAAAAAAACAAAAACAAAAACAAAGAAACAAACACACAAAAACAAGGAAAACAGACCAAAAATCATCTAGGAAAATGACCACAAGACATGAACAGCTAATTCACAAAGACATAAAATGGCATTTTAGTAAATGAAAGGAGACAAGTAAGGGAAAGGCCAACGTCGGCTTCGCTGAGGCACCGTGGCTCACCCACCAGAATGGCCAAGGTCAAAACCTCGACCCCAGGCTCCATTGGCAAGACTGGGAAGGGCCCTCACTCGCCTTGCTGGTGGGAGGTGCAGCGTGGTAGAACCAGCGTTTATCGAGGAAAATTAGGCAAAATATCACACAAAACGATATATGCACCTACCTCCAAACCAGCCATCTCGCTTCCAGAATTTACCCCAAAGATGCACTTCCCACGATGTGGAAACGCACACACACAGGTCGCTCATTGCACCATGGTCTGTAATCGCAGACTATTCCACGCGCAGGGGCGGCGTGAATAGGCTAAGGCATCTCTACCCCGCGGAGGACCGCACAGCTGCACAAAAGAACGAGCAAGCCCTCGACGCATGAATCCAGAGTGATTTCCAGGAGATGTTGCCAACTCTAAACATCACAGTGCATGCCCTGCCTTCTGGGTAAGAAAAGGGGGAAACAGGAAAACATACGAAGAAAGGAAAACACAGAAGAGATAACCAGAAAACAATGAACTTGATTCCCATGAGCACGGAGGGGTGGGGCGGGGGAAGGGATCCAGGAGGGAGGGTTCTTTGCCGGCTTACGCCTTTCAGTCCGGTTTTGACATTTGGGAACACGCTGATGTCCTACGTGTCCAAAAACGTAAAAACCAAATCAATACAATCCATCTAAGACCGGAAGGGAACAGACAAATGAACCCGAGTGTATTTCAAATGAACGACGTCACCACACTGAGAGGGGGGGAAAGGAAAAGGGAAAGAAAGCAAGAACGAACTCTACGAACTCCTCACACGGTCCTGGGCAGCGCCGGGGTGCAGGGATGGAGGCTGAACCTGTCCTGCATGTAACGTCAACTCACATCTTTTGAATAGGTGTTGTTGGTATGCTGTCTGAGCAACACAACGGTGGGGCTGCTTTGGGTTGTGGAACCGAGCGTGTAAGTGTCCAGAGCCAGGATTCTCATCAGGAGAGAAGGGGTATCCGAGGGCTGGGATGGGAGGTGCGCGGTGCAGGTGAAGCTGGCTGTGCCCAGGGCTTCGCAGAACAACGTCCAGAAGGAAAGGACGGGACGCAAGACCGGGCAGTGGGGGCGTCGGACCATCCGTGGATTCGACAAAGTCTCTGCCAGCCCGACGGAGGGTCCCCCCGAGCAAGGACAGCCCGGGGACGTGTCCCGTGTTGGGTGGCTACAGGCAGGCTTTTGTGGCACCAGCTGCTCGACCATTTGTGGGCAGGCTTCTTCACGGGACCTCGACTTCAGTTTGAGAGGTGAGGGACCTCGTGCATGCTGGCAGCTGGACACGACGCCCTGCCTGGCCGTGGGTCTGACAGGCAAACTTCTGGGTCCGCACAGAGATGTGGAGGGAGCACGTGATTTCCAAGACGCATCCATCTCTGGTGTATGTGTGTGTGTGTGTGTGTGTGTGTGTTCACATACAACTACGTCTGTATGTCCGACATCTCTTAGCTCTGTCTCCTGAAAAAGCCTAGAAACAAAGACGTCCCATAGCCATCAGTGTCCCCGAGTACCTAGATCTGAGTTCCTAAAACCATTCCCCATGGAAAGGAACAGGCTCCTTAGAGAAACAGTTAATTCCAGGGCCAGGGCAAGGAAGGGACTAGGTCAGCCTCAAACAGCTTGTTGTTCCAGAGAGTAAGGATGTTCTAAGAAAAAAAAAAAAAAAAATGATGCAGACATGTCAGAAGAACCCAAGAGCAGATTAAAGTGGTTCCCGCTGCCCAAATCTGGGATGGGTTTGAAATAATTAGGAACAGTAACGAATTATAAACCCTTGTGGAAAAGTTGGCATTCATACGTCCATACCGATAATAAGTAGATGAATGAACGAATGAATGAGTGGGGGAGGAAGGGCTCTTGCGTAAAGCAGGATGCCAAGTGCAGACGCAGCTACGGAAGGTTGTACAAGGGGAAACATTTGGTCACCACAGTGGCGGAGACTGCTCGGGGCCGGGGCCACCAATGGGTGAACTTGCTGAGGAGCCGGGTAATCACGTGGTCTCAAGGAATAGTCATTATGCAGGGAAGGAATCAGGCAGTATCTTGACCAGGCAATCAGCATCCCAGCGGCGCAGGCTGGCGGGTTCCTGGGGAGAACGCACGTCAGCACGTCGTGGGCCAGCCGCGAGGTCCAGCCTGACTTTAACAGGAACATTCTATCGTTTTTAAGAAGGGGGTGGGGAGGAGGGGCTGTACACTTTTCAAAAGCGTCAAAGGCGTAAAGACACAGGAAAATTGCAGAAATGTTCCAGGTTAAAGGATGGTAAAGAGCGGTGACGATTAAACACAAAACCCAGCCCTAGACCGGATCCCGCCCCTGCTGGAGAAAATGCTGTAAAGGACAGGGTTTGGCCAGTTGTACAGTTCTGATCCTGTACAAGGATCAGATAAAGGAACGGGGCTCATGTTAACTTTCTTGATGGTGCTGCCTGCTCCGTGGCTGTGCAGGAGGGCAGCCCCCCCCTTCTTCGGAAAGGGACACAATCTTACAGGGGTAAAGTGGTCTTAAAAGGCTCAGAAAAATCTACGCGTGCACGTGGGGGGTGGGCTGTGGGGGGAGAGAGTAAGAGACAGCAAAGACAGAGACAGAACACGTAACAGTAAAGCAAAGGGATAAAATGGTAACGGTCAGTAAATGCAAGTAAATGGTCAATGGGCGTTCTTTGTAGGATTTTGATTTTGATTTTCAACTTTTTTGTAAAGTTTGAAGTGGTTTCCAAATATATATATATATATAAAAAATCTTTAAACATGAGCCAGACCGTATTGTCCTTGGGACGCCCTGAGCTTTGCTGGTGCTCCCCGGCCGGGGCCTGGATGCCTCAGTGACGCAAGATGCCCCCGGAGGCCTATGTTGGCCAATGTCAGGGCTGAGGAAAACTGAAGAGTCCTCGTCTGCGATGCCAGAGAGAAGGCAGGGGTCCCGGAGCCCCGTGAGCCCCTGGGGACGGAGCTGTCAGCCTTTCTTCCTCTGGACCCCGGGCCTGAAGGATGAGCCAAATGCAGGCCAGTCACTGCCCACCCGCATCCCTGTTCCCGAAGCTGACCCTTCTCCCTGCCTCTTCCCTGGAATCCACACACACCACAGCCCCCAGACACCCTGCCAGGCACCAACCACACGAAGGCCATCTGCCAGCCCCTCTTCCCTTGCTGCTCGAAGTGGGGTCCTGGGACCAGCAGCAGGCTCTGATCTGACATGCAGAACCCCGGGCCCCATCCCAGAATTGCCAAACCAAAATCCGCATTTTAACAAAACCTCCAGAGGGGTTGAGTGGGTGCAGTAAAATCTAAGAAGCCCCGAGCTAACCCATTCAACTTAGACAAAAAAAAATCACATGCAGAAAATGAGGGCTCGGGTAGCAGTTTCTTTAAGCATGTAGCGTCTCCGGGCGGCAGGCTCTTTGGCCAGGCGGAGGACCGGGGCCCTGGGGCTCCCCCGCAAGTGGCCAGGCCCAAGGCCCTGGTACCCAGCCTTTCACACACCTGCAGTTCAGCCTGAGGGCTGCGGAGCATCTGACAGCCTGCGCCTCTGTGGCCTGGATCCGGGGAGGAGACGCTCGGGCTGGAAAGAAATCCTGCTCTCGCAAACTGAAGCCAAGAGCATTTACCACCAACAAAACAACCGTCTGGAATTAGCAAAAAGCATCTGGAACCAGAGGGGCCCCCAGGCGATTTGAGTTGTTAATCTTGGTTGAATGTCCTTTGTGATCAAAAGCATCGTGGGGCGCCTGGGTGGCGCAGTCGGTCGAGCGTCCGACTTCAGCCAGGTCACGATCTCGTGGTCCGCGAGTTCGAGCCCCGCGTCAGGCTCTGGGCTGATGGCTCGGAGCCTGGAGCCTGTTTCCGATTCTGTGTCTCCCTCTCTCTCTGCCCCTCCCCCGTTCATGCTCTGTCTCTCTCTGTCCCAAAAATAAATTAATAAAAAAAAAAAAAAAAAAAAAAAAAAAAAAAAAAACATCGTGTGTGTGTGTGTGTGTGTGTGTGTGTGTGTGTGTGTGGAAATGGACCCTGAGGCCTGTGGGGACTGGGGGCAGTGGTTCAGGCCGTGCTCGTAAAGCAGAGGTCACGGTGACGTTGTGTCCCCTGCCATTAGGTCCCCCAAGCCCATCACTCTTATGGTTCCCATTTCACAGGTGAAAAAAAGCCGGCACGAAGGAGCTTAGAAATCTGCAGAGATTGGACACCCCTTGCCCTTCACCCCTGCCTCGCTCCTGCCTTGGGATTCGGCGTCGGGCACAGATCACCCGGAAGCAGGTGACTTCCCTTCAGTTTTGGAGGATGCAGTATGAGAGGACAGCATGAGGGAAGTCCCAGGAGAGACCAGGGAGCTGCCTGGTCTCACAGATGCCCGCAGCGGGCACAGGTGTGGACACCGGGTGCCTTTCCCAGCCTGCTCCCCAGAAGTGGGGGGACGCCAGCGCGCTCCAGCCTCAGGAAGAAAAATGGCTCAGATAACCCTTCAGAGAAGGCCTCCAGAGCCACACTCTGCACAGGGCTCGGGGGACGCCGGGAGGTCACGTGGAAGGATGGGGTGGAGGGGCTGCCCCCAAGGGCCAGCGAGGAAAGGACACGGGGCTGCTAGAAACCTCCACCCCCCCCCCCACACACACACAGCATGTGCGTTCAGGCCGCTTGATCAAGATGGACATTTGACTCCAAAGCGTTGGCCAATAACCCACGATTTAGGCAAATGCAGAAAAGAGGACTTTGAACCGGGAAAGTCCAGCAGACGAGGTGGAGTGAGCAGAGGCTGAGGGTCTTAGAACAGAGAAAAGCAGGCAGCCTTGTTGGGCTGTGGGGGTGCAGACTGACAGATGCCCAGAGGGAAGGGTGCTGGGGGTGTGTCAGGAAGGGAGGGGAAGGATAGGAGGGAGAAGCCGACGGGGCAGAGCCCTGGAACCCTGGTTTCAGGCGCCCAGCCCAGGGCCCTGGATCCTCACGGAATCCCAGGGCTCCCCCCCACTCCCTCCTGATCTGCTGACCTTCCCCACCCCTGGGTCTGCTGCGAACCTGCCCATCCCCTCCCGGGGACCTGGAGAGACGGGTTAGGCTACTCACTGGCCGCTCCCAGGGAGCCCACCTCCCGCCTGCCCTGCCCCGACCCGCAGGTCTCTGGCACTCCTCAGGGGCTCAGAAAGGCCCCACCCACGCCCCCGAAAGCTGGTGCGATCCTGCGTGGAGCTCAGCTGCGTCCAGCCGCCCAGCCGAGCAGGTGCTCAGGACGGCGAAGGTCGAGTCTCGGGTGCTTCCTGGCTCTCCGGCACGCGGTAGGGGCCGAATCGGCATAAGAGGAACAGACGCAGGAGGGAGTGAACCACCCGTTGAGAGTCCTGGCTCTTGCCCTGCGGGTGAGCGACCCACCTTGCAGACCTGACTGAGAAGCTTTGGAGGAAAAAATGAGGCCAAGTCCAATGTCGTTTGTGCCTTTGGGATGCGAATCCTCTCAATGTCTCCGAGCCCCAGGAAAATCTTCCTCGGGTGCACCCGTCTTGTGGAAGAGACAGCTTCCAGTGGGAACACAGGCAAGCCTGAAGTTCTCGTAGGACTCAGCGCCATAAAAAAGAGAGGCCAACGAGTCTGGAAGGACCCAGAGACACAAGCTCATTACGGGGACAGAGCAGAGGCGACCAGGACAAGTTGGCAACCCCTTCCCACATTTGCAGACACCGAACAGAGACTTATGGGCTCCCACTGTGTAGGCAAGGGGATGGGAGGCGATCTTTTTGGGGGCGCAAGGCGATGGCTGCTGATTCGAATCTACACCCACCCAGAAGCTGACAGCAATGTCTGCTGACAAAGCAAAAGCATAAACAAATGGCCTGGGGCGGGGGGAGCCCAGGTCGCTCGGTGCCTTCTCTTGTGGGATTCGTCTCGTGCTCACGAAGAATAAGAGACGATGCAAGAGGCCGAGACCCCATTCCTTCCTCCAAAGCCAGGTTTAACGCTCCAAGACTGGCTGTCGGCTTTAAGCAAAACCAAAAAGGTTCCGGAGACAAAACGCAGGTCCTCTCTGTCTGTGAGCAGAGAGCCCCCCCCACAAAACGTCAGCAGTGGGATCTGATGGGCTGAGCCAGGGGGAGTGCTTGCCAAAAGGTCTGTGTCAAGACAGAACTGAAGCTTATTTGCTTGACCTTGGGGCTTAGCGGAGAAATGGCACTCTTGGGTCCCCGGAGCAAGACAGTCCCCTTGCACCGTCGTGGACCCGGAAGCGTGTTGGAAACCTGGGGTCCGCAGCACCCTCCGTCGGATTCCATTTTCTGGCAGCGCTCCGTTTGCTCTTGGAAACGAATAAAAGGAAAGGGACCGGGAAAGAAGGGATGGAATGAATTAGCCAAGCACACCAGACACTTCGGACAAAGCCCACGACCTCGCGGGGTCCTGCATGAAATCTTACAAGCAATATAAACAGAGCTGCAGCCAAGCTCACCCCCAGAAATATTCAATAATAAAACACAGCTGTCGGCACCGGCCTTTCCCAAGCAAAGTTTGTCATTCTTGCCGTTAGAAATGCTGACCAAGACAAAAACTGTAAAATGAAAGCCAGTTTTCTTCAACCCCCCCCTCCCACAAAGAGGGAGATTTTGGGTGAGCTGCAGACTAAATATTCACCGAAAACTGGAACGATCCATAAAAATAATTTAAGACAGAACTTCTTGAAAACTCATTTTGACCAAGGATTCGTGAGAGACCTGGGTCGATCCTGGCTAGGATAATCGCTTTGATTTGAAATCTGTGTCTGGATGATGAAAATACCCTCCGGGTAATGAAAATTGCCGGGGCCTTCTTAGCTGACCTGTGACGGGAGGAGACACAGCGTTGGAGGCGTTGGTGGCTGGGCGGTCTTCTCGGGACTTCAGAATAGTAAAGTCTTACAACCGTTCCGTGCCAAAAAGACCCAGATGTGGGGGGTGGGAGACATCTGGAGCCACAGCCCTATCTTCTTGCCTCAAAGCTTCCCACTCCCTGGGGTCCCAAAATGGCAGCATGAATTTTGGCAACAGAAACCAGAGTGGGGGCGGGGGCGCGCCAGGAGAGAAGGGAGCTGGACGGACACGAGTGCTGTGCCAGGCTGTGTTCTCAGCTTCTTTCTCGTGGGGAAGACACGCCCAGTCCCGGGGACACACATCAGTGCAAGGTGTGGGCTGCACCGGGAGGAGGGACAGTGGGAACCACAGGGGCGAGGGAGGGAGGAAGTGAAGCAGGGCGGGGCTTTCCAGGGATCAGGGAAGATAGAGTTTTCAGCCCAGAAGATGGATTTATTCAAAGCTCTGCCCCTGAGATCCCCAAAGTAAATTTAAAGAAATAGGCTCCATTTAAAAAAAAAAAAAAACATACAAAGCAAAGGAATTTGGAGAAGCACAAGGCAGAGAACTCAGAAGCATTGACTCGGCAGATCGACAGGGATCTCAGAGGAGGTAACTTTCAGGCTGGGTTGTTGAGGGATGTGTAGGAGTTTTCCAGGGACGCCGACCTATAGGCACAGGGTCTCAAAGGCATCAGAGAGCCCAGGCAGTGGTCGCGAGCTCTCGGGACCCTCAAAGGTAAGGTGCCACACCCCCCGACGGCTTGGAGCCTTGTCTTCTGGACACAGCGTGGCCACAGGGAGCGCCGCCCCGGCCCCTCCTGGGCATCCTCTCTCTCTAGTGCTCATCGCACGCCCCGTCTCCGTGGCTGGCCTGAGAGTGGCATTCGGTGAGGAAGCAGGTTTGGGATTTGGGGAGTGAGGATGGGGAAGGGAAGCATCTCTCTGCTCCACTTGCTGGTGCGTAGTCTCATGATTTGCCCTTTTGCCAAGCCCGCATGGGGGTCAGCCACCTCTCCTTGCTGGTCAGTGCAATCCAGGTGTTAAATGCCACCTGACACCCAGAGAGGGGGCCTCAGAACAGGTGATGGGGACTCACGGAAGGTGCCAGAGGAGGCGGCGGGCATCCTGGCCTCAGGATGCTACAGCTACATCTGCCTCCCAGGGCTTGTGGTCTACTAGGGCCAGAGGGTTCTCCTCGAGGGAGAAAACACCATGGCATTCTCCAAGACGAGTCAATGGGCCAGGGCCCCGACCACCTTCCCACTTAGCCACGCCATGAAAAAGCCCCATCCCCACACCCCCGAGAAAAGAACGCTTCTCCCTGGACGGCACCGGGGTGATGGGGAACCGTCCCCTTTTGTAGAAAACAGTCTTGTTGCAGGCTGCGATCGACCAGAGGTTCTGAGCTGGAAAGCTACCTTCAATTCACAAATAAAACGAGTTGTGTGTGTGTGTGTGTGTGTGTGTGTGTGTGTGAGATGTGTAATCCGTAAAAATCGCTTCCCTTGTGAAAACGATGCTCCGAGCTTCCTGGGATGTTGACGTCATGCAGATGAATGCACTCATCGGACGTCGGGGGACGACAGGGTTAAAACGTGCCCACTTAATCCAACACAAAATCCCCTCCGCCGAGAAAACGGTGTCGGACGAACGAGCGGTATTTCGTGGCTCTTCCGTCAACACCACTGTGTCCTAGAATCCGGCCACCGGGGGCTGGGTCTCCAAGGAGCTCCTGCCTGTGGTGCCTCTCCTCGCCTGCGGTGTGCCAAGTACCGACTGAACCACGCCAGGTGCTCGGAGGGACGGGACACAAAGGTGGCCCTGGTGCCGGACGCTGGTGGAGGCACGAAACAGACGACGGGGCAGCGAAGGGGCATCACACGTGGAGGCTTTGAAATGGTAACTTTCCTAGCAGCGAGGAGGGCCTGCCATCGCTTTTCTTTTTTTAATTCCGTATTTATTCCTGCTTCGCCTTCACGCGGGGGCATGTGATACAATGATAATGGAAGCGTTCGGACAGCGATCGATCGCGCCCGGGGCTGCAGGCTCGGCCAAACCACACAGAGTGGGGCTGCGGTCAAGAGCCCGAGGTCCCCTCTGCTGCAGATCCACGGGGTCATGGGCTGAGCCGCGCCCGGGGTGGCGCATCCCCACCAGCCTGGCTTCCTTACCTCTCTCTGTTTCTTTCATCTTCTTTGTGGCTAAAGAACCCTCGGGGCAGGAGGTCTGACTGTGTCTTCCTTTGGCCGGTGTCACCAGCCCGGAAGACCCACCAGGGGCCTGGCACCCAGCTCAGGCACCGTAGACCCCGCCCTGCCCTCCAAGGGCTCCTGCAGGATGACCTTTCGGCCACAGGTCAAAAGGATTAACCAGACAGGCCCTCAATGCCCCCATCCGCCCTTCTCCGCACAGGCTCAGGGAGGGCCGGAGGGGATCCACTAATGAGACGGTCTCAGTTCCATCAATAAAATGTTGGTTTTAAAAAAGTGAAGTTAAGTGATTATCTTTCCGCCAGACGGTTAGGGCTAGCGTGGGCCCTGCCAGAGACACAGGTCCCCCAAGGTGAGACGTGTCCGTCATCGAGCTGCTGTGAGGTTTCTTGCATTGGAGAATGGATTCAGTCCCTTGAGACACAGCCCCTTGGACCGGGGGCAGGGGACGGGGGGGACCAGGACAGCTTTTCTTTTTCTTAAGCTTTTCAAGTGCAGTTTTGAAGAACGGACTCGAGTCCAGGGTGAGAGTCCCCCTTCCCCTCGCATGTCTGGGGCTGGCATGGGACCAAGGCCATCGCCGCCCAAATCTGTGGCAGCCACTAGGGTCCCCACGGAACCTACCCTGTTAGGGACCCCCGTGTGCCTTCTGACATACCTTGAGTTGTGAAGTAGGAGGACCGATGACTTCTAACTCGCTTTGGGTCCCCAGACATTGACTGTGTACCTGCTGTGGGCCAAGCAATGAAAATAAGCAACACTCATCCTGTGCCAGTCACTGCTCTGAGGCCCTTACGTGCGTCAGGTCATTGAATCTTGACAAGAACCCAGGGGGATGGGCACATCGTTCTCCCACTTGACAGAAGAGGAAACTGAGGCACAGGAGGTGGAGAAAGTTGCCCAAAGGCACGAGGGCCGTAAGTGGGGGAGGCAAGATTCTAACCCCACCCGTCTGGCCTCAGAGCCGAGGCCCTTGGTCCCCGCGCCCCACCGGGTAGGCCTGTGGACTCTCAGGCTCCGAGACCTGGCGGCTGGGGTCCTGTCTCCATCTGACGCCTCCACCCGAGGAGACGGGGAATCAGCACGGCCAGTTGTGGACCCCGCCCTCACGCCCCGAGCCCACCGCGCTGACGAAGGCCGGCTTCGAGACCCAGCCCTCGCGCAGGGATTTTGTTCTTCCATAAAAGGAAGCTGGATTTGCAGAAGGAGCCACATTTGGCTGGTGAAATTCATCCAATCAAAAGTTGTACCCGAGTTGTTATAATTCAAACTCAGATGTCGATTTCAACCCCTATCTCACAACTATTTTGAGCCCAGGAAAGCCCACAAGTGTGTCTATTCTGAGACTACGACACAAAAAGATCCAGTTAGAAAAATGTTCAGAGAAACTTGGGAATTATAATTACTCCTACATCCGAGAGCATTCAACTGCTCTCGTTTCATAAAGTGGCTTTGCAGAAACTGCACCTTAATGCTCTACCCCAAAGGCGGTTGGGAACCGGGGGGTGGGGGTGGGGGTGACGACGACAGCTTCAATTGATAGAAGGATCCCCCACGGAGAGGCTGAGGGTGGCGATGAGCCCAGGCACCCGTAGGCCAGCAGGTGTCCCGGGAAGGCGGGCAGAGGGCGCCCACGGCTGCTCAGTAGGAAGGGGCCCATCACAGGAAGAGGAGAAGGGAATCAGGTAGGGGCCCACGGCTCAGCAGGAACAAATATCAGCCCTGTGTACAAATAACAACACCGGCCTCCACAGAGCGGCCGTTTGAGGTTGCGGCCAGGACTGTACGAAGCCGTGAACGTGTCTGAGGTCATTTCGTGATCAGAACAATGCCTTGAAATATATTCTGTTGGCACCTCCCTCCTATGGCTGAAAACATTAAAGCAGAGAGCTTTAATGACTTCCTAAAGTCGCACAGCAGAGCAATGCGGCCAAGTTTTGAACACAGGGCTCTGGCTTCTGAGGCCCCATTTCCTGTCACGCTCAGGCTGACGGTAGCAGGTGCGACAGTGGCCCCCAAACCAGCCTGTGCTTGTCCGCATCCCCGGAATCTGTAAATGTGGTCTCACCTGGGAAAGAGGGGTTTGAGGATGTAATTACGTTTAGGGCCTCGAGACGAGATCATCCCGGATGGGCTGGGTGGGCCCCAAAGGAAAGACGTGTCCTTGTCAGAGACACCCAGGGGAGAGACACAGAGAAGGGGAGAGACACAGAGAAGGGGAGAGACCATCTGCAGATATAGGGGAGACCGAAGTCGTGCAGCCACAAACCGAGGAAGCCGGGAACCACAGGAAGTGGCAAGAGGCAGGGGTGTGCTCCCCTCTCCAGCCTCAGAAGGGGTGCGGCCCCGCTGCCTTGATCTTGGCCTTGTGGCCTGCAGAACTGCGAACGAGTGCACTTCTGTTTTAAGCCCCAGAGTTTGTGGTAATTTGTTAGGACGGCCCTAGGAAACCGACGAGCCCGAGAAGGTCAACTCTCTGTTGAAGATGACGGTGCTGAGGCTTGAGGGGTTAAGTGGCCGCACGCACGGACAGTGGGAGGCCACACGGGGACTCGGGCCCCGTCTGTCTGCACTCCGAACGCGGCCTGGGAAGCACCCCTGGGAGAGCAACATTTCCAGGCGCCCCTCGGGGTCAGTGAGGAGGTGAGCCCCAGGGAGCCCATCGGTCGGGGCCCTGGAGGGCCTACCGCCATAGAGCGTGGACAGAGGGTTCCGGGCCACTGTTCGGCGCTCTGATCTGCTTCCACGGTCAAAGTTCCAGGAACCGGGGCAGCCCTTGCACCCTGAAGCGGTCGTCTCTGCAAATTCTTGCTCATGATGGGCTCCAGCTGCCTTGCAAGGATCCTGGTTCTTCTGCTGGCGTTGCTCTGAGCACGTCGGGGCGTGGAGGGACTCTGGCAGTGTGTGCCCATCTGCCGCCTCACGAAACCTGAGCCGCGACTCCCACCCTCAGGGAGCCTCGGCCAGCAGTCAAGTTCACCTGACGCCATCGGACAAGGCGGTGTGTTCGCCAGAGAGGGTCGGCGCAAGACTCAAGAAGACGGGACGTTTCTCGCTGTCTCTCGGGTCATCTTCTCCGGCACAGGGTTGCCCTTGAACGTCGGAGGTAACGGTAATAGAAGCGGGCCAGGTGCTGCCTACAGGCTGGGCGGGGCCCAGGGTCTTTTACAAACGCCTTCTCGTCTCATCCTCACGGTGCCTTCTTTATGCCCATTTTACAGAAGGGAAGAGGAAGTCGGACTCAAGTTAAGAACCCTTAACCTTTTCTCTGGTTACGAGGTCGGTGAGCAAAGATTGGAACCTACCTCTGTAAGTTCAGCGGCCGAGCTCCTGGCCTCTTTTCCCTAAAATGCCCCCTTAACAGCTCAAGCACTTTGCACACGGCAGTCCCGTAGACTCTGGATCCCGTTCCTGGTAACCAGACAGAGCCCTCCCCGGGCCGGCCACATGCACCCCCGCGAGAAACACCTGAGTGGGAAAGACGGGGTGCGGACGGGCGGGCTGGCCCTCCGTGACGTGGGCAGGACTGGGTCTGACCTGCTCTGGGTCTGGGTTTACTTACATCGAGTTGGCTTGAGAAGACATGAGTTGATGAATTGAGTAAAACGCAGTTTAGGACTGTTTCTGGGAGACTCCAGAGAAGTTCACTTTGCCCCTCTGGGCCCACCCAGCCCCCATCCCTCTGACTGGGCTGGAGCGCGGGGCGGGGGTGGGGGGACAGACCTTCTCAAGAGCACCAGCCCCTGGGAGCCCTGCCAGGCCCACCCAGGACCGCAGACACCAGACGGGGGCAAAGATAGCTCGATCTGTGCCAGGAGCCCCCTTCCCAACTCTGCACTAAGGCAACACACGGGCCACGTGGGCACCGAGGGCAGCAGTCAGAGGGTGGGGACACAGGGAACAAACCCTGAGCCCAGACAGGCCCACGGGTCACCAACACTGATGCCCGCTCCCGAAGTAAGTGCGAGAAGAAACCAAAGACCTGTGGCCTTAACCTACCAGAGCTTTCTACTGGGGCAACTCCAGGACCCATGAGCCCGTCCACCCTCCAGGGTTCCGTTCCTGACTTTGGTTCTGGAAGTTTCTTTCCTCCTCGGGAAGTGTGGGCTTCGAAGTCAGACGGGTGTAGGTGAGCCTCCCTGGGTCATTTGCTGTGGGCAGGTGGCTTCAGGTCTGCGGGTTCTGGTTTCCCGTCTCTGACGTGGGAACAACACCGCACAGCGGAAAGCGTTCTGTGGCAAGCGTTGAGCACCGTGCTTGACGTATGGTGGGCCCCACGCTGGTGCTGGCTGCCTGCCTGGCCCCGGGGGGAGGCGGCCTTTGACCCCGCAGGGCCACCAGGGGAGCAGAGGAGGCACGAAGGCACGTGGAGCCCTCCTTCCGGTTGCCCAATGACTTCGCCGGTTCCTGCCGACTGAGCTGACCGGATGCGCGTCACTCACGTGACCTCACGCAGTCACCTGACAACCCCATTGTCACCCCCAGTCCACCAACGACGGAGCCCAGGGCCCCGTGGTCAGCTGTCCTGGTGTGCATGGAACCGAAATGTCTTCCAGATCGTGGGACTTTCGGGGCTAAGACTGAAAACCGGGACAAGTGGGTCACCCTAGACTGGAGGCACTTACCTGGTCACGGGGCCAGCGCTCAGCAGACCCGGCGCGGGATGTCTCTGCAGGGGCCATTCTTGAGCGCAGGCAACTCAGGCCGACGCGAAATTTCTCCTTCCACCTCCGCCTCCCTGCAAACCCCTTGAGAAGTTACAGCCAGGTTTGTCCAAGGGGGTTTCCTTAGCGCGAACCCGCCACGTTTCCCAGCAGCCCCACAGAGAAGACATCCTCCAGTCCCATTTCACAGCACGAGTAGACTGAGGCCTCCAGAGGCCAGATCAGGGCCCCGGGGGCCTGCAACCAGCCAGGTCTGTACCCGCACACCCCTGGGGGGTCTGGAACAGACTTGGGAAGTGTTCGGAAGTATTTGTGGGAACGAGGAACGCCGCGTCTCGGGTTTCATTTGGGGTGTAAACACGGCGGGGATCCCGCACGGTCATTCTGTACCGTTCCTAAACTCAACCCCAACCAGAACCCACGGTGAAGGAGACACCAGGCTGCGCCCGGGGACCTGTCTCGGTGAATGAGCATGCCCACCTGGAGTTCCAGCCCGAGCCTACGAGGGGCAGCGAGGTGGGGTGCAGAGAAGGGTGAGCGGGGGGCGGGGGGGCCCTGCAGAGCTGCACCCCGCGGGGCTCGCAGACGCTGCGTCGAGGCCTTGAGAAGGAACATTGCCAACGTCCCGCCAGGAGTGTTGGCAATGCCAGGATGACAATGCCAGCTTCTCTGCGGGAGGTGGGTCCCCCCCCCCCCCCGCTGGGCCCCTGCCCAAGGCCCTCAGACGTGGCACTTTGTCTGCTTGTGTCCTGAAGCAAAGAAATTGAGTGAAGTTATTGATTGGTTGGGAGCAGGGGGTGCCGGCTTTGTTTGGGGACAGCAGGATGGTTCTGGGTCCCAGGAAGGGGCAGCCAGGGGGCCCCGGAGCTATTTGCCAACTGGGACCCCAGGGGGAGGAAATGCCGTCTCCCTTTGGGTTTGAGGACCCTGGGAAAGGCAGGCCCTAAGGCCCCAAATCACTGTGATGTAACAAAATGGGAAGAGGAGAGGTGAGCAGCACCGTTCATATTGATGGAGGGCTTATGACATTTCAGTGCCAGCCACGCGCTTTTCAGACATGCTGTCATGGTAACCCCCATATGGCCCCCGGGGAAGGGCCATTCTGGCCAGTGGCCCCAATATGGAGGTGGCTGGACCCCCAGATTGAGGCCTCCGTTCTTAACTCCTTGCTGTGCCACTCAGAAGTTGGGGCGCCGCGTCGAGTGGGGACAACCCCGGGCTGGTGGGGGGTTCTGATCGGGACACCGGCTGCCCAGGTGCCCTCGGAGGCCCCTCACTGTCCCGAGCTTCCCTCGTCTGGGTCCCCAACCCGCAAGCACAGAGGGTTTGGTTGCTGTGGACTTTCTTCAGCCTCAGACTTTCAAGGAACCGAGAGGCTCAAGCGTCCCCAGCAAGGGCCCCAGGGCGAGCACCCTGAGGCCGTCCAGGCGGGGGACCTCCGTGGGCCCTCCCAAGATGCTGGCTGGGCTGTGCAGTCGAAAATCTCGGAGAACCCTGGGCTTCCCGGACACCCCCGGGTGTGGGGTCTCCCGAGCCCTCCTGCAGGCCCCACCTGGCGCCCCCCGGCAGTTCCTGTCTCAGGGTCCCACATGCTTCTAAACAGAAGGAAGTGCCCAGGGGAGGGGAATGCGGGCTTGGCAGTCACGCAAGAGTCCTGCCCTGCACCCACGGGGGGTGGCCTGGCCTTCCCGGAGCCCCCTGAGCCCACACCGCCCATCTGCGAAGCAGAGGCTCCAGGCCAACTCAGGGGGCGCAGAGGGGTGGGGGGCGGGTGTGAGCAGAGCCTGCGGGAGGCACAAGACCCCACAGTAACGGCACTCGGCACTCAAGGAGCCGGCAGTGGCCGAGGCGATGGGGAAGTACGGTCCCCGGCAGCAGAGCAAGGGCCTGTGTGCCTGGAGCTTGGCTAAGCGGCGTCCCGGGGGTTGGGAGCGCAGGGTGGCGAGCAGGGCAGGAAGGGGGAGGGACAGCACACAGGAGACCTGGCTGTGTCAGGCTTCTCACGGCCACCCTAGAACAGGGGGGGTGCTTAGCCGCTGTGCCCACGGGTCAAAGGGCACCGTAGGCCTCATCCACGTGCACCTGGTACCCATGTGTGTGCCAGGTGTGTGCCCGGGGAGGGGGGGGACAGCGAGCCCCAGGGCAGGCAGGAAGAGGGTGGCGGTGTGGGAAGAAACAGTCAGGTGACGTTGGGGTCAAAACAGCCTAGTCAGGAGTCGGAGGCGGGCTGGCAAGACGGCAATGAGGTGCAGGTGCCAGGCCCCACAACAGAAAGCAGGGGGTAGAAGGGACAGGCCAGAGGGAGGGCCGCGGTGTCTCAGGGTCCCCTCTGCTGTCTCTCCCGGTTCCGGACAGGAGACTGACCAAGCGCACCCTACCCGGAACCTTCAGCTGACAAGCCTCCTGGCTCAGCCACGGAACTGATGAGATCCGGTGCAAAATGCAAATGAGGGGCCCTCCCTTCTGAAATTATGAAGAATTTCAGGCCGGCAACAACAGGCATGGGCCCTCTGAAACATGGCGCCCCGGGCACCTGCCGGGTCGTAGACCCCTGAAGCCAGCCCTGGCAGACGTTGCCAAGGCTTCCTCACCGAGGTTGTGCAAGTGTCTACACTGGCCAGCTTAGGATGTGAATTCAGTTCTGTCTGACCCCACAGTCCGTGCTCTAAATCAAGATTGGGCTCCGGGTCTACAGAAGAGGGTAAGGAATCCGTGTGGACCAGATTCCAGCTCCAGGGCGCGATCCCAGGGACCACGCCCACCCTGGCACACATCGATGTGTGTGCGCCTTGCGGGCCGCCCAGCATCCCTTCCCACTGTTCCCCTACGGGGACGTCTCTTCCCTCCCTCGCCGTCCTCAGGGTTTGGGTGGGGCTGACCTCGCCTCTCATTCCCAGGAAGACACATGTCCCAGGCCTAGCCAACGAGGGCTTTTCATCCTTTTCTGCTTCCTGACTATGGTGATTGGTTCAAGGATGGGCATGTGACCCCAGCCTAGCCAATGAGAGGCAGCCACAGACAGCGCGAAGAGAATTTAGGGACGGATGTGCGCTCACTCCCGGGGCATGTTAAGCTGCAGGAATACAGGCGGGAAACTTCTGGAAGTCATGGCCTGAGAGGCACCTGCCTGAGAATGGAAACGACATGAACAGAAGCAGACTCAAAGGGTGGAGAGAGAGACATTGCTTGTGGCATTGCCAGAGCCCCTGGATCTAGCTGTGCCTGAAGCTACTAGGTCTCTGAACTTTTCTTCTTAAGCCAGTTTGAGTTGAACCTGGTTCAAGGACCCAAAAGAATAATAGGAACAGCCACTCCGGGTAGCTTTAGAGGGGGGCGCACAGCTCAGCTGCGTGGAGCTTCCCGCTCCGTGAACCCTAAAATCTTCCTAGGATACCCACAGGCTTCCTGATGGCTAGAACGGCGTTTGAATCTACCCTCCGATGGGTCTTCACGAACATCGGCATAAGCCACCAGCTGCAGGCATGTGGCTTCTGCAGAGTGGAGATAGCCTTCGTTCCTGACTCCCCGCGGGAGCCGTCCCAGGGAGGCATCATGGGCGGAATGAAAGGAAACTCGTGGCCAGGATTAGGTAGATGCCACCCAGTCCCAGTTCCCATGCCAGAGTGTCAGAAAAAGCTGGGATCTCTCCGCAGGAGGGATGTGTCAGAGGAGGGGACCCTTGGATCCCAGAAGAAGATTCTCTTGGTGCAGACGGCTGGTCTCCCCCGGGGCTGGGACAGGTCTCTGTGGCATGTGTAGGCATGAGCCAAGGTCGGGAGTCATGGCGAGGCCTGCCAGCTCAGAGTTGACAGAGATGATCCACGGTGGGGGAAAAGCTGGCGATGTCTCAGAAGGCAGTGCAGGGGTGGGAAGTGGCCGGCGGGCCCCGAGGGGAGCAGTCGTGGCTGAGGAGCTGGAAGTGATGAGTTGGGAGAGAATGAACGCGAAAGGGGAATAGGGGCGCGGGGGACAGAGGCGGTGAGAGAGGAGGCAGGGAAGGAAACCCACGTCGGCTCCTGTTCAAGCCGAGAGAGGAAAATTCCACTTTCTTCCCCTGAAACCTCCCTCCCCAGGCAGACTTCTTCAGCTAAGAAGATATGCTTTGTTTGATATATTTTTTCTTTCATCAGTGAACTGTCAAAATCACAGGTGCTTGGCTTAAAGGAGAAGTCAGTTTCCCCCATCCCTTTTGGATTTCTTGGGTAAAATTTCCTGGCTCTGGTCTCTCCCTGTCGCATCTTTAAGGAGAAGTTTATTTTCTTTGGGGCAAAAGCGTCGGCTCCGATTAGCTTTCAACAAGACAGCCTTTCAGTGAGTCGCCACGATGCGGAATTAGGAGATGTCTGTCGGAGGGTCTGCAAGCCAGGGATCGCCTTTGTCTCTCCTAAAGGAAACGCAGTTCTGGCTCGCGTGGGCATGGAGGTAATTTTGTTTTTATGGAGACCAGGTAAAATTCAACCATGAGTCAGAAGGTGTTGGGAGCCATGGGCCTTGTACATTGTGGACCCAACTGCAAACACCCACCGAAGGCGGGTCGTGGGGGGCTCGGCCCTTCCACGTGGCATCTTGTCCCATGCTCCTTGCGGAAACAGAGTCACAGAGAGGTTATCTTCTCACCTGTGATCACTTGGCAGGTGGCTGGCGGAAAGGGATGAGCCCGGGCAGTCTAGATTCAGAGTCTGTGCTCATCACCCCAGCTGCTACCAGGGTGATCGAGCAAGGCACCCGGACTGCAAAATTGAAAGAACGGTCATCCTCAGGGCTGCACAGGAACAGGAGGATGCCAGGCGTCCCCAGGTTTCTGCACCCTGGGTGCGTCACTTTCTTCACCCCAGTCCGGGCCTGGCTCACGACTCTGCGAACCCTGCCCCCTGGGACGAGGTTCCCCTGCAGCCCTGGCCCGATCACGGCACATCGCTTGAGCTCGGGGAAGCACCAGCCTGCTTCTGAGGCTGACCTAAGGTCACATGCCTCCACACGCAGAAGGCTATTGGGGTAATTGAGGCAATTATGCAGAGGCCTTATGCAAGAAATAATTTGTTCCTTTGATCTGAATTTTTCAAGAGGCTTTAAGTAACCGGCAATAAAATACATTACAACCTGATTTAAAAATGTATTCAGAGGCTTCTAGTTTCCGTTCCAACATGTAGCATTTACAAGTCATCCTTCCCATCCTCACAACAAGAAAAAAAAAAAAAAAAAGCTCAACAAATTGAAAATCAACATCTCTTCTTAGATCCTTCAGAGACTCGTGGTCACAGGGCAGAAACCTGAGAGGCAGACGGGCAGACGCAGAGTCATAGCTCACAGGGACCAGAAGCTTCCGGGCCGGTCTCAGGCAGGAACACTTACACAGCAACTGACCGATCTCTGGAGGCTGAGTGTCCTGGCTTGAGAGGACAGACCCACACAGCCTCCACACTTTGGGGAGTGTTCCCTCCAGGACTCCCCCCGCCCCACCATGCAGAGGAGGGAAAAGTAGCCATCTTGAAATACGCCTCAAACTTTCTGTTCTCCTCAGCCGAGGCTGAAGGGAAAATATTTTACCAGAGCCTCATCTGACCTAGGGAGGGACACCTATGCAGCCGGAGCCCCCCCAATCCAGCCTTCTGTCTCATTTAGGGGACAAAAATAAAAGACAAAGAAACTTTGCTGAAGGTCCACTGAAAAGAGTTAATTATAAGATTGTGGAACACTACCTCTCCCCATTGCCTTGCTGTCACACCCACAGGACCCCCAATTGAATAACAGGGGGTTACAACCAACAGCTGCGAGACACTGATTCCATTTAAGAAGGAATTTCCAGGGAAGCCCAAAGACGACAGGGACCGGAACAAGGACACAAGAGGAATTGAAGATTCCGATACCTGCAGCCAGAGTCAACATGAAACAGCAGCCTGGTTCTGAGCCACATTGCACAAACCCTCGTGCTAAAGTCTATGTGCCTCAGTTCCCGTTACTCAATACAACACACCTAGCTTTTCACAAAGTTACAAGGCATACTAAAAGGCAAGAAAAGAAATGCAGCCTGAGAAGAGAAAGCAGGCAACAGAACCAGACTCAGATAGGGCAGCGGTTTCAGAAGGATCAGACCAGGAATTAAAAATAATTGTAGTTACTATGCTAAGGGTTCCGATGGAAAACAGTAGAAAAAAGTGCAACAACGGAGGTAATGCGAGCAAAGAGATGGCCACTCTAGGACCCAGAAGAAATGCCGGGAATCAAAAACACAGGGGCACCTGGGTGACTCAGTCAGCTGAGTGTCTGTCTCTTGATTTCGGCTCAGGTCATGATTCCAGGGTTGTGGGATCAAGCCCCACTGCCCCTCTCCCTCACTCATGTTCTCTCTCTGTCTCTAAAATTTAAAGCAAAACAAAACAAAACACTGTAAGAGAAAGTAAGGATGCTTTCGATGGCTCATCTGGTGGCTGAGAAAAGAATCAGGTACTTCCCAAACTGAAAATCAGAGAGAAAAAAAAAAAAAAAGAATGAAAAGAAAAAGAGGAGGAGGAGGAGGAAAGAAAATATCCAAGGATTGTGGGACAATGACAAAAGCTGTAACATATGTAAATGAGAATAGCAGAAGGGAGTAGAAAAAAGAAAGCAATCAAAGAAGTAAGTGCATAATAATAATAATAAGGGGCTGAGATTCCCCGGAATTAATGACAGACACCGAAATGCTCAGAGAGCACCCAGCAGGGTAAATATCAGAAATTGGACACCTAAGCATATCACATTCAAACTCAGAAAACTGAAGACAAGTAGAATATCTTAAAAGAGGCCAGAAGGGGAAAATACATCACCTTACCTACCAAGGAGTTAGGATAAAAATGACATCAGACTTCTCTTCAGAACCTATTCAAGCAAGAAGAGATCTGAGTGAAATATTTTGAATGTTGAAGGAAAAAGCCCACCAACCTAGAATTCTGTATCCAGTGAGATTATCCTTCGGATTTGAGAACTTTCCCAAACAAACAGGAACTGGGGGCATTTGTCACCAGGAGACCTGCCTTCCAAGGAATATTTTAACAAGGTCTTCAGTGAGAAGGAAAATTCAGCTCTCCAGAGAGAAGAAAGAAAGAAAGAAAGAAAGAAAGAAAGAAAGAAAGAAAGAAAGGCAGAATAAATTCAGGCAAAGCAAAGTCTTTTGTTTTTTGAATCCATAATCAATCTAATAGATAACTGTGTGTTTAAAAACATAACAGCAAAAATGCATTGGGTTATTGTAGCTTACGGATAAGTCAAATGAATGACAGCAATGCTGTAGGGGACAGAAGAGGGGACAGATTGAGAAGATTCTGTAACAAGGCGTTTCACTGCCCATGAAATGCTTCCATTCTGGCTAGTAAGAGACTTAGATTCGTTGTAAATGCATACTGAAAACTCTACGGCAAGCACTGCAAAAATTTTACAAGAGGCCTTGTTAGTACACTGAGAGGAGAGAAAATGAATCATAGAGAAAATGCTCAATTAAAACCAGGAAAGGCAGAAAAAGACAAGACAGAAGTAGTGAGTACAATGAGTTGAAATAGTATCATGTGGGAGATACGAATCCAACGATGTCAATAATCACTTTAAATATTAATGGTCCAAAGACACCAGTTAAGGGGCACCTGGGTGGCTCAGTTGGTTAAGTGTCCAACTCTTGATTTCGGCTTGGGTCATGATCTCAGGGATCATGAGACTGAGCCCCAAGTCAGGCTCCATGCTGACAGCACAGAGCCTGCTTGGAATTCTCTGTCTCCCTCTCTCTTGCACCTCCCCCGTTCATGCACGCGCACACATGCGCTCTCTCTCTCTCTCTCAAAATAAATAAATATACTTTAAAAAATTAAAATTAAAAGACAGCAACTGACAGAGTAGAAAACAAGGAAAACAAGACCCAACTATGTGTTGTCTACAAGAAATCTGCTTCAAATATAAAGACACGTACAGATTAAAAATAAGGAGGTGGAAATGGGTGATGGGCATTGAGGAGGGCACTCGTTGGGATGAGCACTGGGTGTCATATATAAGCCAATTTGACAATAAATTATATTCATAAAAAAAGCAACCACCCCCAAAAAAAAGAGGTGGAAAAAGATATACCATGCTAACAATAATCAAAAGCAAGCAGAAATAACTATTTTAATTCAGACAGAGCAGGCTTTCACAGCATGGAGAGTTGTAACAATAAGGCAGGGGGTGGAGAGAGGGACGGGGGGAGGGGAGGGAAGAAAGGAAGGAAGAGAGAGAGAAAGAAGGCAGAAGAAGGGGGAGGGAGGAATGGGGGGAGGAGGGAGAGGGAAGGAAAGAGGGAGGGGGAAGGAAGGAGGAAGGGAGAGGAAAGGAGGGAGAGAGGGAGGGGAGAAGGGGAAGGAAGGAGGGGGAGGGAGAGGGAAGGAAGTAGGGGGGAAGGAGGGAGAGGGGAGGAAAGGAGGGAGGGGGAGAGAAGGAGGGAAGAGGAAGGGAAGGAGGGAGGGGGAAGGTGGGGGAAGAAAAAAAGAGGTATAAAAGGACAAAGAGCTTAACCCAGAAGAAAATGTGTCTGTAGAAACAGAAGAGAATTTCTCTCAGCGGCTGTACCGTATGGAAAACATAATAAAACAGATGCTCAATAAAACAAATGTTCGAAGACCGAATGACAGAAATAAGAAACCCTACTCAATATATAATCTGACGTAAGGAGACAGATTAAAAGCAAAAATAACGTCATCACATAACTAGGAAACAACCATGTAAACGACAGAGACCCCAACAGATGCAGTTGGGGATTCAATTACTGACACAGAGAAAAGGCTCGAGGTAAAAGAAATAAACGTGGAAAAAGCAGGGAAGCCGGGACGGAGCAGCCGACAGACACGCTCTCTGTCACCGGCAGTGTGGTCCAAGGGTTTGGGGCGTCCCTGAACGACCAGGCCCAACAACGACAATGTATTCAAACACACGAAACAGGAACACGTCCCTGAAATGAAGAAAAACCTCTAAAACTTTGTATTGGGGGGGGGGGGAAAGGCACTGTGTTCTAAGAAAATTTTACTTGAAACGCTCGACACTGAGACACATTTTAATTGAGTAAGTGAATTTCAAGGATGGAGAAAGACTTCTTTGAACGTTGAGGCAGGAAAACCATCATGGAAAAAAAGCAGGACAATAACAAGCTGACCTCGGACTTTTCCACAGCAACACACAGCGCTGGATCCACAAGATCCCGGGGAGTCAGAGCGGGAGCGGGGACGTGGTCCGGAAGCATTAGGTACAGGCCAGGTGGCATTCAAATCAACACGGCCGGTTGATGCTCCTACACATAGGAAAACGCAGGGAACACACACGCATGACCGAGCTCTCTGAGGAGTCAAGGTGAAGTCAGCTTCTGCCCCCTGCACCTGGAGAAGAGCTATTGGTGGCTGTCACGTCCTCATCCGTTCACTTAAGCAGCACGTGGGAGCCTCATCTCAGACTTCTGCTTGGTCCTGCTTTGGGTCACATGCCCATCCCGGTCCCACCCCCGTGGCCGTCAGAGAAGTGGGGAGGAGGCAGATTCTGGGGGACAGCTCTGAACCATGGCTATCAAATGGATCTGTGCCCAGCCAGCACCAGAGGGGACCCGCCCAAGCCACGTCCCCGGTCCCCCACCGGAGGCTGCGCCTGCCTCGTATCATGGGCTCTCCAGCCAGACGGGGCCTCACCGAGGACATCAGAGCCGGTTGCTGCCCCACCAGCCCCACCCGCCGCCCTGCCGTCCTTCTCCTGTTACTGTGCCAGCTCTTGGCATGGTGCTGATGCCCCCTGCGGCTGGCAGGGTGTGAGGGTGACTCATCATGAAGCTAGCACAGGGAAGACGGGCCTTTGTCACCCCCGGTGTCTGGAGACAGAGGCTGGTTGTAAATTTCCCTGGACTCCCAGCCCGGAAAGAGGGAAAGAGAAAAAGGAGAGGAAAGGCCGTAGGGGTAAAAGAGAAGCAGATTCCCGCCCCAGGGCACCGGACGCTTGGAGGGGGCCTCCCCCGCCCTGCCCAGGGAATGGGAGGCCCTGCGACGCCCGGCTCCTGCTCTGCACCGTTCCAGGCTCATCCCAGCCCCTTCCTGCCTTTTCCAGAACCCTCCGTGCTCACTCGAGCCCACAGGCTTCACCTATGTGTGCCCGCTGCCTAGAACATTGCCCCCCATCCTTCCTCTGGCCAAATCCTGTTCATCTCTTGGGTGTCAGGATCCACACTCCTTCTTCCCGTCTGCACCCCACAGACCATGAGATGCCCTCCATGCTCCCTGTGCCCTGTTCACACCCACTCAGACCCCGGCACCTGCCTCTCTACTTGTCTGTCCCTGCGAAATGGGTCACAAATTTTGTGCTCCTTCTCACGTTCTCCCGGGTGCCCCCTTCCTTCCCTCTGGGCCAGTTCCCCACGGTGCCACCCTACCCGTCCTCTGTCATACCCAGATGAGACACCACAGGCCGGGGCAGGGCCTCTGGCTTTCCTAGGAGCTGCTGAGACACTGAATGGGGCAATTTGGAAGGCTCTAGAGGGAGCCCGGCGGAGTTCCTTCCCTTTTCTCCTGTGAACTCTGTGGTGTGGTTCTCCCTTACAGCCTTTCCAGTGAAGTCTGTGTGCTGAGTCAACATGCCTGCTGGGCAGCCCTCTGTGCCCCTCCTCGGCGTGGCCAGTGCCCCCCGTGTGCCTCGTGGCACATCTCCCTCACCATCACACCTCCCTTTTCCTTCGTCTCCCTGCCCCGGGCTTGCAGTCTCCCCGGTAAAGCTTTACCGTCTGACTCCTTGCCTCAGGCTCTGCTCGCTCCTTGAGGATGTCTTACTCATTTTTAAAATCTCTAGTACCTGGCAGTAAATATTTGAGGAATGACACCTGAATTGATTAATCAATTAAGTCTCCCTACACTCATCTTGCAGCTGGGAAATAAAGACACAGAAGAGGGGAATTAAGGGTCTTCCCTTAGGACCCTTGGTCTAGAAATTAATGTAATGGCCACAGCGGAGGCCTTATTCTCATACAAACAGGTGGATAACTGAGAAACTCTTCCCACTTCTATGAAGATGAACCAGCTTGGTATCAATTCAGATGGCCGGAGACAGTCCAGTTTTCCTCCCCAGGCCTGGCAGCTTTCCCGAGTGTCAAGAGGTGAACGAGCCTTGACCTTGGTCTTGTACAGTTTAGCTCCGAGCAGGCATCTTTTGGTTCCTTTCTTGCAGGGCAGAAACCTCTCTCTCCCAGGCGAGAGGTTACCCATACCCGGCTGTCAGCTCCTCGGGCTGGCTTTGAACCATGTGCCCCGAGAAAATAAGGCAAGAACGTGTCTGCTTTCACACCTTGTGCTAGAGTGGAAGAAACTTCTCCGGATACCTGCCTGCAGAGCAACAACCCAAGGCCAGACACGTAATGGCCGGGACTCAACGAAAATTTGGCACCTCTGAGAAGGGACGGCCCTCAGTGCCTCTCCAGCATGGGCGCAAATCCAAATATTCAAACACGGTAGTACGACCTCATTAAACACGACGAGTTTCCGGGGCACCTGGGTGGCTCGGTCGGTTAAGTGCCAGACTCTTGATTTCGGCTCGGGTCGTGATCTCATGGCTCGTGAGTTCGAGCCCCGCGGCGGGCTCTGTGCTGACAGTGCAGAGCCTGCTTGGGATGCTCTTTCTCTCCCTCTGTCTCTCTCTGCCCCTCCCCTGCTTGCTCACTCACTCTCCCTCTACATAAATAAACGTTAAAAAAAAACAAAACAAAAAATGACGAGTTTCCAACATGCATTCGGCTGGAGCCCCCACGTGTGCAGAACCCTGACTCCAATTAGGGGCCACCGTGAGGTCACTGCACGAGGCACGACAGTCTGCCGCGTTTTATAGTTTGAGTTTCCTGGTGATGAGAGTGGGGGCGGGGAACGTGTTTTTCAGCCGCACTGTGGCGACTTTAGCCAATAGCTTTGCGCCTCAATGAAACGTATTTCTGGTAGGCATTCCGTAAAGGACGTAAAGGACGAGATTATAAAGCGCTTTATCGGGCTGGGGAAGAAGATGTGATTGTTTGCAACTTTCCCCTGTCGTTCAAAGCGACTTCATAACGTTTTGTCTGTTAAGATGTGTCCCGAGGTTTGTAAATCAGACTCATGTTCGCCCCAAACCTCTCCCTTGGGCTCCTGCTCAACAGCTTCCTCTTAACTGTTCCGGAAACAGAGATGAAGCCGGGCAAAAGGAGGGGGCGCGGGAGGCCCCGACGCTTGGTGGGGTGGGGTGGGCACTGAGCGCCGGAGAAAACACAACACCCCTCGGGTCCGTGTCCAGCAGAACTCAAACCCGGACACGTGGCTGAATCAGCCGTAGGGGCTGAAACTGGAAAAAGTCTAAGTGGTCACTTTGGAAACAGAAACGGGGGTGGCAGGTTTGGGGCAGGGATGAGTCAATCCTTCTTCTGCCTGAAGGTGAATGAAATGTGCCTTCCTGCTGCCCTCCCGCCAGGGGCTGGGACGCCCCCCGGTCCCGAGGCTGCCGGTGCCCGGCTCGAAGGAAGAGGCGTTCGGGGCCGGCTGGGCTGAGCCAGGTGGTCCGACCGCCCCTCGCCCCCGATGCCACCAGCCTGGGGTGGGCCAGCTTTGGGTTATGCCCTGGCCAAGGGGCAGTCGTGACGTGTCACCAAGCCAGAAGAGCTCGAGCGCCCGCTGAGTAGGGACGGCCGGGCAGGGGGTGGCCAAAAGCTGCCAGAGCCGCTTGAGAGGGGCCAGTCGGGCCCCACAGCAGCCGGACTTGCTCCCAGAGCCTCGCCAAGGCCAGCAGGGTTGAGCCAAAGCCTTCGCCCCTGCCTGTCCCCAGAAGCGTGGGCCTTACACCACAGCGGGGAGCCAGGGACAGGGTGCTTTGGAGGCGTTCAGGGGGCAGAGCCTCGTCCCTGGGGCCCCCTGTTCCCGAGATGGCATTGAGAGACACGCGCTGGCTTGCAGCCAGTGGAGGGGACCCACGTGGCCGGTGCTGGGGGACCTTCTTTCTGTTGCTCGTCCGCGATGAGGGAAGAACAGGCTTCGGGCATGTTTAGAAAGCGGTGTCGGGACTCGCCCCTGCGTGGCATCCACGCAGGCAGCCAGAGCCTCCGTGGCCCAGGCCATGCTGGACTCGGGCGGGTCACGGTGCCTCGAGCCGCAGAGCCACACGAGGTGGGACCAGCCCCACGCTCTGACGGATCAGAAACGAAACACGGGGCGTCTGCCACCCGTAAGTTTGGGGGGCTGCAGCTGGTCCCCGTGAGCCTACTGTGTCCCCCCGGGGGGCGGCCAGCAGTGCCGGGGGACGCTGGGCACGGGGGCTGGGGGGGTGCTGGGACAGCTTCCCGCCAGTCAGGCTGGCGGTGCCCAGCACCCCCGCCCCCTGGCCTTCAGATGTCCACAGGACCTTAATCCAGACCCACAGACCAGGGCAAGTGTCAGGGGTTGGGGGAGGACTTTGGACTCCTCGTTATCTTCCAGAGGCGACGTACCCAGTGGTTATGTGGGCAGGTCCCGGAGCCAGGGAGCTGGGGTGTGAATCCCGCCTCTGCCGCTTCTTAGCTCCTGACAAGGTACTCGGGTTCTCTGGGTCTCAGTTTCCGGATCTGGAAAATGGGCCTCCGTGAGGGCAGAGCCGGCAGATAGCGCGACCTCTGCCATTTTGTCCTTCTCCGGGGAAGGGGGTCTTCTCCCTCCACTCAGGGCTCGCCACCAGGGGGCACCTCCCCAGAGTGGTCTCCCCGGACCCCTTCCTCCAGCCGTCAACCCTTCCCCTCTCATCGTTCGTCACGCCTAGGTGATGGATCCTTGTTTCTTTGTACGGGTGGTGGCTGTGCCAGTAACAACACGAGCTTCGGGAGACAAGGTGCCCTCGGTGCGCCCGGGGCTGCATCCTGGTACCAAGGGTAGACTGGCCCAAGGCAAGTGTCAAGACATGTTTGCCCGGCTCCCCCCGGCTCCCCCCGGGGAAAAGGTCTTGTGCAGGGGGCTCTGGGTCCCCTTACCCCCTGGGCCCGGCACGGAGGGGCACCCGGGAGATCCCAGAGGCCACGGCCTCCGAGGAAACTTCGGTGGGTGGCACACCCCTGCCCCCGGCCGCCGGCCGGCCATTCTCGTCAAACCGGTTGTCGGTCGATTCGCACCTGCGGCCGGAAGGGTGTCGGCTTTCAGTTCCTTCCTGACGACAGAGACTCTCTGAAACCCAGAGAGACTCCTTCCAGATCCCCACCCTCGAGCGGGAGAGGCCGCCCCCCAACCCGAGCGAGGGGAGGTTGGCGGCTCCCGCGACGGTGGTGGAAGGAAGTCGTTGCCTCCTGACCCTGGGGAGGGGGTCGGGGGGGTCACGCACGGCCCACAGTTTCAAAGCGGAACGAGTGGAACCGTGTTGTGCTGCGGAGGAACCTGAGAGGCCAGCCAACCTGCCTCCCCTTGACTTCGTACTGTTAACAAAGAGGCTGCCCCTCCCTGGCCCACGAGCCCGAATGGCTTCCTGGACCCCATTCCTCCTTAGCCTCCGGCTCCTCCTCTGCTCCGGGGGGACAATGGCAGCACCCACCTGGCTAGCTGTGACCAGGTCGGCATGAAATGCTGCGCGTGCCACATATGCTGGACATGCCGTAAACCCAAGTCCTCTTATC
Source organism: Panthera leo (assembly GCF_018350215.1). Lineage (NCBI taxonomy): Eukaryota > Metazoa > Chordata > Mammalia > Carnivora > Felidae > Panthera > Panthera leo. Next base: position 5,384,055 of record NC_056681.1, read on the forward strand.
TCGTCCCCCTTGGCCAATGGCTGTTGGATGTTTGTGTCGCAGAACGCATCACTGGTAGGTCATTTCCCACCATTCTCTCCGTCCTCGCTGACCTCATACATTCTTCAGTAAGACAAACTCATTCCCACCTCAGGACCTTTGCACGTGCCATGCTCGCTGCCTGGAACTCCTCATAACTTTTCTTCAGATGTTTTCATGGCCACCCACTGGTCATTGTTGGGGTTTTCGTCCATGTCACCTCCCTACAGAGGCCCCCCCTTGGTCCGTTCCACCCCTGTCCCAGCTTCCTGCTCAGTTTTCACCATTTCTTGGTGGGAAATCGCCCAAAGCATCCATCTGCTTCCCCTACTGTGATGTGAGCTCCCCAAGGGCAGGATCCTGATGAGTTCCCCCCCCATCCTATTGTGCATAATAGATGCACAATAAATTGTTCTCAAATGAATGAATGAATGCTCGCTCACTGTCAAAGAATTGAGAAAGCAAACTTTGCTCCGGGAAGGAGAGAATACACCTTGAAGGGAATGTTTTCTAAAGCTTCAAGCGAAGAATCAGGCTGAGCTTCTCCACCGCCCACCCCAGGAGCCACTGCAATTCTTGGGGAGTCACAGGGGGGCAGGTGGGGGCGTCCAGGTGCTGGGATCTACGGGCTGGATAGGATTGCCTTCCAGAGGGCAAAGTTTCCAATCACCTTGGTAAAGGAAGGTTTCACAAGGGACCCACGGTAGCCCCTGGTGAAGGCCATCCACCTGCTACACCTCGTCTAGTGCCCGTGGTATGAGTGTGGCCCCTGGGGCGACAGAAAACCTCGACTCAGGAGACGTGAAAGCTAATTCCGTCTCGGCTGCTCATGGGCTGCGTGCCTTTGAACAAATCCCTTCATTCGGGGCCTCTGTGGCGACGGGAAAATGGACCAAATGAGGTTCAGGCCACCTCTGCCCCTGCTTTTGACTCCCTAGCTGTGCTGTCCTAAGGTAGACACTCCATGACCCTGGGTGCGTTCCTGGTGCCTAAATTAGGATAATGATTGTACCTACGGCATAGGGTTGTCACCGAACTGCCTGCGACTTCCTGGCACTTAGTGAGACTCAGTAGACGTCTGGTTCGTGCTCCGAGATTGGGAGTCCGTTCAAACGAGCTCGTAGCAGGAGGGGACGGGTCCCCTGCAGGGGGCGAGGAAAGGAGCCCAAGATGGTTCGTGTTTGTTTGTTCGCTCGTTGTTCTAATGATGAGCTGGAGCAGAGGATGCGTTTCCAGCTGGGCTGATAGGTGGGAACTGGGGCCAGCATCCGACATGTCTGGTGTTTAATGGCACCAGCTCGGGGCCCGGGCCTCTTGGCCCCACACTGCACATCCAATGGGGCCGTCTGTCTCCTCAAAGCGTGGCAGGCAACCAGCAGAGGACCCAGGATGGCTGGGAGACCCGCCCCTGGCACACTGCTCTCTTCACGGAGCTTCGAGGGGCCGGAGAGCCTGGGGACCACGAAGAAAGCCAGGTCTGGGAAATATCAACGGTTCGCCCACAGCTCGGCAGATGGGCAGACCCTTCCAATGGCTTCCAGACCAGTCCCGGCCCGGAGAGGAGCTCAGCCAAAATGCCAGCTTCTAACGACCGGACCACCAGCAAATGTGAGCCAGGTCACGAGGGTGGCAAAATCAAGGCCAGAGGAGCTTGGTTCTTTATTCTAAGCCTCCCTTGGCATCTGAAAACCCGAAAGGGGGAGTCTGCCTACGGGAAAGCAAGACCAAGTTCAAAACCCTCAGATTTTCAAAGCCACGTCCAAATCCTGCGATTGCCAGGAATCCGTGGGTTGTAAGCGACAAAAAGCCCGGCTCAAACCAGCTTGAGCACAAAGGGACATTTATTGGTTCCTGAAATGTGGAGATGAGTTGGCTTCAGGCATGGTGGTATCCAGGGGCTCAAATGACATCATCACCTTGTTTTTCCTCTCACCTCAGCCCTGTGGTTCAGACAGAAGTCTCCCTAGTTGTGGCTAATCGACCCCAGCGCCTCCAGGCTGCCCTCGGCGGTCCCAATGAAAAGGGAGTTTTCTTTTCCTGTTTGTTCTAACGAAACTTCTCGGCTTATTCTGGATTTGCCAGCCTTGCTCACTTGTCCACCCCTGAGCCAATCACTGAGGTCTGGGTTTAAATCCAGCCCTGCCATTTACCAGATGTGACCTTAAAGTGTATTTATTTTATTTTGAGAGAGAGAGAGAGAACACGTGAGCACGAGCAGGCGAGGGGCAGAGAGGGACAGAGAGAATCCCAAGTAGTCCCCACACCCAGCGTGAAGCCATGTGGGTCTCCATCCCACGACGGGGAGATCACAACCGGAGCCTATGTCAAGAGTCAGATGCTCGACTGACTGACCCCCCAGGCGCCCTTGGATGTGACCTTAAATGCGTAACTTATCTGATCACGTTCCTACGGCTGCTGTTACCACACACTCTGTGGCTGAAAACAACACAAAATTTATTATCTTAGGGTTCGGAAGGTCAGAAGCCCCAGATGGGTGTCCCGGGGCGAATCAAAGTGTTGGCAGGGTTCTGTTCCTTCTGGAAGGGGACAATCCGTTCCTTCCCCTTCTCCCGCTTCCAGAGACCACACCCCCTCCACATCTCGTGTTGTGGCAGCCCTTCCTCCCCCTTCAGAGCCAGAAAGGACTCAAGCACCCACTGGGTCCCTGGGACTCTGCCTCCTCCCTCTTTCACTAGTAAGTCTGCTGTGACTGCCGTGGGGGCACCTGATAACCCGAGAGCATCTCCCCACTTCCAAGGTCGGATGACTGGCAACCTTCTCTCCCTTTGCCAGGTAACGTAACGAATTCTCAGGTTCTGGGGATGTCCCCGAGAGGCCCTTATTCCCCGGGCCCCCCTCGCGGCATCTGTGAAATGGGACCGCTCCCTCACGGGCCCTTGCTCAGGCTGAAAGGAGATAACACAGAGGGCTTCCCAAGGGGACGGCACACCAGCCAGCCTGAGAACAGGCCCGTGGACTTGCTCCCCAGGCGCTTCTGAGATGCTGCTCGGTCACGTTGGAAGAAAGTCCGCCCCTGGGCTGGGCAACAAGTGATGCAAAACAAAACGGTAACTCAACCCTGGACCTCAAGGCGCATGATCCCCGCATTGCCGGTCCTACGTACGCAGCTGCCCGGACGGGGCGCAGAGGGTGTTTGCCCCGGAGGCCACCTGCCCCGGGGTCGGGGGAGGGGTCAGCGGTTCCAGAACGAGGGCCCCGGGAGCAGCTGCCGCCTCTGTGCCACTGGCCGCCCCTCCCCTCTCTGACCCCCCATTCCCTCCAGCGAACAAGGAAACGGAGCACGGGCACGGGCACCCAGCACACGTCGCGGCCTCAGAGCCTCCGGGAGGGTCCCGCCTGCTGGCCCGGCCTCCAGGCTCTGGTCGGTCTGCTTTTAGGGCACAGCAGCAGGTCTGGCAGCCACTGGCCCCGGCTCGGTTGGTGCTGAGGAAATAAACGTTCGGTGAGTGGAGAAAGCCTGGCAGGCGGAAAGGCTGGAGTCCGGGCCCTGCCCGGCCCGCAGCCTCAGTTTCCCCCACGTGCAGGCGAGACGCCAGCCTGCGCCGACCACACAGCGCTCACTGCTTCGGTGGCCCCGACAGGGAGAATGAGAGAACCCCAAAGCCTGCGCTCAGCCCTGCTGCTGTCGGGTCTGGGTCCTGCGGGAACGATCGGGGCCGAGGAGGCAAATTCTGCCAACTCAGAGAGCCCCCCGGTCCTGGGCCCGTTTTATAAATGAGGAATCTGAGGCACAGAGGGGGGAGGACGTGGCTGAAGGACACAGGGCTCAGCGGAGGGCAGGGGGGGCCCCAGCGCCCCGCCAGAGTGACCAGCAGTGGCCCACTCCGTGCACCTTCCCAGGTGCCACATAGAGAGGGAGGGGAACGCTCGCCACAGGACCCCGTCCCTCCCTCCCTCTGCCCACCCGGCCCAGTGTTTCCGAGAGCTAATTACAGGTTTAATGATCCCACTTGCTCGTTCACTGTCATTCTGACAGCGGTGTGAGCCTCAAGGAGGAAGCCCTCGTCCGGATCAACCTTGTGTTTATTGATTTGTAAGCAGCTCAATCGTCCGGGAAAAGACAGCACGGCAGCCGGCATCTCTGGGGTCCAAGGCCTCCTGCCGACGGCCAGAGCCTCTGTGATGTCGGTTCGCCAATGCAAAGTAAATGACACCCCCTAATCTGGGGGGTGCGTGGGGACGGCCCTGTACTGGCTGCAGCGCTGGGCAGAAGTCTGCGTCTGAACATTTCCCTGCGTCTAGACAAGAAGCATTGCCTGCCCGCCTAAAATATTAAAATTTCAAACTCTGCTCCCAGGAGAGAATCTTTGGTGGTCAACCTACGGAGCCAACTGGAGTTTTCTTTTTCTTCTTTGGGGTTCCCGTTTATGGCCCATGATGCTGGTTGCAGAGCTGGAGAGGGGTGGTGAGCTTCAGGACCCTGAAGGCCAAATCCTGCCTTCTCCATCAGGTCCCGGCTGCTGAGAGTCTGGCTACAGGTCCCGCGTTTGTCACTGGGCAGCTGCTTGGGCCCTCAGGCCCTGAGCCTCCACGTCCTCATCTGAGAAATGGGCGTGATAATTCTGACCTCAGCAGGTCATTATAGGGCTGGACAGAGCAACAAACCAGACGGCCGCTGGACTGGGTCGAAAAGTGTCCTCCCAGATTCCCACCCCCAGAACCTCAGGGCGCAGCTCTGTTGGGAACCGGAACATTTCAGATGCGTCCAGGGAAGATGGGGCCACGTGGAGCAGGGCCCGCGAGAGGCAGAGACACAGAGACTGTTGAGCTGGGCAGCTCAGCGGCGGTAACGAAAGACGACAGGCGACGGTGGGGGAGGGAGGGGCTGGAACCACAGACTTTCATTCATTTGTCACAGTTCTGGGCGGGTTCTGGTGAGTCCTCTTCCTGGCTTATAGACCTCCAGTCTTCTCCCTGTGGCCTCAGAAGCCAGAGAGAGAGACACAGAGACAGAGAGGTGGAGCCCGCAAGCTCTCTCTCTCTCTCTCTCTCTCTCTCTCTCTCTGGTGTCTCTTCTCATAAGGATGTGCCTCCCATCGCGGGGACCCCACCCGGGGGACCCTCCTCGGAACTGAACCACTGCCTGAAGGCCCCCACCTCCGGGCACCACCACGTGGGAATGCACGTCAGACGGAGGGGAAACACCCAGCGGGAGGAAGACTTTCGATGACAGCGGCAGGGACCGGCGCGAAGTGCCTTCCGAGCCCCGAAATCGCGAGGAGCGCCAGAACAGCAGATGCTGGGGAAGCGGTGAGAACCGGTTCTCGCCCCAGAGAGAAACGGGCCCCGCCCATACGCGGGTTGGGGACCCACAGCTTCAGAACTCTGCGGGGGTCACGTTCGTGGTTAAGCCGCTCGGCCGGAGGTGCTCTGTTAGGGCAGCCGTAGGCCGTAGGAAGCTAATACGACAGCACGGAAATAATCGTGGTCGGTGGATACGCGGCACGTGTAACGCATCGGCCCTCGAACAGCGCCTGGAAACAGGGAGATGCCCATTAGCTGGTTTTGCAGATGGGGAAACTGAGACCCGGGGGACTCTGCCCAGCCTCATACTCAGGCTCCCCTCCTGCCTCGCCTCACGCGCCGTCCAGAAGAATGCCGGGCAGGCATGGGAAGATGCTCCCCACCCCAATCCCTCGCCACCCCGCCACAACCGGGGGGCTGTGTGTCCCCCAGGCCAGCCCGCCACAACCGGGCTTCAGTTTGTGAATTTGAGCCCCGAATCAGGCTCTGTGCTGACAGCTCGGAGCTCGGAGCCCGGAGCCTGCTTCGGATTCTGGGTCTCCCTCTCTCTGCCCCTCCCCTGCCTATCTGTCTCAAAAACAAATAAACACTTAAAAAAGAAGAAGAAAGAAAGAAAGAAAGAAAGAAAGAAAGAAAGAAAGAGAGAGAGAGAGAGAGAGAAAGAAAGAAAGAAAGAAAGAAAGAAAGGGAAAAACATTTGCTGAACTACACAGATGGCTGAGGACTGAGAATAGAGTAAATGGCTGACATCGTTTGGACCAAAAATTGCTCATCTGTGGGGCACCTGGGGGGCTCAGTCAGTTGAGCGTCTGACTTTGGCTCAGGTCATGATCTCACGGTTCATGAGTTCAAGCCCCGTGTCCGGCTCTGGAGCTGCTTCACATTCTGTGTCTCCCTCCCTCTCTCTCTGCCCCTCCCTGGCTCATGTGCTCGCTCTCTCTCTCTCTCTCTCTCTCTCTCAAAAATAAATAAACATTAAAAAACCTTAAAAATTAGGGCACCTGGGTGGCTCAGTCGGTTGAGCGTCCGACTTTGGCTCAGGTCGTGATCTCGCAGTTTGTGAGTTCAAGCCCCGCGTCGGGCTCTGTGCTGACGGCTCGGAGCCCGGAACCTGCTTCGGATTCTGTGCCTCCCTCTCTCTCCGCCCCTCCCCTGCTCATGCTCTGTCTCTCTCCGTGTCTCAAAAATGAATAACCGTTAAAGAAAATTTTTTTAATGAAAAAACTTTAAAAATTGCTCATCTGAACCCACCTGGTCATTGAGCAAAACTGAGTCCAACCCACATGGACAGAGCCACCAGGGACGAGAAGGGATTGCTAGAAGCGGGCTCTTGGCTGACACCCTGTCCACAGGCCCTTCGTCAGGCTGCGGTTCGGGGACGCCATCCCGGAGCCTCCTCAGGCCTCCCACCCGCTCACGGGTGGTTAGCTGGGGCCTCCGACACCCCCAGGTGCTGCCCGAGTCTCGCTGGAAGGAGCCCGCAGTCCTCAGGGCCGAGGGCGGCTCTGAGGCTCTCGCCGTCCAGCCAGCCTGCCGGGAGAGCCCCTTTATACTGACGGTGGAGGTTTCCGGGGGCCGCTTCCTGTTCTGGGCTGTCCAGACGACGCCGGGAGAGACACGGATCCCGGAGCCCCTCACTGGGAAGCTCAGCCCCGCATCAGGGTCCTGCCATTCAGAACTCATCGCCGCCCGTCTCTTCCAGCTTCTGGCTGCAATCCTGGGCGTGGGTCCTGAGTGACCACCCCTCCCTACCAGGTGTGGAGACTCAGGTTGCAGGTGGTTTGGGAATCCGGTGCCCACGGCATGGGTGAACCTGATACGGATCCAGCCGTCCCCACTGTCTCACGCATTAGAGTCGCCAAAGAGAAAAGGGGCTCAGAGAGGTTGAGGAAGCTGCCCGGGGCCCACGTGCGATCGACTGTACCCCACTCCTTCAAGCCCAGTGTGGTTCAAAGCCACGGTGGCTTGTGCGGGATGAAACACCTACTGTGCGCACGCACCGGGCTTTGGGCGCCCCGCTGATCTCGTGCAGTCTTCCCCTCTGGGCATCTCTGTCCCCGCTTTGTTACGGGTCGCATCGGGCCCCCCCAGAAGGTATGTTTAGGTCTTGACCCCGAATTCTCCCAGCTCCTCAGAGCGTTCAGCCGAGGGACAGTCAGGCCACACTGGCCCAGGGTGGGCCCCCTCGTCCAATCACCCCGCTGTCCTTGTCGGAAGATGACCTCGCGAAGACCCAGACGCAGAGAGGCACGCGATGGTGGAGGCGGAGGTGGGAGCGACACGGCCGTCTTGCCAGGGAAGCCACAGGACTGCTGGCAAAGCACCCAGAGCCTGGGAGAGGAGAGGAAGGAGCCCCTGCGGGCCCCGGGGTGGGGGTGGGGGGGAGCGTGGCCCCGAGACACCCTGCTTTGGGCCTCCAGAAGCGCAAGACAATACATTTCTCTGGTTCTAAGTGACGGGATCCGTGGCGCTTTGCCACGTCAGGACACCAGCTCAGAGAAGACGGCCCCAGGCCTTGGAAACGAGTCTAGATGCTGCCAGGTCACATCCTGGGACGGGTCAGAGCCCGCCTGCCGACAGGCTGACTCCCATCCTCGTGGCCCGCCATGTCTGGCCATGTTGCTGGAGCTGCTAAACCCACGCCAGCCGTTGAGTCTCTGGCTACGGCGGGTCCCGACACATCGGCTTCATCGTTAAGGGCGGCGGAGTTGAGGCTCCACAGTGTGGCCAACCCCGGCCCCCTGGCTCGCGTGTGGCCCAGTGAGCCCCGGCCTTCTAATAAAGCCTTGAGTCCGCAGAATCAAGGTCACTGGGTCCCCGGCACCCACGGGCTTTCCCATCAGCAAAGCGTCTACTTCAGGGGCCTCCTAGATTTGACCTTTCCTGTCTGGGCTCGGTTGGCACGGGACATCTGGAGTCGGGAACGCGTGCAGGCCCCGCTCGACCCCGGAGCCCCGCCGCAGCTCAGTCTCCGGCTCTCTCCGCGGTGATCTGTCTTCTCGAGAAATTTCCCCACCTGTCTGTGGCCCCAGCACAGGGAGTGTAAGAGGTAAGGAGCAAGAGGAAAGACGCGGTATTGGTAGAGGCCCAAGGAGTCGGGAGGCGGCCGGCCAGGAAAGGCATCCTCATTTCTGGAATATTCTTGGGGTGTCCGGCGGTGGGACAAAAACCACAGCGACTCAAGGGGCGCGTCTCGGCCGGATCGCAGAGCGGACAAGGATGGCGGGAGGCGAGGGGGCCGCACACATTCTTAGGCGTGCAAAACAAAACAGGTCCCTGGGGCGGGAGGAAGCAGCGGGCCCCCGGCCATCCCAGCGACGATGCTCGGTTTCCCGGAGCAGGGCGTCCAGACGGGGCTCCTGTGCCTGCTTCACAGGGACCCCGCCACACTTGGATCCGCGCGCGACATCCGGGTTTTCTTGCATTTTTCTAGTTTACAATCGCAGGTGCATTATACGCTTGCCAGAACAAGTCAGGCGACCGAAACGCGCACGGAGCAAGCTGGTGCATCCCACGCCGCCTCCTACCCGGCTACCGGTCCGCACCCCTTCTCTGCGGGCCCAAAAACACCGCTTGCGCCCCCCCCCCCCCCCCCCCGCCGCCGTCCCCGCCAATGCGACAGTGCAATAGGCGCCATTCAAAACCGGTTTCCCTTAAAAACCCACAGCGGGGGGCGCCTGGGTGGCTCACTCGGTTAAGCGGCCGACTTCGGCTTCGGCTCAGGTCATGATCTCGCGGTCCGTGAGTTCGAGCCCCGCATCAGGCTCTGGGCTGATGGTTCAGAGCCTGGGGCCTGCTTCCGATTCTGTGTCTCCCTCTCTCTCTGCCCCTTCCCCGTTCATGCTCTGTCTCTCTCTGTCTCAAAAATAAATAAACGTTAAAAAAAAAATTAATGAATATAAGTCGCTAGACTATTTTTTTTCCGCAAACGAGGATACAAAGACCTCACGGTGCCCGGTGTGCGGGAAGGGGGTGGGGCTGAGGGGGTCAAGGGCCCCAGCGGACACGAGCTGTGGATTGTGCCCGCGGAGCAGGAAGCAGCTTTCTTTGCAAAGATGGGTGGTGTATTAGCTGCGTAGAGGACGGCAAGGCCTACTCGGTGAAGGGTCCCCTCCAGCCACTCACGTGCCACCCGGTGGGGGGGGGGGGGGGGGGAGTCGCACAGGGGCCAGCCCAGCCAGTGCCCGAGGACAATGCTGTGTTTGTCAGTTAATTGCTGTTTAGAGTCTTTGGATCCTTTCAAATGGGCCGCTGCAAATTCCTTATGGGTATGTATTTGAAAGGATGCTGTGAGCCCAAAAAGTTTGGAAGCCGTGTTCTAGGTCAGCCCTGCATGATGGAAATATACAGCAAGCCACAGTTAAAAATTTCCAGTAATCCCATTTTATTTTTTTTATTTAAAAAAAAATTTTTTTTTTAACGTTTGTTTATTTTTGAGACAGAGAGAGACAGAGCATGAACGGGGGAGGGTCAGAGAGAGAGGGAGACACAGAATCCAAAACAGGTTCCAGGCTCTGTGCGGTCAGCACAGAGCCCGACGCGGGCCTCGAACTCACGGACCGCGAGATCATGACCTGAGCCGAAGTCGGACGCTCAACCAACTGAGCCCCCCGGGTGCGCCTCCAGTAATCCCATTTTAAAAAGAAAAAGAAAAAGCAAAAAGAAACAGGTGATATTAACTTTAAGGATATATTTAATTTAACACGATGTATTCAAAATGTTAGCCTGTCAACATGGAAGCAAATTATTGATGTTTTCACTTTCTTTGTAAATACCAACCCTCTGAAGTCCACTGTGTGTCTTACAATTGCTTCAGGGCTCTCTTCCGACCAGCACATCTCACGTTGCCATAGTGGACAGTTCTAGAAGCTTCTGGGGTTAGAAGACAGCCACGTCTGTCCCTTCAGCATGCATTTACTGAGAAGCTGCGATCAGCTGCACGGGCTTCGGGCGCGAGAAGGAAAGTCACCTTCCCTGTCTCCCCGGGGGTTGGCGTGCCCGTGACAGGGTAAGTGACCTCGCGGCCCCGTGAACCCCGGCTGGGTGCTCCCAGCACCCACTGACAAGCTTCCACAGTGGGAGGGAGGGTCCCCGTCACCCCCAAAGAGATCAGTTATCGAAGAGCCTTTTCTTACACGGAATAAAGATCAGCCTCTTTTCACCCGCTGACGCTGGCACAAGGAATAAGCCTGTTCCTTCCTCACGGACAGTCACTCATTCGTTCGTCATCCGTGCCCGGACCAGCGTCCGTCGAGCACCCGTAACCTGCCAAGCTCCATTCCAGGTGCTAGAGATACAGCTGTGAACAAAACAGACCCGGTCGCTGGGCCAGCAGCTCGGAGGTGAACTGGGCAAACATACAAGGAGGCGATTACAAGTCCCCAGGAGGCAGGGCGGTGGGAGGCCCGAGGAGAGGGGCTGAACTCGACCCGGCTCAGCAGGCTTGCCAGACGGACCCTTGGGCTGAGGCTTGGGAGAGGGGGGTAGGTGTTGGGAGGGTGTGAAGGAGGAGGAGTGGCTCGGGGCCGAGGGAACAGCAAGCCCTAGGGTCCAATGGGGAGCGGGGACCCCTGGACGACCGGCGCGTTCTTCCAGACGCGGGATGCTGCTGGAGAGCGAGGGGCACAGGATGAGGCGGAAGGCATCCAGAGGGCCTGTGCGGGCTACCTACGGTATGCGAAGGTGTCTGGAATGTTCTAGAGGTTCTCCCAAAGGCATCGAGGAACGCTCGAAGATATCGCCTCCTACGACCTTACTCAAGCCGCTTTTCCTTCCCCACCCCCCATTCTCTCCTCGAATAATGGGAAACTCACACCCTCAGCTCTCTCGCCTTTCCATTTGGGCCAGTTTGCACCAGAGCGGGGACCCTGGCCCCAGGCTTCTCTGAGGGGTCCTGAGGTGACAGATTGAGGTGTACGAAGCTGACACAGAAGAGGGTCACCACCCTCCTCACTGGTGTCCCCACAGATCCCCACCCCCACCCCGGGCTCTTCTCAGCAAGCACGAGGGCCACGTCCCTTCCCTTCCCGTCACCCTTGGTGAGGCCAGCCAGGCTTGCGTGGTCAGCCTCCCCCCTGCTCACGTGCCTTCCTCTCGTCCCCACCGCTTTCCCGCCGGGCTGGCCGTCTTCATTTTCCCTGGAGGTCTTTGCACATGCTGTTCCCTCTTCCTGGGATGCTCTTCCCCACTCCTTTCCCCCTTTGCAGACTGGCTGCTGGATGGCCTTCAGATGTCAGCGAAGCTGCCTTTGCAACGCGGCTCACAATTTGTCATAATGTTTACCGGCTGTCCCCTCACGCGCACACAGGAGACCGTGAGTTCTTGCCCTGGCTCCCCAGCATCTGGAACCGTGCGCAGCACGGAGAGGCACCCAGCAGACCTGCACTGAAGGAATGAACGAAGTCTTAAAACTTCCCGAGCCACGTTCTCCTCGTGTTTAAAGTGGCCATGGTGGTGTCCCCCCTCCCCAGGGCTTTCAGGGGGACGAATGTAGAGTTCTCGGGGTGAGCTCGAGCTGGTGGGGACTGCGCGGTGGCCGCCAGCCCTCGGGTCCTCCCCTCCCCCCCGTGACACCTAGCAGGATGCGGAGAGGGAAATTCCGGATGTGCACCTGGGCCACAGCTCGGCCCCCTTTACAGAGGACGCGCTGCCGCCGTGAGGCTGACAGCACCTGAGCTCCACCCAGCTCTCAGCGAGCCCCTGGCTGGAGACGGTGCCCAGGAGATGGCGGCGGCTGTTATTAAGTGTCCTGCTCCCTGGCTTGGCTGGAAGTCCCCGGAGGCGGAGCTGGGGGCCGAGCTCGGGGCCAACACCCAGCCGAGCAGTGCTGTCCCCGGGGAAGCGGGCCTGATGGGGGACAGGGGACAGCAGTTACGGAGCTTCACGGGGGGCCTCCTCGGAGGGTTAAGAAGACACAGGTGGCTGCTCGGTGGGGGAAGAGGTCCCCAGAGAGGCCGCAGGGATCCCCGCCCCTGGGACCCGTCTGCCCCAGGACGGGGGGAGAGAGCGGCTCATCCCCTCCCCCTCCCCCTCTGCTGTGGGGGCTGGTGGCTCCCCCACGCTTTCAGGGTGTGCGGCTCGGCCGCTTTGGGGTGGCCACTGGAGAGACCGGAGCATCTCAGCCTCCTCTCCAGTAAACCTGGGCCCCACGTGGCTGCAGGCCCCACGGCCGAGGCCCAGGTGCCAGCTGTGCCGAACCTCAGTGGGGGTGGGGCCCGGGGAGGTGCTGAGGCGCGGGGATGCGACAACAGAGGCGGCTGGTGCTTTACAGGCCTGGGAACGGAATGGTCCTTTGCTGGGGAAGGCAGCCGAGGCCCAGGGAGCAAGTAAGGCCACGTGGAAGCTGGCTGCGCCCTCCCGGTACTGGCTGCACGGTTGCCCAGGCCGCCGCCTCCAGGGCAGGCCACGTGGTCAAGCCCCGTGGTGCCAAGTTGTTGGAAAAATTAAATAAACGAGTATCTGTTTATATTAACAACAGCACCCAGCATGTAAGAAGCACCATGTAAGAGGGGCACCCGGGGGGCTCAGTCGGTTGAGCGTCCGGCCTCGGCTCAGGTCACGATCTCGCGGTCCGTGGGTTCGAGCCCCGCGTCAGGCTCTGTGCTGACCGCTGGCAGCCTGGAGCCTGCTTCGGATTCTGTGTCCCCCTCTCTCTCTGCCCCTCCCCCACTTGCACTCTGTCTCTCTCTCTCTCTCTCAAAAATGAATAAACGTTACAATTTCTTTTTAAAAAGAAACCCCACATGAGTTTGTGAATAAGCAAATAACTATGGGTATTTTACCTAGATCTAAAACGGCGTGCACAGTTCCTGGTTTGTGTGTCATTTGGTTTCTTCGATTCGTCTTTGGCCAGAGTCGCACGGCTGTCTGTCTGGGCTGTCTGTCTGCTCCCTTTACCTCCCCCACACTCCGGCGGGACGGGGAGGGAGAGCGCCCCAGCCGAGGAGGGACGAGAGACGAAGACATGACATGGCCCCTGTCCGACGGAGGGCCAGCCCCACACCTGCCCTCAGCTTCCGCCCTCAGTCTCTGTGGCTGCTGCGGGGACAGCTCTGTGATTCCAGAACCGGGACTAGTGCAGAAAAGGGTCGCTTAAAAATAAAGTAAGACAGGAGAGCTCATTTATGCTGAGGCGACGGTATTTTCCCAAGCTGCCTGCAGGACAGAACAATAAAAAATTTATCCTTAATAGCATTTTGCTGAATTTTGCCACAGGAGATCGCTTTGCCGCCACCGGAGTTTGGAAAGGCTCTTGTCTGCCGTGCACATCCCCTTCCCCAGCCAGCCTCCGGCCTCCCCGCCTCCTCGGGGGACACTTCGCAGCCAGCCTGCCTCCTCCTCTTCCTGCCTCCACCCCAGGGACACGTCTGGACACTGGTCACTCCTCCCCACGGAGCTCCAGCTCCGGGAAGGGGGAGAAAAAAACCAGATAGTCCATAATCAGCTTCTTCTTCCTTTCACCTCCTCCCCCCCGGTAGACGTGTGAAAAGGCAGAAAAAAGAGGGCAAAGCAAATCCAAGCAGTCGGTAAACTTAATTTCCTAAAAACAAGTGTAAGAAAAGATGCTAAAACTTGGGGGTGTGGGCGGCAGGGGGAGGCAGGTCGCGGAGCAAACCCCAGAACAGTATATGACGTGGAGGAAAAACAGTCGCTCACTCAAAGATCAACATCTATTCAGGAAGGCATTTTATATAAATGCATAAAGAAAAATCTGGAAGGATGCCCTTCAAATTTTTCAGGGTGGTTTATCTAGGATGGGACCTGACCTGGGAGAAAGGGAACAGGAGTCTGCTGATGTGCACACATCCCTCACTGCTTATATTTCTTACAAGGAACCTCTTTTTTTTTTTAATTAAACACATTAAAAGAGAACCTCCCCTCAGATTAAACCATTAAATTTAAACAGTGTTATATCGGGGCGCCTGGGTGGCTCAGTCGTTAAGCAGCCGACTTCGGCTCAGGTCACGATCTCGCGGGCCGTGAGTTCGAGCCCCGCGTCGGGCTCTGTGCTGACAGCTCAGAACCTGGAGCCTGCTTCCGATTCTGTGTCTCCCTCTCTCTGACCCTCCCCTGTTCATGCTCGGTCTCTCCCTGTCTCAAAAATAAATAAAACGTTAAAAAAAAAATTAAAAAAAAAAAAAAACACAGTGTTATATCATCCGTTGGCGGCTATGTGGGGAATCGCCGTCCACGCCAGTAAAAGCGTGTATTGATGCAGTCACTTTGGAAGATGAATCTTCAGCATCTGGGGGGAAATTCCAGCAGTCAGCACCTCCGTTTTTCCGAGGGTTGGGCAGTGAAGATCGCGGGTAAGGACATCTGTCGCGGGGCTGTTTATAACAGCACCAACGGACACCTTCCAAGTCCCTCGGTAGGCGACTGGCAAAATAAGCCATGGGGTGTCCACGCCGGGACCTCCGGTGCAGCCTTTAGAAGCGCGAAGCAGAGGTACAGGTCCTGACGCAGCAAGTTCTCCACGACAAGAGCATTCCAGAACGATCCTTACAATACGACACACCATGGGCTCTCTACGGGCACAGGGGTGTGGGGGTGGGGGGGGAAGCACAGAAACAGCCCCGGAAGGAAATACACCAGCACGATCCCCGTGGGCGGTGGCCACCGCGCGGCCCTCCAGGTCTTTCTGACCCACCCCGCTTCCCCGGCCGCCTTGAAGTTGGGCAGGGTCATGTGACCGTTCCTGGCCAATCAGGGTGAGCAGGTGGTCCTGGGGCCGCCTCCAGGCCGCCTGCCAACTGATACGGGGCCCTCTCACCGAGCTCTTGGGCGCCGGCACGACAGCCAGCCACTTTGGAGGTGGCGGCCTCCGCCAACCGCAGCGCACTGAGCAGATCCCACTCCCAACCCAGATGTACCTACAGCCTTCGGCCTCGCAGGCCCGGATTCCTTGCGGTCACCCCCGTGTTTCCGAATGACGCCGTCTCCCCGACGGGTGCCCAGCGTCACCCCCAGGAAAAAGCTTAGGGGTGGGGCACTTGAGACAAAGGGCACCTGCCCGCCCGCCCGCCCCTGTTGGCTCCGGTTCCCCGTAAGCACCACGTGACTGAGAGCAAGGCCTGGTCCCCGATGGCATCCCAGGGCCAAGCACTCAGTAGGGGCTCAGTCCACATCGGCGGCAGGAAATCCACGACAAGAATTCTCAGAAACTTTGGTCCCGGATGAAGACAGAAACCACCACCACCCCCCCGCCCCCGCCCCCGCCCCCCACCACCACCCATGACGATTCTTTCTCTCACCGCGGCAGAGGGTGCTGGCCGCCTCCCCGTAGCCACGTTCCTGGCCTCCCTCCGGAGCAAGCGAACCCTCGGCTAGTGGACCACGTGCCCCAGCCGCCCTTGCAGCTCAAGCGACACGAGGTGAGTCTGAACACTGCGATTGTAACTTGGGGAGGAGGGGCTCCGCGAGGGGGAGACGGGCAGCGGCGGGTGCCCCTTTCCGCCCCGTCCCCTGTCCTTAACCGGGTTCTCCGGCGAGCCGACTCCTGAGTCGAAAACTCAGTGCGAATGAAGTTTTTCAGGGTCAAGGTCATGCGGTGTGGAGGTGAGTCCAAGGAAGGGAGCCAGCACGGGCACGTGGATGAGCAGGTTACAGCCCCGCTGGGCCTCTCGGATTCCAGCCCCCCCACGCCACCCCCCACCCGAGAGGCAGGACCGGGGTGTGTACCCACTCTCAGATATTCACTGGCTCTCATTCACCATGAAGGGTGGTTTCCAGGCCACTCCCAGCTCACCACCCCCCCCCCCCTCCGCCCCCACCAGCCGGGAGCAAACCTTCCGGCAAAGTCACGGCGGCTTGCTTGCACGCCCTCAGCAGGTGCAGGAATAGTGAGAGTCCACAGCAGCTGTTGCACACCCAGCCCCCTTCTTCCTGCCCGGAACACGGGCGTGTTGTCCGGAGTTCCGGCAGCCACATTAGACCAGAAGGCAAAGGGGAATGGAGCTGTGAGCTCGCCCTCTGCGGGCTGCGCGGTGCCTTATGAAATCAGAGCACAGAGGACCGGCGCCGAGATGCGCAGAGGCCTCCCGTCCGCGACGGACTGGGCCTGCATCCGGCTCTGCCGCTTCCCAGCCGCGCAAGCCGAACGTGTGACTTCAGTTCTTGGTTTTCTCATCTGTGAAAGGACAATAATGCCCACGCCGACCTCATCAGGGTTCTTGTCCACTTTTTCAACAAATGGTTATGGGGCACCTGCTGTACTACACGCTGGGCCCTGTGCTATTTCTGAGGAAACAGCCGGGAGGAAATAAAACCAATGAGCTGTTTCCCCCCCACCCCCACCCCGGCCCAACGCAGCACAGTCTGGGGAGGGGGCAGGCATCCGCCACATTGCCAAATGCACAAATATCAAAGTGTGATTGTGACAAAGGCCACACACAAGGACCTGTGATAGAAGTTTGCCCTTGTCACATGCAAAGGTCCTGTGGTTGAAATGATTCAGCATGATAAACAATGCCAGTACACACTGAAAGAGAGCGTTACTAGTATTTCCTTGAACCGATGCCAGGAAACATTTGAATCAGCTGAGAAACTTCTCTCTCTCTCTCTCTCTCTCGTTTTTTAATTTTTTTTTACATTTATTTATTTTTGAGAGACAGTGCCCAAGTAGGGGTGGGGCAGAGAGAGAGGGAGACACAGAATCCGGAGCAGGCTCCAGGCTCCCAGCTGTCGGCACCGGAGCCCGACACGGGGCTCGAATTCACGAACCGTGGGACCATGACCTGAGCCGAAGTCCCACGCTCAACCGACTGAGCCCCCCAGGCGCCCCGAGAAACGTCTCTTGTCGCGACTCGGCACGCCACAACTCTGGCTTTGTCTTCCAGCGCGGGGTCTGCCTATGAAGAGAAATGGGCTGGTCCCTCATTCTTGTTTTTGGTTTTGGTTTTTCAATACTCGAGTTCGTCAACATACAGCGTGGCCCTGGTTTCAGGAGTAGAACCCAGGGATTCATCCCTTCCGCAGGACGCCCAGTGCTCATCCCGACCCGTGCCCTCCTGAATGCCCATCCCCCATCCGGCCCCTCCCCCACCCGCCTCCCCTCCGGCACCCCTCAGTTTGTTCTCTGTATTTAAGGGCCTCTCGTGGTTTTTCTCCGTCTCTGTTTTTATCTTCTGTGTCCTTCCCTTCCCCTAAGTTCATCTGTTGATTCGCTCATCCTCCTTGATAGGTGTTTCTTATTCTAAACAAACGTGGCTGGCATTCCCGTCTGATAGAAGCTTCCGGTTAAGATGTGACAGGCCCGAGCTCCGCGGGCTGGTGCCAGGAGGTTTCCCCCGCAGCCCCCCAGGCACTGGCGCCCCTGCCTTATCCTGAGCTCGCCCGGCACACTTGTGCGGAGGGGGGGGAAGCCAGCCAGACTTTTGCAAGGGGACACTTTTTTTTTTTTCTCTCGTTGCAGTTTTTATGAGGATCAGAAATGAGGGCTTGGGATGTTTCCTTCGAAGCTTTTCCCAGATTCCAAAGAGTTTTAGGCAAACCCAGGGCTCCAAGAAGCCACCGGGCACCTGCACTTTTCCAGACATCAGCTGAAGGGGCGCAAACATCCTGAAAGCTAATGTAAACTTGGCATTCAGAGTCTCCACGTGAAACTGGAGGCCGGCTGGCCCCAGAGGCAAACAGAGTCTGCATTTACATGTCGCCCCCACGACCTCATTTCTAAATTCAAACAAGGTAATGTCTGCCATAATGGGCTGTTGGGGCCTCCGTGCCCTGAGAATGCATATTTTATCGTCGTCTTGTTGGGTCAGGATTCTGGAAGCGCTCATCAACCCCCTGACAAAGCATCAAGGCGTCCCTTCGAAATGTTGTCACCAGCTGGGAGCCCAGCGCCATGGGTCCGGGGGGAGGGGAGCGGGGTTGGGGACAACGCCAGACACCGGTCCATCTGCCCACAGCCCCGACCTTGGCCCGTCCTGGGGTCAACCCGGTGTTTACCCGGCCTACCTCGGGCAAGATGCTCAGGGCAGCGGGGCCAGGGCGGGTGGGCAGGAGAACCGCTTCTTTCCCTACCAAGGCCCAAGCTTCAGGAGGTGTCTCCGAGGCTCCCCACACTTTACTACTGGGGTCCCTGAAGCCCCGCAAGGGGAAGGACGTGGCCAAGGTCACAAAGCAAGTCAGAGCGCAACCAAGAAGAGGAGAAAAAGCCCTCGCCTTCTCTCTACATCCACGGGCCAACCGGGGCCAGCCTAGGCTCACCTTTCAGGACCTGGCTCCGGTCTTACCTCTTCAGGGACTCTTCCAGACTCTTTGAGCAGCTGTTAGGGCCCCGGGTTCCAGCCTCCAACTCCCTCCCATCACATCACGGACCTCTGGAGACTTACCCATCCCCCACGACACAAACCCCACTCTGGCAAGGCACTGCGAGGAAGCCAGCGGGGCTGGCCGTTGTGAGCACAGGGCCCGGCAGCAGGAGGTGAGGTTGGGTGTGTGGGGCGTCCTGGGGAGCCAGGTCCTGCCCGTTTTAAGAGCAGTGGGAACACTGCGGTGTTTTGAACGGAGGCACGACATCCTCTGACCTGTACTGTAGAGCATGGTGGGGTGAGGACAGGAGTAGGGAGACCAGGGAGGGGCCCCTGCCGTGATCCAGGCAGGAGAAACAGGTGGCCTGGCCAGGGGAGGGGCAGTGGACATGGGCATGCGTAGTGTAATCTCTGCAGGTTTGAATTTCCTGTCCTTTGGGCGGATCACGGCACCCGCCTCACCCCCAGCCCCCGTGGCCCGGCACCCTCAGGAGGCCGTCCTGGAAGGAGGCCAGGAGGGAGGGAGCAAGGCTCTCCTGCACGGAGCCCTGACCCAGGACAGAGCTCCGGGAAAGGAAGGTAACTGGTTGTTTCTGTCCCGAGGAGAACATGCCGTGACCGTGAATCTTCATTCGGCTGTCCCCAAAGTGACAAACATCCCCCAGCGTCCATGCTGCTGCCTCCCCGGCAATTTCTCTGTTTACAGGATGTCTGGGGTGTCTAGACAGGCTGGGGTGGGGTGGGGGGAGTCAGAGAGTGGAGTCCCAAGGCAGTTCTCAGACGGCACACGGCTATTTCTGCACAGAACAGCTAAAACCAAAAGACTGAAATCTGCCTCTGCCTGGAGAGTTCATTAAATAGAAATATGCTTAATTCTTTCCTTTTTTATCAGTTGACGGCTTCCAACAGATAAAGCTTATTTTATTTAAGCTTTCACACACCCGGCGAGATAAATATCCCTGAATTCCTGTCTTCACGGGGGAAAAAAAAAATTAAAAACGGATGGAGTCAGAATCTTGAGTAGGGTTCTGGAAGCTGGACCAAAGGATGGACCCACACGACTGGGTCAGAGTTAGATCAACCCCAGGACGTGGTGGTGTGGAGGGAGGGGCTGGTCCCTGCAAAGGGCATAAGGAAAACTGCTGGCAAGGATTGTTCTAGAAAGGACACCCACCGACTTCTGGTCCAGAGGGACCCTCAAAGTCAGATTTGGAGGAGAAGACCTCGTCCGTACACGCAGACGGCTGTGGGTTCAGTCCCGGCCTGGCCACCCTCGAGCTGCAGAAATGCGAACATGTCACTTCGCTTCCTTGTGCCTCAGTTTCCTGAACTAGAATTCAACAAGCTCTCAGGCATAGTCTCTGCACAAGCCCCTGTCACAGAGTGCACGTGCTGTCCCTCCCCAGGGCTCCAGAGGAAGGGATCTGGGGTAGATTCGTCCTGCCCGCGGCACCTGGGCCCTGACCTCCCTCCACATCCAGCCTGAGCCCACGCGCCTCCCCACAGACCCAGATGCATTTTACAGGTCTCCGTGCTGGGGAAGTGAAGGGCTGAGCAGCCACGATCAATGCTGACCAGGAGTTTGTTAACGGGATACCCAGGGGCTCAGGAACCAGCCGGTTGGAAGGACACCTGGGCTCCAGAGGGCCTGGGACAAATGGCGATTTAACCATGGGGCTGCTGAGTGAGGCCCGTGCCCGCAGCGGCTGGCAGCCTGTCCCTCCCCGGGCTGTCAGGGCAGGACCCAGGACCCCCCCAGTTTCCACCTTGGACTGTCAGCCATGATCAGGGCACTGGGGCCGGCACAGGTGGTGCCCTGATGCCCGGAGGCAGCACCAGCAAGGACCCCCCCCCCAGGCGGTCTGCCCCCCCCCTCCCCGGCTCTGTAAACAATCCCACCTCCCCAGGGACAGGCACTCGGGTGGTGTCTTGATTCCCAGGGCCCACGGGAGGGAGTCACCCCCAAGACGAGAGGCAATCACGGGGTGAGGCAGAGGAAGGTGGCGCCCCGTCTTCCCCACCTGTCGGGGCGGGGGCAGCTCCGCGGGTTCTCGGGGGGCCCCCCCCGGGAGGCCCAGGTGCTCGCTGCCTGGCAGACAAACCCCAGAGTCATCCGTTGGCCGCCAGATCAGAAGCAGAACCGAGTTCAGGCAGCTTCTCGTACAGGGTTTATTTCTAATTAATTCCTCGCTGGCACATGTAGGATCTGCACTTTCTCTCCCTCCTGGCTCTTCCAACCCGTGCATATTTCAGAGCCTGACAGCTTTCCTCGTGCTAAATATAAATCATGTCGCAAGCCGAGAGTTCGGCGGGAGTCGGTGGTCTTTGTCCCAAGCGTCCCTGGTGACTCTCCCCCTTCTGCTTCTTGCTGGCCCCACTGTCATCACCCAGGCCCCCCACAGACCCGAGCGCGGTGTTGTCTGTCCAACCTCCATCCCCCCTCCTCTGGGGGCAGCGCCCCATTTTCCTTCGCGGAGTGGAGCTGACCCCACATGTGAGTCTCAGGGTGGCTCCTGATCCCGACATGGTCAGTCAGAACACTGCGTCCCTCCAGGCACAGTGATTGGCTCAGGGCTGCTCTCATCACCCAGAGAGGCCAGGGAGAGACTTCGCTGGGACTTCTGCCACAGCCAGGTCAGAGGCACTCTCTTTTCACTTAAACCGCGATGTGGGCGGAGGAAATCCTGAAGCCTCTGGCAGCCGTTTTGTCACCAGGAGGAGGAAGCTGGGTGGCGGCTGAGGCCACCACACAGGAGAGCAGTGCCCAGAGGCAGGGTTAGCGAGAGAGGGTAGTCACATCGCTTGAGGCTCCTGATCCAGCCACACCCGAAGCCTAAGCCAGTTACGTGAGCCATTTTACAGGAGCAAATTCTCTTTCTTGCTTAGACTAGGTAGAGATGGGTTTTCCACCGCTTGCAACCAGGAGTCCCTCTCGATGCTACCAAAACCACAGAACTATGGCATGGTTGCCGTGGAGGAAATAACAAAAACCGAGAGATAAATAGGAAAGTGCCTGGTACGCATGGGTGTTCAATAACCGTTCTTTTTTTTTTTAATGTTTATTTTTGAGATAGAGAGAGACAGAGCGTGAACGGGGGAGGAGCAGAGAGAGGGGGAGACACAGAATCCGAAGCAGGATCCAGGCTCTGAGCTGTCGGCACAGAGCCCGACGTGGGGCTTGAACCCACAGACCATGAGATCATGACCTGAGCCGAAGTCGGACACTCCACCGACTGAGCCACCCAGGCGCCCCATCATTCATCCATTTCTTAAAGTTGATGTCCCTCATATTAATAGAGCCACAGTCTGATGTGGTCCTACTCTTCGCTGGGCCCTTTCGTGTACACTATCCCATGGGATCATCATCCCCAGCCTCTGAGGTGAATGTCACCGTCACGATCCCTGGGGCAGGGGCAGGGACACTGAGACTCTGAGAGACTGAGTCACCCAACTGAAGCCACACAGCTGGCTCAGTCCGCAGAAGCCCTCGGCCAGCCACACCCGAGCTGGTCCCCAGAGGGACCAAGGCACACACTTCTTAGAAGCAGCCCTGGGATGAATGTTCCTGACACTTTTCTTGTTGGGGAGGCGGAGGGGACTCGGGAAACCTTTCAAGCGGCCACGTGACGTTGGAAGATTTTTCTAGAATCTGGAAGAGATGAAACTTTGATGCGCCGTGTGGGGAGGGAGGGGGAGAGTGTCCACTCTGGATCTTGGGGTTGAGGGATCTGTGCTCAAATCCCGGTCCCGGGGACCCAGCCTTTTTCGGAAGGACTGGCTTGTCCTGGTCGTTGAAGGACGCTCTTCTCTGGGCCGAAGGGCCAGCTCAGCTCAAGAGGAAAGAGCATTAGCAACTCTGCCATTTACAGTCCCAGGGAAGGAACTGATTCAAAACAGGCTCGTCGGTGGACACAAAGACCACAAGGTGACAGGTTGTTGCGAGAGCAGGTTCTTTGCAAGGGACCAAAATAATGCCCTGTAGAATAATATCAAGGAGAAAATGGAACTTTTCACAGGGGAAAGTTAGCGGCCACCATTCACTCACACACACGCACACACACACACACACACAAACACAAACACATACCCCCACACGCACACACACTTACGGAGACACAACAAACGTGACCAAAACTCAACTTGTTAAATCTAGACGGTGAGTACTCTCCTCCCAACCCTTCTGTATATTTGATAGTTTTTCATAAGAAAAAATGGAGTAAAAGCCCAGCCCTGCCACTTACTATGGAGTAACCTTGAGGAAGCCCATTGAAGGCTGTGACGCTCCACTTCCTCGTCCATCAAATGGGGACAGTGAGAAGCACATCTTCACAAAGCTCTCAGAAGCATTCAATGCGACAGTCCGTGCAGAAATCTTGGATTTGACGCGTGGCCCCTAAAATCACTCAGGAAATGCTAGATACTAGCTTGTCCGAAGACGGTGAAGAAATACCCTGTACTCTAGTCCAAAGTACCCAATCCAGATAAACTCAGAAAGCGCAGAATAATCCTCCAGGGCAAGAGGTTTGCCGCTGTGCCTCCCAGCCAGCTCGTGGACCCAAGTTCAGTGCTCCCAGCCAGCTCATGGACCCAGCTTCTGTGCTCCAGAGAAACAGGCTGGGCGGGGCCACCGGAAGGCGAGGCCACCGCGGAACCCATCCCGTTAAAAAATATATATGTATTACCGAAGCACAGTGGACGTACAATATTGTGTTCGTTTCAGGTGCACAGCATAGTGACTGGACAAGGCCACACATTACTCAGCAGTCCCCACCACAAGGGAGGTCGCCAGCTGTCACTTACAACGTTATTACAACACCATCGGCTGTATCCCCCGTGCGGCACGTTTCCCGTGACTTCTTTATCTTATAACCGGAAGTTTGTACCGCCCCTTTTTTAAATCGTGTGCTAGGGTCTCAGTCTCTCCTTGTGAAGACAAGTGTTAAGTCACACACACCTCGAAGTAATCACACTACAGCTCGAGCATCCGATCAGCAAGGGCGAAAAGGTGGGTCGTAGGCGGGGATGGTGACAAGTGGGACACGCGTCCTCACGTCCGCCTGGGGTGGAGAGCAGCCAACGACGACAACAACAACAAAAGCAGTTAAAGTCATGTGGGTAAAAAAGCCTTAATATTGTTGAAAATTTGCGTGAGGGTGTATTTTTTCAGGCCGAGGAAAGTATTAGGAAGATTAATTGACTGCCACACAATGGAACGTCGGGCAGCTGATTTTAAAAATGGGGGGCGTCTTGGGGCACCTGGGTGGCTCAGTCGGTTAAGCGTCTGACTTCAGCTCAGGTCACGATCTCGCAGTCCGTGAGTTCGAGCCTCCCGTCGGGCTCTGGGCTGACGGCTCAGAGCCTGGAGCCTGCTTCCGATTCTGTGTCTCCCTCTCTCTCTGCCCCTCCCCCGCTCACGCTCTGTCTCTCTCTGTCTCAAAAATAAATAAACATTAAAAAAATCTAAAAAAAAAAAAATGGGGGGCGTCTTAATCGCGGACGTAGGACAGTCTCCACGATGTATCGTTGGTGCCGCCAGCCACGGGCAGAACGCTGCAAATATGACACCTTCTGTGTGCGAAACAGGATCAAATACAGTTTTGTATTTACCTGTAAGTGCATAGAGATCCTTACCATAAAAACCAAGAAAGTAGGTCAGTGGTTGGGGTTAAGGAACTGGCCCCGGGGGGACCAGGGACGGGAGCAAAACTGTACTTGCCTTTTATGTAGTTTGGTTTTGAATCACGTGAGTATTTTACCTCTTCAGAACTTTTCCTTCTTGTTGAACGTATCGCAAAATAATTCTGTAAAGACACACGCCAAAGTCATAGTAGTGGTCCTTTCCAATGAATGAGATTCCAAGTAATTTTTATTTCCTTCTGGATGGCTTTTTAAATATCAGGGTTTTTTTAAGTTTTTTTTTTAAGTTGATTTACTTTGAGAGAGAGAGAGAGAGAGAGAGAAAAAGCATGAGTGGGGGAGGGGCAGAGAGAGAGAGAGAGAGAGAGACAGAGAATCCCAAGTAGGCTCAGCTCTGTCTGGCACGGAGCCCGACGTGGGCTCAAACCCACGAAGCTGTGAGATCATGCCTTGAGCCGAAACCTAGAGCCAGACGCTTAATCAACTGAGCCACCCAGGCGCCCCATCAGGTTTTTGTTTTTGTACAATGAGCATGCATTATTTTCATATCTCGAAGTTTTTCAGAAGTTTCCATTCTGAAATGAAATGATAAAAACAGCCACATTTGGGGTTTTTTCTTCTCTATTTCCCAGTCTTAGCGTGTCCTCCCCCGTCCAATCATCAGTGCTTGCCTCTGGTCTCCTCACACACACACACACACACACACACACACACACTCTCTCTCTCTCTCTCCTCCAGGTTTATCCACAGCTCCCCATCTCAGCTCTGTTCCTTTAGCTGCAGCATTTGAGCAGGACCTTCCTCCCGGAGCCAGCAGCCAGGGGCCACCCGCCCAGGGACACAGCAGAACCCGTTCACAGAGCGCAGGGCACAGGGAGGAGCGCCAGTCGCGACGGTCAGAGAGGCCTGCAAAATAAATAGGGAACGATCGCCTCCAGACAGAAAGCCAAAGTGAGTCCCAAACCGTGACGGTCGTGTTCCGAAAACCGATCACAATGGCCACGTACTTCCAAAACAGGAAAAGACCTTTTCTAGGTCAAAGTGAAGTGCGCCTCCCCTTAACCCTCAACCGTGATAGACGGCGGGGGGGGGAGGGACACGGACGGCTACTGATCTCGTCTAATTCTCACCACACCCAAGTAGGTGTTAGAATCCTGACAAAAGTTATCCTGCCTGCCACCAACACCAGGAACCAGTCCAGGGTTTTTACGTGTGCTAAGGAGCCCTCCACCTGCGAGGGAAGCGGTCCGCGGCCTGAGGCTGGACCACCAGACCCTCTAGCAAAGGGGTTTACCTGCCAGGCCTCGAAGGGCCCGGGACCGTCCTCGGCCTCGTGCTAGTCCCGGCCACTCCCCAGCCCCAGCCTAGTTAGAATCCCACAGTACTTTCCCAGTCCCCTGCCGCTTCCTTGTCACAACCACCCCACCGGCAGGCACAGAGCTGGGTGTTCCCGTTCTCTCTTTGTCTCCCCGACGCGCGTGCCCGGCGCACCGCGGTATCTGCGGGGCGCGGCCCCGTGCCCGGCACCCACCAGGCCCTGGACCAACAGCTGCCGACGAAGACACCAGATCAACAGAATCGAGACGATTCCAGAGCCCCAAGTACGCGGAGAGGGAGTGGAATGGCACACAAATGGGGCCCACACCGTGGGGTCCGACCGCCGTGGACCCCCCGAAGCAAACCCAGCCCGGCCAACTTGGCCATGAGTCGAGTCCTCCTCCTCCAGCTGCTCCCGGGAGGGGGGTCGGCGGCGCACGTCCTGGTGCAGGGGTGGGGTGGGGGGGAGCCTTCCGCGCAGACGGGAGGTGTGGGACTGACTTTGAAATCACTTTGGCCTCTGGGTTTTGAAAGAGGTTGATTCTGATACACTGACCTGAATGTTAACGGCATGGAAGTTGCATTTGTATTCAGAAGGGGAGGAAAGCAGCCACTCCGAGGAGATGATGCTGTTTAATTAGGTCTAGTAGTTAACTCCGAATAAAGGCAACCGTGCTGCCGGGAACCAGGAAGGGAAGCGAAACCTCCCGGGAACGCACAGACTTCAGCGGAGCCGCAAGAGAAGGAGCCGGTGGGTCAGAAATGACGAGTTCACTTCCCGAAAGCCTTGCAGCCAGGCGCGGGGGGCAGTTGGCTCTCCCGGCTCCCGGGGGCAACGAAGCGAGCCAGAGGGTGCTGGTGAGGCCCCCGTGCGCGTGTGCGTGGGGGCGGAGCCCACTTTTAATGCCGGCAATACAAGGATGTCGTTCTCAGCAACCGGAAAACGGGAGACGCCTGCCATGCCCACCCGCGGCCGAGTGGATGAATCCGCCCGTGGCGCAGTCACACCACGGAATACTCCGCGGCAGAGAAAAAAGAACAAAGCTCCACCCACGCACCAGACCGGGGAGAAATGTAGAAACAGAAGGAAGAGGGGCCGCCGGGTGGCTCGGTGGGTTGAGCGTCCGACTTCCGCTCAGGTCACGATCTCACGGTTCGCGAGTTCGAGCCCCGCGTCGGGCTCTGTGCTGACCGCTCGGAGCCTGGAGCCTGCTTGGGATCTTGTGTCTCCCTCCCTCTGCCCCACCCCAGCTCATGCTTGCACTCTGTCTCTGTCAAAAATAGATTAACTTTAAAAAACATTTTTTTAAATAACAAAGAGTGCGTAAAAAAAAAAAAAAAAAGATGGCAAAGGCCACATGTCCTACGACTCCCTCGATACAAAGTTCAAGAGCAAGAAAAACTGATGTGCAGGGACGGAAGGCAGAACAGCCCTCACCATGGCAGGGGGCAGGGTGGGCGCTGACATGCTCCGTGTCTTGGCCACCGGGGGGGTCAGGCGGGCACGCGCATATGTGCAAAATGCAAAATGTGCACGTGCCGGGTGCAGAAATGCGTTGAGGGGCATGTTTCGTAAGACCCGTGCGCTCTCTGGGCGTTACGCCTCCGTCCGAATGCGTGTGCATTTCAAGAAAACCCGATTCTCAGCAGCGCGGCGGCAAAGCGTGCCTCTCTGCTGGGTGTCGCCCTTCTGACACGTGCGAGCGCCCTCCGCACGCAGCAGACAACCACGGCTCAGTAATGGGAGTGATTATCCTCACAATTATAGGTTGGATTCTTTGCGGTTGTCTTTCCAGTTCAGAAAATAAATTATACATCTTCCCCGCGCTCCTTTGCCCACACGGTTTAATAAAGGCGGGGGGGGGGGGGGGGGGGGGGGGGGGCTTGGCACTTCTTGCTTTTATTTAAGGGCGCGGAGGGGCGCGGAGTCACGGGGAGGCGGCAGATGACTGAGTTGCTCCCCGGGAAATTGCGCGGCGAGCGTGAAGCCGCCCCATCCCCAGGCAAGTGCAAGAGGAGGAGATAAAGCGTGCTTCAAAGTCAGAAGACGTGAAAATTGATCCGGGAATGCTAGCTGTTTTCAATTTTATATTGCCTTTTGTTTCAAGAATAGCCAGGCTCACCCAAACAGGAGTGAACAGGCAGACGGGAAAATATAATTCACGCGGACACTGGCGCTCTCCGTCCTGGGCACGCGGCTGGGCGCACTGTGACCTGCGCGGCCGAGGCGAACGGATTCAAACCGGGCTGAGACGAGGGCACGACGAAACATCTGACGATAAATAAAACACGGAAACCTGCCGCTTTTTTTCCAATCTCTCCTCCCCATTCTGTGTCTCTCTGAACTTCGGGAGCCAAAGTCGGAGAGGAAACATCTTGCAAAGCAAAGAGCCCCCATGACGTGATTTGGTTTGCACATCTGCAAAATGGGACGACAGGGCGATGGAGAAAACCCGGGGCTTAGAGATCCACATCCCAGCATCGGCTTACCACCCACCAGTTGGCACAAGCCAGTCTGTGTCTCGAGCCTCAGTTTCTTCATCTGTAAATCGGGGATAATGACTTCCCGGGGCCCTTGAGAACATTCAGTGAAGCCATCCAGGCAAAGCACATGCCACGGCCCTGGGGCTCGTAGCAAGAACTGGCTCTCTTTATCTTTACCCCCCGCACCCCTGCCCAGTTGCCTCATTTCCAAGGGCAAATAGGGCAGGGACCTGGTCGCTAACACCCAAGAACCGGGGCCCTGCTTCCAGCTACACGATTTGTGGGAGCCAGTGCAAAATAAAAAGGTGGGGCCCCTTGTTCCAAAGACAGGGAAACGGGCCACTGAAAGGACCGCGAGGCACTGCGTGCTGTCCTCCTGTGCGGCCTCCCCCTGGACTTGGAAGGTGTTTTCTACTCGCCGTGAGAAGTGGTCCTAAGGAAACAAAACCCTTCCAATCATCGGCGTGAATGTTATCAGTCATCTTTCTACGGTGCAACGTCACTTTCAAATACAAATATACGAGCTTTTAACTCGTGTGCAGATTCACCAAAACCACACAGTCTGTGATGCGTGGCTGGAATCGGCACACGTATTCTGTTCTCACCAGAACAGGAGAAACACCGCAAGGAACTAACTGGGCTGTTTTTGTTTCACTTCCTGACACGTGCACGTTCTACCCACACTCTCCGTCTCAGGCTTACCGAGGAGTCCGGACAGACAGAAAGGAAAAGGAGCCGTGTCTCCTTCCACGGCTCTATTTTCAGCTGTTTTCAGCATAAGTGGTTGGCAGGTAGGAGGAAGGACAGGACAGGAGTCTTTGGCTGTCGGTGTTTCCTAGGACAACTTTGCCTTCTTTCTGTGTTAGAAACAAGTTCTGGTTCAGAGCGAGTGCGGCCTCACGGGTATCCATGCTTCTACTTATTCAGTCATAGACATAACACACGTACCCTGAACTTCCTTCTGTCTTCCCGATGCTGGGTCCCCCAGAGTCCTGTGCTCCTGGGTCCTCGTGAGTGCCTGTGAATGGGGCAGCAGGGAGGCAGTCCCTGGAGCCTTGATCAAACCACTCCTGACCTCCCACTCACAAAAGTTGTGCCCTGGGAGGCTCCCAGCCTCATTGCTCAGAAGAATTGCTCCCGGGGACTCGCAGAGGAAGCTGGCAGGGGCAGGCAAGGGACCCATGATGGGGCTGGCACGCGACCAAGCTAACCCAAAGCCCAGGGTTCATCCTTTATTTGGGGACCACAGGGGAGAATCACAGAGAAAGCCAGAGCCGGCAAAAATCAGGATTTGTATCTTGGCTTTAACATTTAACTCTGTGACTTGGAAAAAATCCCTTTCCTTCTCTGAGCCCCAGCTTCCTCGACAATGCAACAGACTAAGACTTACCCTGGGGAGCCTTTGGGAGAATGAAATTAGTGAGAACAAAACCCTCAGCCAGTGTCGACCAAACACTGATCCCTCAGAAAAATGCAGTCGTGGTGACTACCGAGAGTCCCGGGGCCGTGGGAGCCACACTGTTTCCAGAAAAGCCAGCAGTGGTCAGGGACACGGCTTCCTACTGTGGGAACGTGGCCCAATGACACACTCCATGCTTGGCGACTGACAGCACTTTCCTGCTGATCGGGAAATCAATGCAAGGCCTGGGGGCTGGCTCCTTGCTCCTCACGATTCTTGTGCTTTTCTCTGATGAGGAATATTTTGCTTTCCCTCCTCTCTCCTGGGGACAAACGCATTTCCCTCTCCACGTTGCAGGCAGCAAACCAGGAGGGAAGAGAAAAAGCATGCCTGGTCCTGAGGGGGCTGTTGTAAACTCTTGATTTAATTATCTCCAGTTGGTAACTGGCAAGCTGTCCACGATCTTCCTGCATAGGCAGCCTGGTGGTTTCCCTTTGTTGAGCATTAATGATGTTTTGGGAAACCTTTGAACTGGACTCCTAAAGAAGAAAACTGGCTCCTTGTGATGGGGAGATCGGAGAGAGGGGCTGTGTGGGAAATAGAGGCTGGAGGCACCATTGTGGGAGCCCATGATGACCCTGGCTGAGCATTCACTGCCTGCCAGACCCTCTCGCGGCATCTTGTGCGTACCAACCACCTTCCTACTTCAGGGCCTTTGCACATACTGTTCCCACTGATAGGACACTCTGTTCCCACATGTCCTCAGAGCCGCTCACCCTCATTTCCTCGAGGAGGCCTTTCCAGACTCTGCTTTCTAAAGATGGATTCCTGTGCACACATTTGCTCGTTTTGCAAAGCACCCACCTCTACCTGTGATTATCATACATGTATCCTATTTATTTGTCTCATTTGCTACAGCGTAAGTGCATGAGATCCGGGCAGTGCGTCAGCCTCACCCCATTCCCCTAATGCCTAGCACGACGCCTGGGGGAGAAGGGTGGCAGGTCCCCAATGAATGAATGGATAAATGAATGAACAGGAACAGTATTTGGGAAAGAGAGAAAGGGAGCAAAGAAAGAATCTGTCCCCTTCCCTAACCTCAATTTCTTCCTGGGATCACTGATTTTGAGCAAGTGATTAGACCAAGTGCCAGCTCCTCTACTCCCACAGCAAGCTTCCTCATTCACTCCTCCCCAGAGTATGGATAATTGGGTGGATGGATGGATAGATACATGGATACATGGCTGGCTGGGTAGATATATGGATGGATGGATGGAAGGATGGATGGATGGATGGATGGATGGATGGATGGATGAATACAAGGATGGCTGGATGGATGGATGGATGGATGGATGGATGGATGGATGGATAGATAGGTGGGTGGGTGGATGGATGGGTGGATGGATAGATAGATGGATGGATGGATGGATGGATGGATGGATGGATACAGGGATGGATGGATGGGCAGGTGGGTGGATGGGTGGATGGATAAGTGGATGGATGGAAGGATGGATGGATGGATGGACAGATGGATAGATGGGTGGATGGATGGATGGATATATGGAAGGATGTATAGATGGATGGATGGATGGATGAATGGATGGATGTACAGTGGATGGATGGGTAGGTACATGGATACATGGCTGGCTGGGTAGATATATGGATGGATGGATGAAAGGATGGATGGATGGATGGATGAATACAAGGATGGCTGGCTGGATGGATGGATGGATGGATGGATGGATAGATAGGTGGGTGGGTGGATGGATGGGTGGATGGATGGATAGTTGGATGGATGGATGGATGGATGGATGGATGGATAGATGGATGGATACAGGGATGGATGGATGGGCAGGTGGGTGGATGGGTGGATGGATAAGTGGATGGATGGAAGGATGGATGGATAGATGGATGGATGGATGGATGGATGGATGGACAGATGGATAGATGGGTGGATGGATGGATGGATGGATATATGGAAGGATGTATAGATGGATGGATGGATGGATGGATGGATGGATGGATGGATGGACAGATGGATAGATGGGTGGATGGATGGATGGATGGATATATGGAAGGATGGATGGATGGATGGATGGATGGATGGATGGATACAAGGATGGCTGGCTGGCTGGCTGGCTGGCTGGATGGATGGATGGATAGATAGGTGGGTGGGTGGATGGATGGGTGGATGGATGGATAGTTGGATGGATGGATGGATGGATGGATGGATGGATGGATGGATACAGGGATGGATGGATGGGCAGGTGGGTGGATGGGTAGATGGATAAGTGGATGGATGGACAGATGGATGGATGGATGGATAGGTGGAAGGATGTATAGATGGATGGGTGGATGGATGTATAGTGGATGGATGGGTGGATGGATGTATGGATGGATGGCTGGCTGGACTGATGGATGGATGGAAGGATGGATGGATGGATGGATGGATACAGGGATGGATGGATGGGCAGGTGGGTGGATGGGTGGATGGATAAGTGGATGGATGGAAGGATGGATGGATAGTTGGATGGATGGATGGATGGATGGATGGATGGATGGATGGATACAGGGATGGATGGATGGGCGGATGGGTGGATGGATAAGTGGATGGATGGAAGGATGGATGGATGGATGGATGGATGGATGGATGGACAGATGGATAGATGGGTGGATGGATGGATGGATATATGGAAGGATGTATAGATGGATGGATGGATGGATGGATGGATGGATGAATGGATGGATGTACAGTGGATGGATGGGTAGGTACATGGATACATGGCTGGCTGGGTAGATATATGGATGGATGGATGAAAGGATGGATGGATGGATGGATGGATGGATGGATGGATGGATGAATACAAGGATGGCTGGCTGGCTGGCTGGATGGATGGATGGATAGATAGGTGGGTGGGTGGATGGATGGGTGGATGGATGGATAGATGGATGGATGGATGGATGGATGGATGGATGGATGGATACAGGGATGGATGGATGGGCAGGTGGGTGGATGGGTGGATGGATAAGTGGATGGATGGATAGATGGATGGATGGATGGATAGGTGGAAGGATGTATAGATGGATGGGTGGATGGATAGATGGATGGATGGATGGATGTATAGTGGATGGATGGGTGGATGGATGGATGGATGGACTGATGGATGGATGGAAGGATGGATGGATGGATGGATGGATACATGGCTGGCTGGTTGGCTGGTTGGCTGGCTGGCTGGCTGGATGGATGGACAGGCGGATGGATGGATATAAGGATGGACAAATGTTTGGAGGGATGGGTAGGTGCGTGGATATGTGGATGAACAGATGAGTGGAGACTAACTATAAGTCTGCTGATTTGGTCCCCTGTGAAGGAAATGAGCACTGTCTAGTGCAGTGACAGTCACACAGCAGTTGTCTCCCATGTTCTCTGCTGCCTGTGCTGCTGGGCCCTGAGCAGCAGCACACTAGCCCCCCCCCAGCCCCCCCTCCCAGCTGCACTGCAGCCCCTCTCTTGCCAGGACACACTTAGCCCCTCATTGCTTTCGTGCTGTGATTTAATGTCAGTATTTCTTCTGAGCCTTTTTTGCTAAGTAAATGGTTGCTTCCCCAGGAGGCTTTTTTTTTTTTTTTTTTGCCAGCTGAGCCCCAGACAGCTTGTTGGAGGCCTTCAACTGGGCTGTCCATGCAGGAGTGAGGAGGATAGGAGAGGAGGGGAGGGAAGGAGAAGGAAGGGGAAGAGAGGAGAGGGGAGGAGAATAGAGGGGAGGGGAGAGGGGAGGGGAGGAGAACAGAGGGGAAAGGAAAGGAGAGGAGGGGATGAGAGGAGAAGGGAGGAGAGGAGAGGGGAGGAGGGGAGGGGAGGAGAGGGGAGAGGAGGGCAGGGGAGAGGAAGGAGGCACCCCTGGGCAAGCTGAGGCCATCACACTGGTCACTTATCCTCACTTCTGTCGGGCCAGAAGCCCGGAGTCGGCCTTCCCCTCCTACGGGCAACCACAGAGCGGGGGAGTGGTCTGGAGTGGGCCCCAGTGTGGAGGCCTGCTCGTGGGCACTCAGGACCGAAGCGTGCTCATCAGCCGAGTTCCGCCAAGGCGCTAATCGTTTACAGGCTCCGGCCCTCACTCACCTCCGCGAAAATGTTGAGATTTGTGTCTTTGCCACAACAGATCAAGTAAAACCTTGACTTCGGTTTTGCATTTCACGAGGCTGATCTCCAGGGCTTTGCCACTGTCTTCGAGCCCACATCAGCCGCGGGGGGGGGGGGAGGCCCCGGTGTGGGGGTGTCGCATTTCCCTCCAACGGATCCAGATCCGCAGGCGAGCCCTGCGCGTGCCCCGCGGTGCGAGCCAGTGTGCGGCTCCGAGAAAGTCCCTGCGGCCCAGGACACTGTCCCGAGTATGAGCGTCACCCGTGCGGTCCAAATCCCCACCCCCGCCGTGTCACCCAGCTCCGCCCGCAGCCCAGGGAAGAGGAGAGACACCGATCCCCGCACGTGGCACGTGCGGGACGCGGGCGCTCAGACCGGCGAGCAAAACGCAGCAATTTACCCGTCACCACGCGCTGGCGCTGCGACCGGCCCTCCAGTCGCGGTCCCTCGCCGGCTCATTTAACTCTCCTGCTCACCAGACACTCGCCAAGCATCAGTCTGTGCCCTGGCCACCTGCCCCGTGGACTTTTCGGCCACGGGGGGGCGAGAGGCAACCATTCCTAGCTTGGGGCTGACGGTCCGTGCGGGGAAACGGCACGTGCACAGGCGGAAACTCCCAGCCGCGAACCCTCGGCCTGGGGTGACTGGAGAAACCTAAACCGGAGCCCCGAGTGCCACAGATGAGGTTTGGCACCACCGGCTCCCTCGTAAAGAGGGAAGACACCGTGTCTCTGCCCGACGGCGCACAAAGCGCGCTCGGGGTGAAAGACCCAGGCGCGAAAACAAAGCCCGTGTTGGAGCCGGGGGGGGGGGGGGGGGGGGGGGGGGGGTTGTGACCTGGGGACGGGCACAGTCACTGGGCAAGTTGAACCCCCGTGAGGGTCCGTCCAAGCTGCCTCCAGCCCTTTCCCGCTGAGCGGACATCCCACCTCCCGTTTCTCTGAACGCTCGGCTCTGTGGGGTTTTGCGCTGAGCCCTGCCCGTTGGAGGGCTCTCGATAGCGTGAATTCCCTTCTTTCCCTGGAGGTGTTCTTGCTGGTGTAGACAGCTCCCTCAAGCATGCTCACGTGCCCTCCGCTTTGGTTCAGGGTGGGGACACAGGCCACATGGCACCTGACATAGGGCAGTCCCCCAGTTCTCTGGAACTCACAACAAAACTCTGCAGAGAAGCGGGGAAAACTCAAAAGCACCCCTCTACCCCACCCCTCAACAGCTGGAAACCAGAAAGCGAAACAAGGTATATCTTTCACAAGGGCGATCAAAACCGGAAAGTACCTAGGAATTCATTTCTCCAGGAACATGCAAGAGCCGTAGGCAGGAAACTTTCGAATTTGAATAAAGAATGATCTGGACGAACAGAGACCTGTCACGCTCTGAGACAGGACATCCTTGTATGGTAGGGAATTTGATTCTCCCCAGATAATCCATAAATTCAATGCAACTCTCCTCACACTTAAGAAGGGCACCCCTGGGGCGCCTGGGGGGCTCAGTCAGTTGAGCGTCCGACTCCGGCTCAGGTCATGATCTCGCGGTTCGTGAGTTCGAGCCCCGCGTCGGGCCCTGTGCTGACAGCTCGGAGCCTGGAACGTGCTTCCGATTCCGTGTCTCCCTCTCTCTCTCTGCCCCTCCCCCGCTCACAGTCTGTCTCTGCCTTTCTCAAAAATAAATAAGCATTAAAAAAAATTTAAGAAGTGCAGCCCTTTTGTGTGGAAGGAGAGAGATCGGTGAGGATTGTCTCCTCGCGAAAGTGGAGCGAGAGGCGGCCTGCCTCCCACCAGGACTGGAGGGCCTCCTTACAGTCCTGCCTCAGCCTGGTCCAGCCGTAGACCAGAAAGAAGGTCAAGTGCAAACCACAGTAACAAAACCATGTGTGAGATCAGACCACTGGCTGAAGGAAGGAACCCAGGAGAGATGGACCCCGGTACCTGCGGGAACTTAGGTGGGTATGTGACACAGAGTAGGTCAGGTCGTGGGGGTCGTAACTGCTGCCACCTGCCTTGCCCCCAGGTGCCCATGCTGGGCCTGTCAGGGTGAACTGGGCCTCATTCTGGAAGGTATTTGCAAACGTGTGTCCACTCCGGACTGCCCCTGGAGGGGAAGGGAGAGAAGCAGGAGAATAACATCCGCCCGCAGGCTGGGGAGCCTGGGACCTGTGATCTAGGTGAGCAGGTGATTCGAGTCCCAGAGGACAGAGGATAAGGGTCGGGTTCGGGGAGGGGAATCCCAATGTCAGCACGCGGGCCATGGACCATGAGAGTGCCCCTCTCGTCCCAGTGCCGCCCTCCCTCTGGGCTGTGGTTTCTTCTAATGAACCCAATCCCCTCTCTGCGTGCCACCCCAGGCCCAGAGGTGAGGTGCAGTCTGGCCAGCAGAGCTGGAAAGGGTCAAGTGACATTCCCAGAGCACCTGCTATATCCCCAGCCTCTCCCACTTAATCCTCCAACGGCCTCCCGAAGGAGGCCTCTCCTCAACCCCGCTTTATAAACGAGGAAACTGAGTCTCAGATGAAGTAATTAGATGCCACGAGTCAGGATTCACACACAGGACTGTCTGGCCCGGAGGCTTTTGGGTCTCTCGCGCTCGAATGAACTGACGCGCCGGCAGAAGGCGGACTCAGGGAGAGCCACCGCCTGGGCAGCAGCCCTCAGCACACTCTTGCCGGGAGTGGGTGACTCATTTTTGAATCACAAAAACAAATAGAGCGTAAGATGTTTGTCTGGGCCGAGCAGAGCCCTTTTGGGGGTGGGGAGACGCGCTGTGCAGGGTGATGGCTCTTGGGGACATAAAGCAAGGGTCCTGGCCCCGCTGCTTTGTCATCGCTACGTCCCGACACGCGGTGAGTAATAACCACCTCACGCAGCACGGCTTGCCTTCCAAACAGCTGGTGGGGAAAAGCGAATACAGGGCAGTATTTTCTTGTCCCTGGGGCAGAATTGGCCTACAGACACTCCTAGAACGTGGCACCTGGCTGCTCCTCCGTGAGGCTCGGCCGCCAGGGAGGGTCTCACCTGGGCGCGGGTGCGGCCCCCCTCCTGC
Source organism: Panthera leo (assembly GCF_018350215.1). Lineage (NCBI taxonomy): Eukaryota > Metazoa > Chordata > Mammalia > Carnivora > Felidae > Panthera > Panthera leo. The sequence continues at coordinate 5,420,608 of NC_056681.1, forward strand.
CCACCCCCTGCCCCTCGCCCACTCCCCGTCCGTTCTCCCTCAGCTGCCAGCTGACTGGCTCAAGACGCTGGCTAACTCGTGCCGCTCCTGGCTTACATCCTCCCTTTGTTCATCGTTTGGGAACGAGTTCCCTGCCTGATCTGCAAGGCCTTGCACATAAATTTGCCAGAGAAAATTCAAGATACCCAGTTCGACTGGAATCTCAGATAAACAACAAATCAAAAAAAAAAATTTTTTTTTAGTATAAGTCTATCCGATACAGCATTTGGGATATACTTATGCCACAAAATTTATTCGGCGCTCACCTAAAATTCGAATTGAACCGCGCATCCTGTATTTTTATTTGCTAACTCGGGCAACTCGATGGCACACCTCTGTAGCGTCACCTTCCTTGCCCATCTCCCCACGGTGTTCTCCCACCCCACCCCATGTCTGTTCTGGAACTTACCATGCCCCACCCACCACAGGGCCTGTGCCTCACCCTTGTTAAATTCCACTCATCCTCCAGACCTCAGCTGAAATGTCACTTCCCCGGGAACTCCCACCAGCCTCCTTGAGCAAATCAAGTCCCTGCCTTATGCACACACAACACCATGCCCCCCCTCCACCCCCTAGGACATCTGCGGCTTTACCCCCGGGTGCGATGGCGAGGCTCACATCCAGGCCTCCGGCCAGACGCCCCCTCTGTGAAGGCAGGACCTGTGTGCCTTGTTTGCTGCTGTGGCCCCGGCACCCAGCGCAGCGACGGGCACAGTGGACGCTCAGTAAACAAGTGTCCGGGAAACAAACCAGGCAGTCTCAGAAGCAGGACAGCAGTGCTGTGGGAGCCCGCCCGGGGCCAGGGCCCGATTCTGCAGCGCCTTGCATGGGCTGCACAGCTTCTCCCTGCGTCGTGTTTTCCCTGGCAGTGGCTTCGAAGCGGAGCCTACTGAGCAGAACTGGTTTGGGGACGTCAAGTGCTAGGATTCTGAATAACACAGCCCTGCATCGGTTTTTAGAGTTTCATTTTCCTGGCAGGAAATAAGAAGAGGCCTTTCCCAGAGCCAACTGCTTGGAGGAATTAATGGGGCTGAAACGCTGGCCAGCACCAGCTTGGACTTCTTCTTCCAGGGGCACCAGAGATGCTTGGGAAGACAGTGATGGGACCAAGCTCGGACCCAGCACTGTGGAAATGCACGCCTTTCCCCTTTCATGCAGTAGTCCCACGGCACCAGGCTCCGAAGATGGGAAAACTAAGCTGAGGGGGGCCACCTGCCCAAGGACACGTAGCTAGTGAGGAAGAGAACCAGCTGGAACCCAGTGCTGAAAAAGTTCTCCTCTCTTCCCCTTCTCCCGCCAAGAACCAGCTAGGAGATAAAAGGACACTCGAAGGGCCCTGGGAGGCAAGCAGAGGCCTTCCACGTCTGGTAACGACCGAATGATTCCCTTCCCGAGCACGATGATAAAACCTGAGCGTGATGCCGAAAGCAAACACCTGGAGGTTCTGGACAGTGAACAGAAGCGGATCTTCAGGGGAGGAGGGGGCTGGGCAGAGCAAGTTCTTGTCTTCGCAGCTTCCGGCCTGAGGCTCAGTGCGGTTGGCAGAGTGCAGGACACGAGACGAGAGGGACGCCAGGGGGACTCGGTCTTTCTGGCCCAGGGAAGCAGAAGACAGAGGCTGGTGAACCGTGGCTGCTGGAGACAGCAGGGGGTCCCGGACGGGAAAGATTCAGAGAGGAGATCCCCAAATTCTGTCCATCCACATCTCTGGTGGACCCCTGACCACACCCGGAACAGACTCACGGCAGCCCAGGTGAGACAAAGACGTGAACTGATACAGCAGCTGCCTTCCTAGAAACAAGAGCCGAAGTTCAAATTCAGTCCCGTCACTGCCCGCTCGAACACAAGAAACAGCACTCATCAGAGAAAAATAACAAAATCCCAGAATCTTCACGATTCAGCGCTCGTTACATCAGGGCGTATTCGTTTGCTATTGCTGATGTAACAAATTTCCACAAACTTACTTGCTTAAAAACCACAGGCACTATCCCATAATTCCACAAGTCAGAAGGCAAAAAGGTGGGGGAGTAGAGCTGGCTCCTTCTGGAGGCCCCCTTTTGTGGATTCTAGAGGTTCACGGCCCCTCCAGGCATCACTCGGAATTCTGCCTCCATTGCCACATCTCCCTATTGTAAAGACCCTTGTCATTACACTGTGGGACACGAGGATAATCCAGGATAACCTCCCCATCTCAAAACCCTGGGTCACATCTGCAAAGGCTACTCGTGACACAAGGTAACATACACACAGGTTCTGAGAAGGAGGATGAAGGGACATTATTCTATCCATCACGCCGGAATATAACACCCAAATTACCCAACATATAAAAAAAGTAAGAAATGGAAGAAATTCTCGAGAGGAAATGAAGTCAACCAAGATGCATCCCAAGATGAACCAGCAATTGGAACCAGAACACAAGGCTCTGACAGCAGCTGTAAAAATGGCTCTCGTCAAGTTGTAAGTGCTCACGATTAATGAAAAGATAGAAAGTCTCTGCTGAGAATCAGGAACAATATAAAAAAAGGGGCAAATGGGAATTCCAGAACTGAAAATTATGATATCTGAACTGAAAAATTCAAGGGCTAGACTTTTAACAGTCAAATGGAGAAGTCTGAGGAAAGAGTCAATGAACTTAAGATAGAGCGATAGAAATTATCCAATGTGGAGACAACAGGGATTTAAGGATAAATGAATAGAGCCTCAGGAACCCACTTAAATGATGTTAAAGAGTCCTGCATACGGGTAAATGGAATCCTAGAAGGAGAGGAGAAAGAGAATGGGGCATAAATAATATTGGGGGCAACAAGGGTCAAAATGTTTCCAAATTTGGTGAAAAACAGAAATGTACTAGGGCACCTGGGTGACTCAGTCAGTTAAGCGTCCAACCTCATTCAGCTCAGGTCAGGATCTTGTGGTTTGTGAGTTCGAGCCCCAGGCAGGGCTCTGTGCTGACAACTCAGAGCCTGGAGCCTGCTTTGGATTCTCTCTCTCCGTCTCTCTCTCTCTCTCTCTCTCTCTCTCTCTCTCTCTCTCTCTCAATCTCTCTCTAAAAAATGAATAAACATTTTTTAAAAATTAAAAAAAAAAAGAAAACCAGAAATGTACTGATACAGGATGCTCAATGAACACCAAGCAAAATCAAAGAATCCCAGAGCAAAGCACATGCAGTGGAACTCTTGAAAGCCAGTGTACACACTGCTGCCTAAAAGCCACATGAACGCTTAGCACATTGCGCACACGGGGACGATGACCCAGTTAAAGGCTGACTTCATATTAGAAATCACGGAGGCCAGAAGGTGTGGAACAACATCTTTCCAGCGGTGAAAGTTTAAAGGAAAACCCTGTCAACCAAGAGTTATATACCCAGTGAAAATTCCTTCGAGGAGGAGGGCAAAGATGTTCTCAGATAAAAGAAAACAAAGGGCATTTGCTAACGTCTGGTCTTCACTACATGAAATGCTGAAGGGAGTTCTTCATCCTGAAGGGAATGATGCCAATGGAAACTCAGATCCTCAGAAGGCAGCAATGTTACATATATCGGTACCTGCGGGAATTATCTTCTTTTTTCCTCTTAAAAACCATAGAACCACTTAAAGGAAGAAATATAACATCGTCTTGTGGGGTTTAAGATGTGTATACATGAAAAATAACATAACATGTGCATATATGGAATATAAACTATAACATAAAGGACACACAAATATGAACTTACACAATTGTAAGCTATCTACACTTTACACAAAGTTGTACAATATTAACTGTGACTAGAGTATGAAAAGTTAAGGACGTATATTCCAATCTGTACAAAAACCATTGAAAAATAATGCAGGGGTGCCTGAGTGGCTCGGTCGGTTAAGCATCCAACTTTGGCTCAGGTCATGATCTCATGGTTCCATGAGTTCGAGCCCTGCATTGGGCTCTGTGCTGACAGCTCAGAGCCTGAGACTAAGATTCTGTCTCCCTCTCTCTCTCTCTCTGCCCCTCCCCCGTTCACACTCTGTTTCTCTCTCAAAAATAAATAAACATATACAATTTTTTCAAAAAATAATGCAAAGAAGTATAGCTTTAAAAATCAACAGAAAAAAATAAAATAAAAATCAACAGGAAAATGAAAACAGAATTCTAAACAAAACTTCAGATAATCCAGGGATGCCTGACTAGTTCAGTCAGGGGAGCTTGTGACTCTTGATCTCAGGGTCATGAGTTTAAGCCCTGCATGGGATGGAGAGATTACTTAAATAAATAAAACTTAAAAAAAAAAAAAAAGCCTTCAAATAATCCAACCACTGAAGAATAAGAAGGAAGCGGCAAAGAGACAATAACAAAAAACCAAACCAGAGGAGGCAAACAGAATAGAAAAATGACAAAATGTCTGAACCCAAATCTAACTCTATCAGTACTTACACTAAATATTAATGTGATAAGCACTCAAATTAAAGGACAGAGACCATCAGAATGGATTGGGGGGGAAAAAGATAAAACTATATGCTGTCCTCAAGAGACACAATAAGCCATTGATGACTGATAGTTAATGGATACCAGAAACATGTAACACGCAAACAGTGAGCCTAAGAATGTGACCATGTTAATATCAGATAAAATGGGCTCTGAGGGGCACCTGGGTGGCTCAGTTGGTTAAGCATCCGACTCTTGATTTTGGCTCAGGTCATGATCTCGTGGTTGGTAAGACCAAGCCCTGCATCAGGTTCAGGTTCTGTGCTGACAATGTGGAGCCTGCTTGGGATTCTCTGTCTCTCTCTCTCTCTCCCAATCTCTCCCTGCCACTCCCCCACTCACGCTCTCTCTTTCTCTCGAAATAAATAAATAAACTTTAAAAGAAAAGAGAGAGAGAAAAAAATAGGCTCTCAGATGGAAAGTATTATCAGAGCTAAATGTTTCGCGATAACTGATTTCATTTCTTGTGCACCTATTATGTGCCAGGACCCATGACACCGAACTCTTTACCATAACAAACCTGCGAGGGAGGCAGGTACTATTATTTTTATCCCTCTTTTTTTAGTTGAGAAAACTTGTTCTCGAAAAGATTAAGGGACTTGCCTCAGGTGACACAACTAAGCCCAAATTGTTGGACCAGGACCTTAATTCTCAGCTGCCCTGCCCAGTCTGCCGTGTGGAGCTAGTGAGCGACTGCCTGAGCACACAATTTGGCCAAAAGAGAATTACTGCCCCCCTCCTTACAATAACCCGCTGCCTCCCAGTCCCCCCATCTCGGAAACGGCCCCCGCGTCCCCCTAGCTGCGTGGCTCAGACCTTAACCCTCTCATGTGGCACCTGTGAGCCATCAGCAAGTCCTACTGGCTGCGTCCCCAAATTATGGTCTAAACCTGATCACTTCTCACCACCTCCACCGCAGCCACCACAGGCCAGGCCGCCCTCGCCTCTCTCCTGCCTCAGACAAACCGGAATCCCTGACCTCCAGCCGGGCGTCCTCCACCTAGCAGCCAGCTGACCTTGAAGAAGCATGAACCGATCCCTGCCGCCCCCACCAACCTCCACTAAAAACACTTTAATGGCTGTTCATCACGCCGGACGAGATCCTGTCCTCCGACCCTGTCCGACCCCTCTCCGCACCCCCACTTCCCCATCCTCCACTAATTCACTCTCTCCAACCACAAGCTTGCTCCTGTCTCAGGACCTTTGCACAGACTTTGTCTTCTGCTTAGATCGCTTTCCGCACCCCCCGCACCCTTGATCTTCCCACAAGCAGTTCCTCTCCTCACTGAGGCCTTAACTCAAATGTCACCTCCTCAGAGGGGCTCTCCCTGGCCTCCCTGACTGAGGTATCCTTTCCATCCCACGATCACATAAACCCTTTTTAAAAACTTTTGTCATAGTCCCTCAGTACCTAAAATGGCTTCTGTCCTCGTGCGACCTTCACAGTGAACAAGCACGGCTCAAGATGGACTCACAGACTGTGTTCTTTTTGTCACCGATGGTCTGCTGAAATTTATTCAGTGGGGCCACTTTTCACCCTGGGTGAAAACTTGGGACGGACCCCGCGGCTTTCTGGCCATCTTACGTGACCAGATACAAGGTCCTCCCGCCTATGATTCAAATGCCTCGACCCACGTAATAGTCAGAAGTTTGGCTTTGGTTTCCCGTGAGGCCTCACCCCTTCCCTTGTGCCAGGTTTGCTGCAGAAGGGGCGTGTGCACAGTCGAAGCGGGTCTTCCCCGCCTGGCTCTTTCCTGCCTGTGACTGTATCTCCTCCCACACCTTCCCACCTGGCTCTGACCCCCCAGGGTAGGGACACAGAGAGAAGAGCAAACAGCCCTCATTAGCCTGGCACCCCAGCCCCACTGCCCCCTTGGAGGCACAGATTCAGCCCGATTCTGTCTGGTGGCACTTTGGGGTCACCCCTTGGAGGCACAGATTCAGCCCGATTCTGCCTGGTGGCACTTTGGGGTCACCCCTTGGAGGCACAGATTCAGCCCGATTCTGCCTGGTGGCACTTTGGGGTCACCCCTTGGAGGCACAGATTCAGCCCGACTCTGCCTGGTGGCACTTTGGGGTCACCCATGTCCACCTGCCAGGGGCCTAACCTGCAGTTCTTCTGCAGAAGGTCCGTGGGCCTTCATTCTAACCAGGAAAGCCCAGGACACCCCTAGCTTCTTTCTTGTGAAGCCTGTGCTCTGACCTCCGCCCCAGGTGGCCTTTGGTTCGGGGCATGAAGCGGCCCACCCTGGCTCTCGTGTGTGTGGGTCACTGTCCAGGCCCCGGGACAAGCTCAGAAGCACCACTTACACTCCAGCCTCCCGCGGATCAGGCGGGGCTGGCCCTCCCCTGCGACCGACCCTTCACTACCCGCTGGGCTCCTCTGCCCTGCCCGCTGCCCCCACTCTCCACCGAGTTGCTCCCGGGAGCGCTTTCCTAACAAATCCCACCACGTGTACCTTCGCCCCTGGGCCACGGCAAGCAAGGTGAAACTGAAAGTCTAGAACATCACTCTCCAACGCGGTAGCCCCTTGCCCCCTGCAGCCGTGCACATTTACATGTAGATTACTCAATGTTAGGTAAAACGGAAAACTCAGACCCCCAGTAGCCCTGTTGCGGGCACTCCGTAGCCTTTCGTGGTGGTAGCTGCGGTCAGAGAAGAAAGAGCATTTTCATTATCAGAAGGTTCCATGGGGCGGTGTTCGCCCAGCGCTCAGGAAAGGCGGCAGGCCTGGGGGCTGGGGGCGGCGGTCACCGGCCTCTACGGAGGGCGGATGAAGGCACAGGACAGCCCGGCTTCTGCACGCACGCGGCCATGCTCCCTCCGGCCCCATCCAGAGAGCAGAGGGCGTTCCAGAAGATCGGTCCAGCCACAGCGAGCCTGCCTCTGCGTGTCAGCTTGGAACCCCTGCCTTCCGGCCAGACGAAAAGGATCACGGGCGATAAATGCAAACCCAGAAGGAAAGATGTATAAGCTCCCCCGCTGGCCTGTCAGTCACACTATTGACACACATGTGGTTTGGGAAGGCGGCCTCTTTCTCATTCCCGAGAGCTGACTGCGCCCGCGTCCTCGTGCTGAGAGCGGCCACTCTCCCCGCCGGCCCGAGTCTGCGTCGGCAGGTGCCATCAGCGGGCACGGGGCCGCGGCCTCAGGATGAGGGAGGGCGTGCTGGGGTCTCCGCGGTCACCAGGCTGTTTCCGGGGCAGCAGGTGGGAGCTCACAGGGGGCCAGGATGGGAGGCGACCACTCAGCGTCTGCGGGTAACCGGCGTGTCTCGGAGACTCAGATGCTTCCTGTCTGGCAGGCGGTTCTCGCAAGCCCCGCCTCAGCAAACCCCCGGCGCGGGCACTGGATGAGACGGCACAGGCGAGACAGCCGCCCCCCTGGCACAGCGTAAGCCCTTCACGGATGGTAGCTGCCACCCACGCTGCTCCATAAAAGCGTGGTTCACGTGCGGCCACCTGCCCCCCCCCCGAGAGGCCCCCGAAGTCCAGAACACAACAATGCTACTTTAAACGCACAGATTCAGATCTTCTAGAACATTCCCCCGAAACAGACACCTTCCCCGTGGAGGAAGCGATGTTGGGGAGAGGACAGGCGCTGGGCATCACACCGCCCAGTGACGCTGGGTGGCCCTTTCACCTGTGTCCCAGTCCCTTCGGTGACCGTGACGATGCCCCCTCAGGGCAGGGTGGGAGGGTCAGTGTGCAAACCACCGGGCCTGGGGTGGTGCTTGCTTACAGAATTTCCCCAGAACTTTCCTGCAAGAAAAGTTACAGAGTACGGGAGAGCTGGCCTCTTGGCACACTTGCCCAAGAGAGTCCCCAAGAGGAGCCCCACGGGAGGGGGCTTGGAATCTGCTCTCTAACCGAATCTGCAGCAGAAAACCCCTCGGGCCGGAGACAGTCCTGGCCTCGCGTGGGTGTGTGGGCACCGGGCGGGTGCAGGTCGGTCACGCAGACGCCTCCATGGAAGGATCCGAGGAGAAGCGTCCGTCCGTGGCGGCTAAACAAACGTCACCGACTCATCCCGCCGACACGCAGAGCTGCCCTGCTCTCCTCCGGCCAGGCTGGCCTTGGCGGCTTGCTCCCAGCATGGGGAAAGGCCACAGTCTCTGGGGCATCTCCTTGTTCTTTCTCTTGGATCCCTCAGGCTCGGATCAGATGCCGCCACGTCTCCAACGGTCCTGGGGTGAGGTCCTCACGACGCGGAACTGAGGCCCCATGCTTCCCTCTGTTGTGTGAGCCCCTTTGACCTTCCAGCCCGGACAAGCCTTCAGATGGTGCAGCCCCGGGCCACGTCCCGACTGCAGCCTCACGGGGGACCCCCCCCCCACCCAAACTGTGAGACGGTAAACGTCTGTGGTTTCGAGCCACTGAGCTTGGGGGACCTTTGTCGTTGGACAGCATTAGATAACTAATACAGGCCTTCAGCCGGTTGAACGAGTGCATGTTGGTTTTGTTCTTACCTGTTTTTTTTTTTCATGTTTATTTATTTTTGAGAGAGATCGAGCAGGTGAGGGGCAGAGAGAGAAGGAGACAGAGGGTCCAAAGCAGGCTCCACGGTGAAGCGGAGAGCCTGATGCGGGGCTCGAACTCACGAACCATGAGCCGGTGGCCTGAGCCAAAGTCGGACGCTCAACCGACTGAGCCAGCCGGGCGCCCCGAGTTCTTACATGTTCATGAGACATTTAACCTGAAGAGTCGTGTGGTGCACGTTACTGGCTGCCTACAAGTTACCCCTGCCCTTTTCCTCTTTCCCGACTGAATCTTAATTTTGTTCAGGTATCGACCATTCCCAGGCACCTCTGTTCTTGGGGAAAGCTGACCCAGCCATTGGCCTGGCTAAGCCAGTCGCAGTCATCGCATCTCCCTCGCCAGGAACTGGTCCCCTGGCAGCATCCTGTGTATGAAGGGAGCCTGAGAACGAAGCCAACACGTGGGGGAGGGCAAAGCCAAGAGCCTTGCAGCATAATGGAAGCAGAGCCTTGATCGCAACATGCCTGAAGCCCTCCCTCTGGGCTTCCCATTACGTCAGATACCAAGTCTCTTTTTTGAGTGAAGTCGTGTTTAGGGTTGGTACTTCCGTGCATGCCGCTAAATGATCTCTTCCCTTCGTTTAACAAAGGTTCATTAAGCAACCCCCTGTGCCAAGACGCCACGATATTCATCACTGAAGAAGACAGACTCGGGGCCTGACCTCAAAGACCTACAGTCCAGGGGGCCCTCGATGACCCTCAACCTTTTCCCATATAACGGAGGGTGAGAGACCAAAGCCATTCCACTGACCTTGACCACAGCCAAGACCAAAGTTCATGGCTGTGGAGGTGACCTAAGACCAGAAACACCCTGAGTCCTCCAATACCTGTGTTGGCGTTGGGGACACAGGTGCAGGTCAGCCCCCGAGAGCCCCGAAGGAGAGGCTCGCAAGAGGCCTCCGGTCCTCGCGTCTCTGAGCACAAGCTTCGAGCCAGACGGTCCCGGGCCCACCTTCCGCCACCGGCATGAGACCCTGAGGAGACAGCCTAACCCCGCCCGCCGAGCCTCGGTCTTGCCATCTGTGAGCTGGGGCGGATATCGGGCTCTACCCGGAGCGACGTCACGTGATTTACGTAACCACAACCTAGCGGCAAGGGAAGCTACGGGAAAGGGAGGATCTGGTCTGCAGAGCTTGAAGGGAGACGTGGAACCCGCCGAGATTTACACCTTGGGGGGCTCTCGCCCGTAACAGAAGGGCTCAGGCTCTGGCCCGTCCCGGGAATGCGCCCGAGAGAATGGCACGCGGATGCACCGAGAGCCGCGCACGGGGTCCTCGCGGGGGCACCACGGGGAGCCGCTGGGCACAGCCCACGTGCCCGTCGACGGCCGGAGGGGCCAACACACTGCCGTCTGCTCGTGCCGTGAACCGCCGCGGCGGGCGCAGAGCTTCTGGGCCTGGGCCGGATCCTTCTGTGCCGGGGGCGTCCTGGGCACCACCGGGGGCTGGCAGCATCCCGGCCTCTCCCCCGCTGGATCCCAGTTGTGCCGATCCGAAATGCCTCTGGGTGTTGCCCCACGACCCCTGGGGAGGGATCCCCCGTGGCTGAGAACCATGGAGAGAAGGCGGGAGGGCGGGAGGGAGGTGGGGCAGGGGGAGCAAGGCCCCATGCAGACGCAGGGATCAGTCCCCAAAACGCGCGGGAGAAAAGCGAGACACAGAAAAGGACCCAGAGAGCGTGTGGCTCCGTGCGTATGCGGTTCAAGAACAGGCAGAAACTGACCGATGGGGACTCGGTCGGAACTGTGGTTACCTGGGGAGGGGTCCCTGCCTGGGAATGGGCGTGAGGGTCCTCTGGGGTCCGGGAGAAGCTTCCATGCTGGACACACACGTAAAACTTCATCAAGCTGTACAAACAGAATTAATTAAGTTTACTCGGGGTTTGTCAGACCTCAATTAAAAAGTACTTACAGAAGGGAGGCGGCCGCCCCAGCCATCTGTCTCCCGGGGTCGCCTCTTCATCCCGGAGCCCGCCCTCTGTCAGATACCCGGCCATCCCCACCTGACAACGCTCCCGTCTCCTCCTCCTGTCCCCCCACCCGCCTCTCCTCTCGGGGCAGCAGCCCCCGACCCACACCCACACCCACACCCACACCCACACCCACACCCCGCAGCCCAGGGCTCCCACCTGAGGGCAGAGAACGTAGGGATGTGCGTGGACGTCTCCACACCCATCCCCAGGGCGCCAAATAGCCCGTGGCCCGTCTACGCAACAGAATGGCACGCAAGGGGCAGGGGCCGGGAGGCCGCTGTGCGGTGACGAGGCGGGGTCGTCCGAGGTGCGGGCCTCAGGGAGGGCGGGAGAGGGCAGAGCAGCGGGTGCAGCTTGTGCCGCCCCGGACGTGCAAAGAAAAGAGGCTGGGGATCCAGCCCATGCCTCTGCGTGTAGACAGTCTCCACCGGGACGCGCGAGGGGGAGCAGCGGGAGAGGGGCTGGGGACACGGTGGGGAGGACAAGGCGCTTCAGGAGCACTTTCCATCCCTGTGCACACCTTTTCTCTCCCGTGTGTCTGTGTCGTAGGCTCAAGGAAAACATCTATAAAAATTAAACGTGAGAGAATAATTAGATGAGCACAGCTGTGGAAAGATGCCAAGACATTGTTTCCAAGCTCCCGTTTTGCTTAACGCGCAATCCCCTTGAGAGACAAAACAGAATGATAAACACACAGCCACCCTCCTGCAGGTCCCGGAAGGACACACGCCGAACTGTGGGGAAGTTTTTTTTACCGGCAACCCCCCGCCCCCCACCAGGCTTCTGAATTTTTTTAAAAAAAATTTTTATAAGGAGAATCTTTGCAAAACGCTTGGGGGTAAGAAAACATATCAAACAAGAGGCATCATCGTCCGGCGTGATGTGTGCGAAGGGGGAGCCTGGGGCGGCACGAAGCTAGAAGCGGGCAGCTGAAGTTGCTGGCAGTCAGGGAAGGCTTCCTGGAGAAGGAGGCATCTGAGCTCTCAGAGGATGTCTCCCCTTGCGTCACGGAGGAGGGCCCTAGAGGGGACCTCTCTGCTTAGTGTCACCTGCTTCTCTGCCCACCCGGCCGCACCCGCCTCTCCTTCCGCCGTCAACACCACTGACAACCGCCGGGCCGGGATGAACTGAAGGAGCCATTTGCCTGCATCGGACTCTGGCCTTACTTTCCCCTCTTTTCCCTGCTCTGGGCATCTGCTTCCTTCGTGACAATAAATTCAGACGAATCCATAATCACTACTTTGTGCCAAGGGCTGCTGGCACGTGTTATTCACCTGAACTTACTACTAAGGTCAACGTTCCAGCTCTACAGACAAGGAAATGGAGGCACAGAGAGGTTAAGTGACTTGTCCAAGGCCACACAGCCGGAAAGCGGCACGGCCGGGATCTTGAACCCGCACAGACCCTTACCCTCCCGCCGGGCTGTCCTTCCGTGTGCTCATTCTCCGCGCACCCCCACCTGCCCCCGCCACCCCCACGTCCTTCCCTCGTTGCATCTCTCCGCCTGTCCCCCCCCTCCCTCCCTCGCCGCAGGGCTGCCTCTGAGGAAGGTCAGCTTCTTCTCGCAAAGTACGGTTCAGCTGCTCGGCTTCCTGAAGGCGATCCACCCCTGAAACCCTTTCAAATGTATTTACCTAATTCAGATCTCTCGGGAGCCCGACATGCTGGGACAGTTCGTACGTGTAACCAACACGCACAGCCGGCCCAGCCCATCCAGGCAGGGCGGCCCCGTCCCCGGAGCAGCGCCCTGCCGAGCGCGGGGCGGGGGACCCAGGTGACCAGAGCAGCCACCACCCCCCCCCCCCCAGCCCCCTAGAGTCGGGCCCAGCCAGCTGCGTTTCCGGCCGATGAACCTGCGGCTCTGAGCCGCCTTTTAATTAATTCCGTGTCTCAGGCAGCCGGAGCACGTGGGCAAACTTGTCTGATTCCACCGCGAGGCCCAAGCACATCCCAGTTTGCTTTCTAAGAATAGAAGCGGGAGATGGGGGAGGGCGGAGGCCGGGATCTAAAAATGAATTTGCAGCCCAGAGCAAAACAACCCAGTGAGGAGAGGGGAGAGAAAAGCAGTGCACGCACCGGGCGCCCGGCGGGGGCTGTCTGCTGCCCTCCCGGGTGTGAATCGCAGAGCTGGCAGTCTGCCCAACTGTCTGGCAAGGATGGGGGTGGGGAGGCGCTGCTCATGTCAGGAGAAGGCGGCTGGGGACGCCCATGGGAGTCTGCATTTTTTTTTTTTTTTTTTTTCTGGGCTGGTTCGCTCTTCCCAGCAGGGAGACCGTAGGGTGACTCACGGACCTGCAGACTGGGCTGGGGGGGGGGGGGGTGCAGGAGCACCCCAGATGTGGCACAAAGTTTCAGGAAATCGGGACCGAATGCCGGGGGGGTGGGAGGTGAAGGGTGAGGTTCTGCCCACCTCCCCGGGGAAGGGGAGGGAGAAGAGGAAGCCCGAGCCTGACCGCTCAGGGGGATACTGAGGAGGCGATTGGGGTGGCCGTCGTACTCAGCCGCTAATAATGACAGAATCAGGAACACCGACAGCAACAAAATCACAGAGGTTTCACTCGGTCCGTCGCTGCTGTGGGTACTTTACCTAAAACCTCTCACCTGAGCCTCACGAAGCCATGTGTGGTGTAAGCTGTTCTTGCCCCCGTTCTGCTGATGAGGAAACCGAGGCCTGGGAGTTTCCTCCACACCCCAGGTCACGCGCTCGGGGAGGTGCCCACCCGGGTCAGGACGCAGGTGGCCCTCCCGCACGGCCCAGGCCAGTCTCCGCAGCAGCGCCTCCCTGAGGACAGTCCCATGTCTGCTTGTCCCTGGGGAAGGCAGTGCCGTCTAGGCGTGGCCGGTGTCGCCCGGGGCGGGGGTCCGGGCAGGTGTGAGGTTATGAGGGGTCTTTGGATCCAGCAGCAAAGAACCAGATGCACGGAGAGGGATCTTCCTTTGTGTCCTCTTTCAGCCTTTCCAGTGAGATCTGCCACGGAGAAAGTCCACGCTGGGCACCGGCTCGTCCTTAACGCCCCCCGGCACTCGCTGCCCCCCTTGGAGTCGAGGGAGCCGACCAGCACCCGCCTCGAAGCCCTGGTTTGTTCTCTTTGTGTTTATTTTCCCTTCTTTAAGGAAAGTGACCCAGATCTTCCTTTTAACCGAGCGAGGTAGAGTTCACTTTTGAGATAAACTCGGTTTTAAAAGTGAGTCGAACACTTTAGAGACAAATACTGAAATATTTATGGATGAAATGACATGGTGTCTGGGACTCGCATCAAAATAATCTGGACTTGGGGGCAGCGAGTAGAGATACAGAGGAAACAAGACTGGCCAGGAGTTGAAATTTTCTGAAGCTGCCTGATGGCTATTCTATTATACTGCATTATACTCTAAATAATTTTAATTTAATTCTAGGCATGTTTTAGATATAATTTTATATATTCTATCATATGTTACAGACAATGATACATTAAATCATATATATTACACAGTTTCATATATTTAAATAATTATATGTATTATAGTATAATATCTTTTACATTATATATGGGATAGATACATTGCATTATATTATTCAAGCTACTTTGGTTAAAATTCTCCATAATAAAAAGCGGGTTTTTTTAATGCTATATAAAAAATTTTTTTTTTGTATTTGAGAGAGAGAGAGAGAGAGCGAACAAGCTGGGGAAGGGCAGAGAGACGGAGACAGAATCTGAACCAGGCTCCAGGCTCCGTGCTGTCAGCACAGAGCCCGACACGGGGCTCGAACCCATGAACCGTGAGATCATGACCTGAGCCGGAGTCAGACGCCCAACCGACTGAGCCACCCAGACGCCCCTAGAAAATTTTTTTAAGTTTATTTATTTTGAAAGAGAGAGAGAGAGAACTCTTGAGCAGGGGAGGGGCGGGGGGGGGGGGAGAGAGAGAGAGAGAGAGAGAGAGAGAGAGAGAGAGAGAGAGAATCCCAAGCAGGCTCTACACTGTCAGCACGGAGCCCGACGTGGGGCTCAAACTCACGAACCACGAGATCATGACCTGAGCCGAGATCAAGAGTTGGGCGCGTAACCGACTGAGCCCCCCAGGCGCCCGACCATGTAAACGTGTTTAAGTAAGTTGCTTTAAACCAAGCAGCTGAGTGACGGTGTGAGGGGTACCAGTCAGGGCAAAAGCCGTGACGGTGAAGTTCAAGCGTGTGCAAAGCTGGGACACCGTGTGTTTCCCACGTTTTCAGGCTTGTTCTCCTTCCTTGGGAAGCAGGTGTGGCGAGAACCCCTGTTCCCTTCTGGGACCTCCTCCCTCTGACTGTATGCTGGGCCCCTGCTGAGGGCGGTCTCCTCATAGGCCTGCGGGGCCGGGGGGCGGGGGGAAGTATCGCCTTTTTATCCTTTCCCTTCAATGACATAAAAGTGCCAAACTCGCTCAGATGAGTCCCATCTGGAGATGGAAATGCATCAGGAGAAAACAGGGCTGGATCGAGGGAAGGGGTGTAGCAGGGCTCAGTGCCGGGGTCACTCTCAGGCCATGCTGCAGCACCCCCCCCCCCCCGGAACCTCACGCTCAGAGCTTGGTGAGAAGCAGGAGTGGACAGGCCTGCTGGTCTACCCGGAGCCCAGCCCTAGGAAGGGTGCACCCGGGGAAGAACCTGAGAGGCTCTGGGCTTTGCCCATTGGCCAGAAAGGACTTCACGGAATAGAGACCATCAGGGGCCTTTGCCCCCTCGGGCCTCGCCCAGGCGGGGCTCCAACTGTAGCTGCAAACCACAAGCAACAGCAAAATGCCCCCAGGCTCATGGGCATTCATTCACGTGTTCATACCCTCATTCATTAAGTTATTTCATGATGTTTCTTTTTTTTTATTTTATGTTTTTTAACTTTTATTTGAAATCTATTATGGAGAGACAGAGAGAGACAGAGTGTGAGCAGGGGAGGGGCAGAGAGAGAAGGAGACACAGAATCCGAAGCAGGCTCCAGGCTCCGAGCGGTCAGCACAGATCCCAGCTGGGGGGCTTGAATGAACTCACCAACTGTGAGATCATGATCTGAGCCGAAGTCAGACACTTAACCGACTGAGCCACCTAGGTGCCCCGTCTTCTCCTCCTCTTCCTCCTCCTCTTTCTTCTTCTTAATGTTTATTTATTTTTGAGAGAGAGACAGACAGAGCGTGAGAGGCGGAGGGGCAGAGAGAGAAGGAGACACAGAATCAGAAGCAGGCTCCAGGCTCTGAGCCGTCAGCACAGAGCCCGACGTGGGGCTCGAACCCACGAACTGCGCGATTGTGACCCGAGCCGAAGTCGGACGCTTAACCGACGGAGCCACCCCAGTGCCCCTGATTTTATTTTATTTTTTAGAGAGAAAGAGAGGGACAGAGAGCACTAGGGGCAGGGGGAGGGGCTGAGGGAGAGAGAGAATCCAAACAGATTGCACGCTCAGCATGGAGCCCAACGCCCAGCTCAGTCCCACAACCTGGGGACCACGACCTGAGCCGAAATCAAGAGTTGGGTGCTCAACCGACCGAGCCAGCCAGACGCCCCATTCATTAAGTTATTTAACGAACGCTTTTTAAGTATACCTCCTGTGGACTGGGGATTGTTCTAGAAGCTGAAAATGCAAGAAGGAGGATGACATCTCCCAAGGATGATAACACTGCCACATTAGGAGAACACGTTCATTACCTCTATTTTCAGATGGGGAATCGGAGGCATTCACTCAACGGGCAGGGGCGAGAAGAGAAGAAAACCCAGACGCACAAACAACCTAGCTGACCTTGACTGAGCACTGACTACATCCTGTGCCCTAACCTTTCCCCAGGAAACGGGGCAGGTAGTAGACGCCCTCTGCACCCTGAGCTAGGAGTGGCTCGAGATTTGCTGAGGTCACCCAGCTGGCATGCGGCCAGGCGGTAATTCCAAGCCGACAGACTCCTGGCCCCTGGGCCGTGCCCGGTGCGTCACACATCAGGGACTCGAGAACAAGGCCGCCAGCCTCATGCTACGATGACCGCTTGGTAACTGAGAAAACCGACACACAGAAAGAAACGGACACGGGGCGCGCCTGGGTGGCTCAGGGGGTCGCGTGTCCGATTTCGATTCAGGTCGTGATCTCGCAGTTATTCAGTTCAAGGCTACGCTCCCGCCGTCTGGAAATCCTCAACCTCTGGGCCCGGGGGGAGGGGGGGGGCGGGTATGAGCATTCTGCGCCGGTTCAGGAGGAGGAGCCAAGCCGTCCACGCGATCCGGCGACATTGTTGCAACCCGGATGCTGAGCCGCGAGGCCCCATCCCCGCTGTGTGGGTTTGGCGGCCGAGAGCAGCCCGCCGGACGCACCTGCCTCTCGGTCGCCCGGGCCCCACCCGCACCCCCTCCACCGCATTCTTGGCGGTTCCTAGACCAGGTTCCTCTTTCTGAAAAGCCTGAAGCGGGCCCTCCTCTCGAAGGCACGTGCACATCTCCCCAGCCCTGCTATTTGATTTTCCCAAACTGGACACACCTCCTCCCAGCTCCGGAACGTTCCTTCTAACCTTCCAGCCACCTCCTTGGGTAGAGAGAAGCGGAGAGGCCTAATTGGGGTGTTTATGATAGGTGGGAATATTACTGAGGCACTTAAGAGGTTATTAACAACTTTTATGAACCTCATTGTTTAAAAGCCTGCCATGCTTAATCATTTTAGCACCATTAAATCAGTATTAACAACAATCCTGCGACTTACGCTCCAAAATGTCACCATTTGATAACACTCATGAAATGCCGTGCCTTGCAAAATCTGGGCAAAACAGGTGAGCTCCCAGCTTCCCCCGCAGACACGTGTGCTCAGCTTGGCAGGCCCCGAATTTAAAGGGGGTGCTCCTCCTACCTGGGGGCTCAGACTCTGCTCCCCATCCTGCTGCCTCCCACACATTCACCCATCACTAGGGCACGTCTGGGATCCTGCTGGAGACCTTCCTGAAAAATCCCCCCCACCGAGCGCCCCACTTGGAAGAACAAACATGCTGGGAGGTAAGGGAGGGGCCTGAGAACAATAGGGCACCCGCCCCAATCGAATTGTGCAAATCAAGACCCGTTTCTTTTTCATGCTTGCCCAACAACAGAGACGCTTGTCAGTAAAAAGTGTTGCCTCTCTCCCCACGCCCAAGTCCCTGCTCTGCTCCTGGAAAGCTGTGTGACCTTGGGCAAGTGACTTCACTTCTCTGTGCCTTCATTGTCTCACTTGTAAAAAGGGCATCAGCCTAGCACCTCCCTTGATAGTCTTGTAAAATTAAGGGAGAGAATCGGCGTACTCAGCACAGTGCTTAGCACCTAGTTGATGCTCGATAAAGTCTATTACCTCTTAAATTCCAGGTAAGATTTTTAGCAGGTTGGGGTGTATCCTTGCAGAGTTTGGTGCACCCAGAAAATACATCTGCAGGCATGTCTCCCCAACTTTGGTTTTCATTGTCCTTTACAAAACTGCAACCATCCTATTTTATACGTCCCACATCTCCTCCCCGCTTTCGGTGCTTTTTCATGAGGCGGGAAGTCATGGAGAGCCTTCTACCTCAGGGTTTACTGATGGAGCAAACTTTTTCTGGAAAGGGTCAAATAGTAAATATTTTAGGCTTTGTGGGCCATCTGGTCTCTGTCGAACCTACTCCACCCTGCCATTGCAGCTGGAAAGCAGCCATACACAATATGTAAACAAATGGCTGTGTTCCAATAAAACTTTATTGACAAAAGCAAGCCTTGGGCCACCGAGGGCCAGAGCACTACTCCAGCCCCACCCTGTGAAGAGCTCCCCGGCATCCCCGAGCAGCTAACTGTTACTCATTCAGGTCCCTCTTGCCGGGCATTTGGTGGTTTCCCAAATTTGACTTTGCAGATGATGCTTGTAGGTCTCACACCCAGGTCCCTGGGCCCCTGGGCCAGCGGATGCATTCCTCCCATTGGGATTGCCCGATGGTGGGGGAGGTGCCCCTCGAATGTTTCCAAGTCGTGCTCTGAATGCACGAGGCATACCCTTGTGCAAAGAAGGTGGAAAGGCACGTCGAGGGATCGGTTGCTCCCACTCGGTTATTTTCTGGGCAAAGGCAGAAACGATTCTAGACACGTAACCTCCTCAAGTTCACCGAGCAAGGTGGAGGGGAGTGAGGAGAGTTTCACGAGCGGGAGCTCGGCCCCGGACTGATGGACACAGCCCCCACCTGTGTCCGCTGTGACCCGACTCTAACCCTCCTCCGCCGTCCGTGTCGTCTACACTGCCAGATTAGGGGACAGAGGTTTAGCGAGTGGACGGCAGAATACACTGAGTCATGGCCCGCACCTGTAGTCATATCTCCGTATAATTTATTTTAATTTTTAAGTGGTTGTCAAAGCGTAAACAGCAGGACCCTTCCCATACCAATCAGGACGACGGCATCTCTAGAATATTCGGAAGGCAGAGCGAACGCGGCCCACGTCCTTCAGTCAGGGCATAGCCTTGGGTATAGGACCATGTGGATTGGAAACCCAGCGCCATGAACTTGGACAAGCTGCTGACGTCTTGGGGCCTCGGGGTCGCCCGCTGCAAAGTGGTGACACTTAGAGAGTGTGCTTCCTCCTTCTCGAACTCACTCAGGTCTGGCCCGGCTCGGGCCCCGCACGGGCCGGATGCTCTCCCTGCACTCAGCTCCTTTCCCAAGGAGCCTCGTCACCTTGCTTCTCTGGCCTCCGCTCAGGGGTCTCATCCTCGGGCAGATCCTCCCAGACCTGCAAACCCAAAGCCCCTTTGGGCTCCTACCCCTTTCGGAGCCTCTTTCCGCCTCCCCAGGAGGACCCGGATCGGGATCCGCGAAGGTCTGATGTCACGTGACGTCTGCCCGTTTACTCTCTCCTCCCCCCCACCCTCCCCCACTCACGACGGCCTCAATCAGTCTGTGAGGGGGCGGAGCCAGGATTCGAACCCAGCTCCTCCCACCAGAGTGGCTCTCTCCTCTGCCCCCGTATTTCACCTTCGTCCACCCTAAACGGGGTGACAGTGCCCAGGCCCCGGGCCTGTCCGAGCATCGGCTGAGTCTGTAAGGTTCGCGCAATGCCCTGCGCAGGGCCCGCAAAGAGTCAGCCGTTGCTGTGTTACCACCATCCTCTTCCCAGCTCAGGACTCCGCCCAGTAGCCCCAGGAGGCACCGTCCGGTGTGATTCCCATTTTATAGATGGGCAGACTGAGGCACAGAGAGGTTAAGAAACATGCCCCAGATACGACAGTTGGTGAGGCAAGGGCCTGGATTCGCCCTCACACCCTCGCCTCCTAACCCCCACGGGGCGCTGCCTCTTGGGTCCACCCTTTGAGGCAACAGGTGCTCCCGTGGGCGCCTATCCCAAGGCAAGAATCAGATGGTTACACACCGGGCAACGCGCAGGGGTGTTCTCCGCAGCATCACATATGAGCGATGAAACCTGGGAGCAACCTAAGTGTCCATCCACGGGGGGATTGCTCAAATAAGGAATAACGCAGCCAGCATGGATGCTCTGCCACCAGGAAAGACGGGGAGAGATCTATATTCATTAGCACGGGAAGCGCGACAGCTACGTGGAGAAAAGCAGCCACGAAGCAGCATTCTCAGTGTGATCTATTTTTGCTTCAATATATTGAAATATGCGTGTGTGTGTATTTTATATATACATATATATGTGTGTGTGTGTGTGTATATATATCCCCATGTGTGCAAATATGCATAGAAATGAGGCTAGAAGAAAAGGCATCAAAATGTTAAAAGTAGTGTTTCTGGGCAGTAAGATTCTGGATTCTTTCCACTCTCTGTCTCCTTATAATTTTCTGTTTTCTCTATTTTTTTCCCATGAGCATGTATTGCTTTTATAATTGGGGGCGAGTGGAGAAGTAAAAAAACGATTTGGCTATTTTCATTTTGAAAAAATGTACAACTTGCTTTCTAAAGCGCCTCACGATAAGTCACGGGCACCGCGCTGGAGTCTCAGATCTCCATCCAACCCTTCCTGATCGTGGCTGCACTTGTTCTGGGGGCCGGAGACCTCATGACTTAGCCAGCCAATCCTCTAGGGACGTCAAAGGGATGGGCTGTCACTCCCGCGATTCCTTGTGGATATGGCGGCGCTGACGGCCATCACTCCCCTGCTCACGTGCTGGTGTAAGACCCCGTGCTGCTGGCCCACTTGCTCTGGACGCTTGTTCTCCCCACTGTCTTTGAAGAAATAAATGGCCGAAAGTCTCAGAGCCCCGAGGGAATCGGTCCCATCAGCAGCCCGAGGGACCTTGGAAGCCCATGCTTTCCCAGCCCCACACCCTGATTTCGGATGAGACCGCAGCCCCAGCCCATGCTTTGATCTCAGCCAGCTGTGACGTAGGAGCAGAGAGGCCAGCTGAGTCACGCCTGGACCCCTGCCCCACAGAAACTGTGAGATACTGAATGTGTGTTGTTTTCAGCTGCGAAGTTTCTGGTCACTTGTCGGACGACAATAGACAACTACAAGAGATTCATTCATTCATTCATTCATTCATCCAACGCAGCTCTGCTAAATAGGATTGCTAGATATCGCAAATGAAAAATCCAGGATCCCCAGTCATATTTGGATTTCAGTTAAACCATGAAGAATGTTGTAGTAGAAGCGTGTCCTCTGCAATGTTTGGGACATACTTATGCTAATACGTTCTCCACTGTGTACCTGAAATTCAGATTCAGCCAGGCACCCTTTATTTCATCCGGCAACCCTCCTGCTGGACGGCATGGAAAAGATACAGAGCAGACAGCTGAGCATATCCTTACCTTCTGCTGGAAAAGCCTGGACAGCAAACCCTGGGGACACCCTGGAAACAGTCCTATAAGGCCAGCTTAGTAAAGATGGGAACCAAACCCCGAGTGCCTCTTTTGTAACCCCAGATCTCCAGCACCACATACCTGTCCCTGAATTGAAGCGTCCCCGCGTTTTGGCTCTCCTGGGCCAGCATATACCTAGGACGTGCCCCTGGGATTCCCCGCAAAGGACAGTGGGGGCTCTTCAGACTTGATGCTCTCCTGTCCTCATGGAAGCAAGCCGCCCCTTCCCAACAGCTTGGTTGGGGCTGGAGACTCTATGGTTCCTGGCACCAAGTTACAAAGGTGAGTGAGATACAGTTTTATCCCTCAAAGGGCTTATGGCCTAGTTGGGGACAAGCAGGAAGATGAGGGAGGGAGGGAGGGAGGGAGGAAGGAAGGGGGGGAGGAAGGAGGGGAAGGAAGGAAAGGGGAAGGAAAGAAGGAGGGAGGAAGGAAGGAAGGAAGGAAGGAAGGAAGGAAAAGGAAGGAAGGAAGGAAGGAAGGAAGGAAGGAAGGAAGGAAGAGGAAAGAAGGAAGGAAGGAAGGAAGAAAGGAAGGAGGAGGAAAGAAGGAAGGAAGGAAGAGGAAAGAAGGAAGGAAGAGGAAAGAAGGAAGGAAGGAAGGAAGGAAGGAAGGAAGGAAGGAAGGAAGGAAGGAAAGGTGGGAGGAAGGAAGGAAGGAAGGAAGGAAGGAAGGAAGGAAGGGAAGGTGGGAGGAAGGGGGAAGGAAGGAAGGAAGGGAGGGAAGGAGGACTGGATACAGGAATTGAGGAAAGGATTCCGAACCTGCACAAATGTTCACAGAAGCGTGGTTCCTAGTGGCCAAATACTGGAAACAGCCCGAATATTCCTCAACAGGAGGCCGGGTAACCAAACCGTGGCGTGTTCCCACCAGGGACTACTCCCCAGCAGTAAGGGAACAAATTGCAGACGTTCACAAGAACAGAGAGGAACGTTACAATCGTAGCATCGAGGGAAGAGGCTGGACGCACAAACAGGGTGTGTGGCAAAGTTCCAGAACCACCAGCTGGATCTGCGGGTTAGAAAAAACAGGGTGGG
Organism: Panthera leo; assembly: GCF_018350215.1. Taxonomy (NCBI): domain Eukaryota; kingdom Metazoa; phylum Chordata; class Mammalia; order Carnivora; family Felidae; genus Panthera; species Panthera leo. Next base: position 5,443,430 of record NC_056681.1, read on the forward strand.
GGGCTGTCGCCGAATGGGAGGGAGTGACCCGAAGGGGCGGGGGGGGGCGGGCGGGGGGGTCCAAGGTGCTGGTCACGTCCTGTTTTTCCATCAGGGTGACGCTGTGGTCACTTCGGGAAAATTCCCTCACCGGGTCACGTCTGATTTGTGCGCTTTTCTGCACATGTGTGTTATACCTCGATAAATAATCGCACGGTTTGAAAAACACACAAAACACCGAAGAGGTAGATTTATGAACAGGTGCGTGGCTAAGCGCGCTGGGGCATAGTCCTGCGGAAGAATGCTGCCCAGAAATAAGAAGCAATGAGCTGTTGCTACACACAACGACGCGCACAAATCTCAAAATAATTATGTCGAGCGAAAAAAAGCCGGAGCAAAAAAAAGCCCGTACTGTATGATTCCATTTATACAGAACTCTAGAAAATGCAAAGTAATCTATAGTGACAGAGGCAGATGAGTGGCTGCCTCGGGGGCGGGGGCGGGAGGCAGGTGACCAGGGGGCCCGGGGAACCTTCTAGCAGGCGAGGGAGGTGTTCAGTGTCACGACGGTGAGGACGGTCGCCAAGGTGTGTCCGAAGGTCAGGCATGATCATACCGTGAACCTCGACGCGCGTGGGTCCTTGGTTAAACGGTCACCCACGGGCGACCCCGGGCAGAGAACGGGAGAAAGTAGGGAGGCTTCTATAACTCAGGCCCCCACAATGTCTCCTAGGGAACAGCGCCTGACGCTGGCTGGGGACACCCACCTGCCTCTGCTCCTCTAGTGCCCGGAACACGCTGACAAGGTCTGTATTAATACTGCGCGCATTTTAGGTGAGGAAACTGAGGCCGGGGGGGGGGGGGTTAAGAACACGGGCTCCGGGGCAGGGATTTCCGACACGGAGTGATTGTTGCCCCCTCGTTAGGGTCGGCAGAGTTACAAGATGAAAATGCAGGACACCCCGTTCAATGTCAACAAATAGCTTTTGAAAAATGTTCATTTATTTATTTTGAGGCGGGGGGGGGGGGGGGAGGAGAGGCAGAGAGACTCTGTCAGCGCAGAGTCTGACGTGGGGTTCGATCTCACGAACCTCGAGATCACGACGCGAGCCCGAATGGAGAGTCGGACACTGAACAGACTGAGCCGCCCGGGGGCCCCCGAACAAGTCACTTTTTAATGTAAGTATGTCCCAAATATGGAACGGACGGGCGCACGCCAAAAATAAGGCACCGTGTACCTGAAGCCCAACTGTTAACGGGGGGTCCCGTACTGCACCAGGCGCCCCCACCCGGAGCAGACACGTAGGAGGTCGTGTGTGGAGGCCGCGGGGCTCGTCACAACTAGGAGACGTCGCCCCCGGCATCACGACAGCGCCCGCTGGACAGAGAGTTCCCCGGCCCCGAGTGACGACAGGGAGAACGCTCAGAAATCTTGACCTGGGGCCACACCTCGGGCCTTGAGGTTCTAGACCGACCCCGAAGAAGCCGGACGTGGGCTGGAGACCTAGGCCAGCTCACGCCTCACTGGGGAAGGCTCACAAACGAGGAGCACAGAGCCAACCGCCCCCGAAAAGAACGGGCTCATCGTCATGTGCCTGGGACACGTGTGTCTGATGGTCGCGTTTGTGGGGAGAGGGTGTAAAACGATACACGGGGGTCTAAAAATAAATAAATAACTGGAGAAGCCCGAATTAGCCGTCTGATGGTTTTAGCAGGGAGAGTGGGTACAGCTTGCTCCAAGCATCCCGGTTTCCTTGGATACGTTGGCCGAGCATTAGCTGGCTCAGGCCAAAAATAAAAGATTTTCGAGAAAGAAGCCGCAGGACGTTGCCGCCGCGGCTGGTAGCTCTCGCTGGGGCTCCGGGGACAGACGAGGGCTTGGCTGCCTCCGGTCGCAACGCAGTGCGGTGGGTCTGAGTTCAAATTCTGGCGCTCAGAGTAACCCCCTCCCCCCCCCCCCCCCCCCCCCGGCCGTTTCAAGTGCCTTTTGAAACGTCCCCGAGCCTCCGAGAGGTCGCCTTCTCTGTCCGGCGAAAGGGAGGACGCCCCCCCACCCCCACCCCCACCCCCACCCCGCAGAGCGGTACAGGGTGCCGGGCCCCCAGCAGGCACGGAGCCAGCCCAGCACCTGGCGGCTGCTTCCAGCGTGGCTAGAGGGGACGGCACAGGTGGCCAGCGTGCTGTGCGTGCAAACAGGCGCCCTCACACCCGTGCCGGGCGGGCACTCTGGATCAGTCGGAAGCCGCGGCTAGACCCTGGGCATGCGGAGTTTTAAGGCTCCCCAGGGGACTCCGGGGTGCGGTCAGGACTGAGATCCATTGTCTAGACCGGGCTGGGGGTCGGCAAACTTGGTCTGAAAGGGCCAGAGAGGAAATATTTTTGGTTGGTTGGGCCATAAGGTCTCTCGCAACTATTCACCTCTGCTGCGGCGGGCAAGCCACCATAGACGATGTGTGAACAATGAGCATGTGTGCGTTCCGATACAACTTTATTTATGCACCCAGAACTTGCATTTCATCTAGCTGTCGTGCGTCCTACGGTATTATCCCTTTCGTCTTTTTCCAAAACTTAAAAACGTAAATGACCACTCTCAGCCCCCAGGCCTTTCATACGTAGGTGTTGGGCTGGATTTGGCCACGGGCTGTGGATTGGCACCCCTGGTCTGGAAGAACCACGTTCCGTTTTAATTTAACTTTATTTCATTGAGCATCTACTATCCACCAGGCACTGTGCCGCATTCTGGGGTCACAGCAGGAGACCTTATAAATAAGGACCTCATCCGGGTGGGTCCCCTGCTCTCTGGAAACCAGCCCCGCCGAGGGAGGCGAAAGGATCCCGTTTCAAAACAAGTGAAGTGCGATCGAGCCCGGGAAGCCTGCACGCTGCCCCCCACTTGGGGCTGGACTTGCCCCCCTCCTCCTGCAGCCGTCCCTTCACCCAGCCCAGACGGGTTTTCCGGAGCCCATCACAGAGTCCCCTCGTATTCTTTTTACTTTTAAGTTTATTTGTTTTTGAGGTGGGGGAGGGGCAGAGAGAGCGAGAGAGACAGAGAGGGAATCCCAAGCAGGCTCCGCACGGCCGGCGCAGAGCCCGACGTGGGGCTCGATCCCACAAACCGTGAGATCACAACCTGAGCCGAAATCGAGAGTCTGACGCTCCACCGACTAAGCCACTCAGGCGCCTGAGCTCCCTCATGCTTACATTTCTTTTTTTTTTTTATTATTATTTTTTAATGTTTATTATTTTTGAGACAGAGAGAGACAGAGAGCAAGCAGGGGAGGGGCAGAGAGAGAGGGAGGCACAGAATCCAAACAGGCTCCGGGCTCCGAGCTGTCAGCACAGAGCCCAACGTGGGGCTCGAAGTCACGAACCGTGAGATATGACCTGAGCCGAGGTCGGATGCTTAACCGACCGAGCCCCCCCCCCCCCCCCCAGGCGCCCCCTCCCCTTTTTTTCCTTTCTTTTTCAAGCTCCTTCATAGTCTCATTTATTTTCACGTTGGGACGTTTCGCTAACAAGCTGCATCCCCACCGGTACTTTTTGGGGCATCGTGTTGTTGCTGTTGTGGCCAGCCTTCCACCCCACGGCCGTTCCTTCTGGACAAACGTACTCGCTTCTCCTTCTCTCTCAACTCTTCTTCTCTGGATCGGGGTCCCGCGTTCCGAAGCCCCTGCGACGCGTGGGTCCTGGGATTGCCCTCGCGTGAAGCCAGGAGAGGGATGTTTCCAGCTGGCCTCATCTGGCTTCTCAATAACGCCCCCCTCCGGGGGGGAACCCTTGCGGATCCCGCACAGCTGGTGAGGCTGAGGAAGGTGGAGAGGAGTGGGGTGACCCCCCCCTTTGATTCCGGGGCGACGGGCGGCAGACCGCGGGCACTCGCTGGCCCGGACCCGGGCTCGCGCTCTAGGGGCGCGGGCGACGTGACCTTGGCCAATGGCTCCTCCCACCCGTGCAGAGTTCGTGGGCCGCCCTCCTTCTCACGTGCCATCCGGGCACAGCTTGCAAGTCATGTCGTGCCAGGAAGCACTCGTCACGGCAGCAAAGTTGAAAAGAGACTTCTCTGTGCCAGAGGGTCAGGCCCCCTCCCGGCGGGCCCGATTTCACAGCGGCCCGACGCCCGTGTCATCCCAGGCCTGAGGCAGTGCCGGCCCCGAGTGGGACCTCGGTTCCCTCATCTGCAAAATGGAGCGATGACTGCTGCCCAGAGCCCTTCAGTGAGCGGACGAACGCGTCGCTGACACCGCGGCCCCTCCCCGGTGCGCGATGGGACGAGACAGGGTGCACGCAGCTCTCGAGACGGGCTCGCAAGTGGCCCTTACCGTGACTGGGGTGATTCCTAGCACCCGTGTTACTATTACTGCTGCCGTCGCTGTTGTTGCCGTGATCCTTATCCCACCCCCCGCCCCAGTCCCGTCTTCTGATTCCAAATCCAGGTCCTTTTTTTTTTTTTTTTTTTTTTAACGTTTATTTATTTTTTGAAACAGAGAGAGACAGAGCATGAACGGGGGAGGGGCAGAGAGAGAGGGAGACGCAGAATCGGAAGCAGGCTCCGGGCTCTGAGCCGTCAGCCCAGAGCCCGACGCGGGGCTCGAACCCACGGACCCCGAGATCGTGACCTGAGCTGAAGTCGGACACTCAACCGACTGAGCCACCCAGGCGCCCCCAGGTCCTTCTGTTAAAGGGGGAGAGCATCTGTTTTTTTGGTTTTTTTCTTTTTTTTTTTTAAATTCAGATTCAGGGGCACCCGGGTGGCTCAGTTGAGCGTCTGACTTTGGCTCAGGTCGTGATCTCAAGGTTCGTGAGTTCGGGCCCTGCGTCGGGCTGGCTGCTGTCAGTGCGGAGCTCGCTTCAGATCCTCTGTCCCCCCTCTCTGCCCCTCCCCCACTCGTGCTCGTGCACTCTCTCTATCTCTCTCTCAAAAATAAAATAAACATTTAAAAAATAAATTCAGATTCAACATCAATTTTTTAAGTTTATTTATGTATTTTGAGAGAGAGAGAGAGAGCACAAGCAGTCAAGGGGCAGAGAGAGAGAGGGAGAGAGAGAATCCCAAGCAGGCTTCATGCTCAGGGTGGAGCCTGATGTGGGGCTCGATCCCACGACCCTGGGATGATGACCTGAGCCTCTATCAAGAGTCAGACGCTCAACTGAGCCATCCAGGTGCCCCAAGAGCATCCGTTTTCAAAATGCCACAGCCTGGATTCGAATCCTGCCTGTACCAACTGGGCCTACGACCCACCTTCCCGGGGCGTCAGATGCCACGTCTGTAAAATGGGGACAACAATGAGGTCCTGGGATTCTGGGATCCTGTGAAATAATTCAGGGAAAGACCTCAGAAAAGCGCTCAGCTCGGGAACCAGGCTGAGTTCACTGCGATTGCTGTAGGCCCAGGGCCGACCACAGACCCTGCTCTCTTCCCATGATGCCGTCGGCCCCCTTCCCTTCCTCCCTCCCTCCCAAGTCTTTGACCAAGTGATTTCAGGACCCACAGGTCAGAGTGACAGGCCACCCTTGGTCATGAACACGGAGGTGTTGACCCCCTTCGACAACAGCCAATTAAGACTTTTCCCAAAAGTGCCCAGACCCAGACCCTCCAGGAAATGAAGGAGGCCCAGTCCCTCTGCCCTGGGGGACCAGAGAAAAGGCTGCAGATAGTGAACCAGGAAAGCAGTTTGGCGGCCGACTGGATCTTCGCAGACCCTGGAGCCTCCCTGCACCACCGGGAGAGGCTGGTTCCAGCCAGAGAGGCCTACGTGGCCCTCCTGACCTCCGACACCTGTTTGCCGTCTCCCCACACGGGCTGCCCCAGGCACTCTGAACCCTGAGACAGCTTCAGAGAAGGCCAAAGTAAATAGCGCTCCGAACTGGGGACACGGTGACCTATGCCAGCAGAAAGCCAGTTTCTCTCCTTGGGGAGGAGGCCTCTGTTGCTGACACCTTCACCCAGCAGCTGCCCTGCGCCTTCTCTGTGCTGGGCCGGAAGCAGGGCTTCTAGGGCAGACCAGCCAGACAGGTCCCCGCCCCCCCCTTCTCAAGGTGGGGGGGGGGGGGGGGAGGGGATTCTACCAAGGGAAGGTGACATTTGTGCTGAGCCCTGAATGATAAGTGGTTGGCTGTCCGAAGACCATTCCAGGCAGAGGGGGCAGCAAGAGCAAAGGCCCTGGGGTGGGCTGGTCATGTCCCAGGCCGTGCCGCTTTGGGTACAGAGGAGGAGAAGCAGGAAGAAATCAGGCGGGCCGGGTGGCAGGTGGGGTACCGGCAGCCCATGCAGGGGTGTGGGCTTTAGTCAAAAGCAGTTGGGGGGGGGGGGGTGGTTAAAAATTGTACCGGCCTCTCCCGGGTGACTCTTCACCCGGTTCACCTGGGGGCGTTTGGCTGACAGGAGGCCTCGTCCGTCTCAGAGATTCAACCCGAGGCAACCCCGGTTTGCTTTTCAGTGGGCGAGAGGTGATCTTCTTGTCCTGGGTGAACAGGTTTGGAGTTTCCAGCTGCCCAGTCAGGCTTTGGGCAAGGAGGCAGGTGTGAGATTTGCAGCTCAGCCTGGAGCGCGTACGTGTGGGTTCGTCTGTTTCCCTGACAACTTCTGCGCTCAGAAGGATGAGCAGAGAAGCAGGGGGACTCGGGCGTCCCTTGCGATCCCCGGGCTCTGTGCCTCAGGAGGTCAGGGACCGCATCTGTGCGGCTCACAACCAAATCAGCTGCGGCCCGAACACTGAACGAGCCAGTAGGACGAGGGAATGAGGAGTAAAGTCCTGGTAGACGCTGTGGCTGCCCTGGCTCGCTTCTTGGAAGAAAACTTACAGAGTGTTTCCTCGATTCTAAGAGGCAATCAACACGCCATGGATTCGGTAATGTTTCTGGGAAATTGAGCCCCGAACGAAGTGTGTCTCCCCACCGTCCCTGTTTCAGAAACCGAAGACCGTTAACTTCGGGGAACAGGAAGGTCCCGGGTTGAAGAGCGCGCCCCCCAAACTCAGGCCCGCCCGTAACCTCAGGATGTGACCGTATTTGGAAATAGGGTCTTTCTCAGATGTCGTTAGTTAAGATGAGGTCACTCAGGATTTATGTGCGCATCCAAGGACTGGTGTCCTTATAAGGAGGCCAATGAGGACAGAGGTGGAGATCGGATGGGGCGTCTATAAGCCAAGGGACGCCCAAGGATTTCTGGCCACCCCAGAAGCGGGAGAGAGGCCTGGGGCCCCAGAAGGACCCAGCCCTGCTGACGTCCCGATGCTGGACTTCTGGCCTCCGAAATCTCTCTGATTTTGAGCTGCCCCAGAGATGAGAAAGCAGACGTCTTGGGCTCGATTTTGCAAATTCTCCCTGCCCCGTTGCTCACGGTGGTTGCTGAGATTCGGGCCGGCCATGCAGGCCAGACATCAGACAAAGAGAGTTCCAAACCTTCCACACATCCTCACAACCTTGGCGGCTTGAGACAAGCCTTCCCTCACAGTTCTGGAGGCCAGGAGCCTGAGACCAGGACCCCAAGGCCCAAACCACAGTGTCGCGAGACCACCCTCCTTCCTGAGGCTCCGGGGGAACACGTTGTTGCCCCTCCCAGCTTCGGTGGCTGTGATGGCTCCCTGGGTTGGCCCGAATCACTCCAGTCTCCGCCTCTGGAGTCACAGGGCCTTCTCTGTGTCAGCTCTCCCTCTGCCTGTCTGACGGGACACGTGTGGCTGCATCGGGCCTACCTGGATAACCCAGGTAACTTCCCAACTCAAGACCCCTAGCTGAATTACACCTTGCAAGCAGAGAACAAAACGAATGATTTCCAGGCTGGCTTCCTCAATCACATGGCAATCCTGGACTCTCTCCAGCAACATTCTAGAACAGTCCCATGACAGGCCCTACCCCAGGGGCCCAGAAAGGGAAGGGGTGAGTCCTGGGAGGCAGCAAAGTTTCGCAGAATAAACGTTGCGTTCGCTTCCCATCAGGAGACCCCCCCCCCCCCCCCCGTTGCAGGCCACGTCAGTGCCTTCAAGACGGGCATCATGACGGGCAAAGAAAGTCAGCGAAAGGAGCGGGGAACCTGAGGCAAACTCAAGCCTGAGTCCTCTCCTAAAGGCGACCACACCTACCCAGCTCCCTCCTGCTGTGGTATGATCTTTTGATTTACCAGGAAAAGCCGGAAATGAAGATCTGTTAATGTGAAAAATCCTCCTTTTTTTTTTCAACTTTATTTATTTTGAGAGAGAATGAGTTGGGGAAGGGCAGAGAGAGAAGGAGAGAGAGAATCCCAAGCAGGCTCCGCCTGTCAGTGTGGAGCCCCATGTGGGGCTCGAATGCACCAACCCCTAGATCATGACCTGAGGTGAAAACAGGGTCAGACGCTTAACCGACTGAGCCACCCAGGCACCCTGAAACATCCTCATTATTAAATAAGCAACTCATGTTTTTAAATTTGCGGTGTTCTTCAGATCAGGCAAGACACAGCCAGTGGGGTCCATCAGAATCCTGCCCGCATCTGAGAAGGTCTTTTCTGGAGCAGCATGGGAAGAAGGCCCAACAACTGAGGCCCCGGGGACAAATGGACCCGGGTTCAGATCCATCCTCCATCAGCCGTGGGGCCTCAAGCCCATTAGAACCCCCAAGCCCCAGTTTCCTGATCTGTAAAATGGGGCGATGAGACACCTCAGGCTGTTGGAAGTTTATATTGAGACGCTCCAGGCAGAAAGCCCAGAGCACAGGGCCTCCCAGAGGGACGGGGCTGTAAGGGTTGTGCGTTACTATTGGACGCAACCTACAATCACCGTGTAAAATTCACCCAAACAACCATTCTGCCCCTTTTGCTCCCCTAAAATTTGTTTTTGAATAGATTGTGGGACTTTAAAAAGGTCAGACGGCTTCCTGTTCAAGGTGTGGAAATGCAAGGTCCGTGATACTCTCTTTGGGAGAAGAGATGAGTGACAGACCGGAGGCCCCTTCCGAGAGGGAATTGTCCAAGAGGAGGCCCCGGGACTCTGCCTGCCTTGGGTCTGTCCTGTTTAGGGTTTTCAGGGAGCACTCACGTGAAGCCCCATGCTTGTGAAATCTGCGAGTGACCCCAAGGGGGAGGAGGAAGGAGCTCTGGGCCGGTGGGTGAAGGTCCAGGGTCCGAGAAGGTCTCTCCAGTGGTCAGTAAGGGACAGCAAGTGTGAGTCTCGGCGCTCGGCTTCCTTGGGCCAGTTCCGGAGGTCAAGGGTGACCCGGGAAACATCAGGTGTTGGGGAGGGGGGGGAAACACCAGCAAGTCTCAGATGGCTGTGGATGGGGGTTTACACTGGTACGACCCCCTCAGAATACTGCCTGGCGATGTCTGCCCAAGCCAAACCTCTGGCCCCATATTCCCACTCCTGCCAGTGAGCCCGTGAGTGCTCACGCAGAGACAAGCCCCAGGACGCCCATGACAGCCCCATCTGAAACAGCCAGCAGCTGGGGAAAAACACAATTAACAAGAGAGTCAAGAGAATGGGCAGGAGGATGGCTAAATCCCGGGGTGTCATGAATGCTCCCGGGCAATGAAAAGACACAAACCATTGTTACACCAAGAAGGATGCGTCTCCCAGACTTCACAAAAGTCTGGGAAAAAGTCAGACTGAAAAGAGCCCAGACTGTATGATCCTGTTGATGTGAACTTAAGGGACAGGCAAAGCAAATCCACAATGGAAGAAGCCAGAAGGGTGGTTATCTCTGCGACAGGGTGGGGTAGGTAGTAACAGGGAAGGAACAGGAGGGAACTTTCTAGAGCGAGAGACATGTTCTCTATCTCGGTCTGGGTGGTATACTTAGGTGTATACCGTGTAAAAGTCATCCAGCTATATACAGCAAAGCCTCGGATTGCGAGTAACTTGTTCCACGAGTGTTCTGCAAGATGAGCAAACATGTTTTCATGTGTATTTATTTTTGAGAGAGGGAGAGAGAGAGAGACAGAGAGACAGAGCACAAGCGGGGGAGAGGCAGAGAGAGAGGGAGACCCAGAATCGGAAGCAGGCTCTGGGCTCTGAGCTGTCAGCACCGAGCCCGACGCGGGGCTCGAACTCAAGAACCTTGAGATCATCACCTGAGCTGAAGTCAGACGCTTAACCAACTAGGAGCACGTGAGGCTGAATGTCACATGATCACAACTGAGCCAATGGTTCCTCTCTAGGTCACCGGATAGGCTCCTCGTTAGGAGAAGAAAAAGGTTCGGCTGAGCCAGCAGCCGGCAGTGATTCCGTTAGCGATCGTTGAAAGCCGTCCTACACGACAACCCTCCTCTCTCCTGTCTCCCTGACACCAGCCACGAAGGCTTTCAAAGGGAAGTGCAGGTTAATTTCTTTTTCTTCGTATTTTGTATTTCCTTTATCATGTTGTATGTTACGGTACTGGGATCATTTTCATACGGCTATTTTCGGGTTGTGGAACTTCTCACCTGCGTTTGCGTTATTTCTCCTGGGGAACTTCGCCTTGATATACCAGTGCTTTGGATTACAAGCGTGTTTCCGGAACGAATCATGCTCGCAAACCGAGGCTTTACTACTTTGGGATTTACGCACTTTACTCTAGAGAGAGATGCTCTGGCACAGTAACGAGCAAAAGGTAAAGCCGGGATGGAGGTGACAGCTACCGCAGGTACAGGTCCATGAACCAGGACTCCCCAGGTGAGTTGCAGAGGTACAGACACCTGCAGGTGCCTTTTCTTGGAAACTCTCTTGCACCATCCTGCCCCAGGCTGACCCCACCCCGCCATGTGCGGTTCCGGAGGACACGGCAGGCCTGTGCACCACCAGTAGGAGCAGGGCCCCCTTCAGGGGGTGAGACCTGTGTCGGTCACATGGGACTCTGGCCTCAAAAGGAGCTCCGAGCTCTGTCATTACCTGGACACGATAAATAACTTTTGAACGAGGGGCCTACATTTGTGGCTTGCTCGGGGCTGCACAAATTCTGTTGCAGATCTTGAATGGGAAGCCGTGATGTTTAACAACAGCCTCCTCAATTCCTGAAGGACCATTCTATGCAAAGAGAAGCACGTTTCTGGTGCCAGGCACGTGATGTTACGAAAGTTCTAAGCAGGCCCATCTCAGCGAGACGTAAGGAAGAACTTGTGTGTGTGTGTGTGTGTGTGTGTGTGTGTGAATATTCAATTAGAGAAGACTTGCCATTTTGTACATATTAAGTTAGATAAGACATGTAATTTTGTGAATATTCAGTTAGGTAATATGGGTAAGATCCCAGAACACCTTGCACATAATAGGGATCTACTCATCTACTCGTTATTAACTGTCATTTTTTGGAGAGAGAGAGAGTGAGCGAGCACACATGGAGGGGGGCAGTGAAGAAAGAGAGAGAGAGAGAGAGGGCGAGAGAGAATTCCAAGCAGCCTCCATGCTGTCAGCGTGGGACCCAACCCAGGGCTTGATCTCCTGAACTGTGAGATCACGACCTGAGGTGAAATCAAGAGTCAGACGCTTAACGACTGAGCCACCCAGGCGCCCCTTAACTGACATTCTTTATCACATAAACGGTTACCATCTATCAGATTCAACCACGGTGCTAAGAATTGGTCTTTGAAATAATTATTCAACAAGTACATACTGAACAGAAATCATGGTGCCCTCCACGAGCACAGGGTACCTGCCCAGTCACCTCTTCGCCTGTGGAGCTCACGTCCTTGCAGAGGAGACAGAGTAGGAGCTATGATGGAGCAGGGCAGGGGGGAAGTAAGGTGAAGCCGCCTTGCTTCTGGTTACACGGAGAGAAGCGTGGGACTCAACAGCGTGCCTCTCGTGGGTTCTAGCCTACGCCATCGGCCTGGCACTGAGTAGATGCTCAGTAAACGTCTGTCGCATGGAAGCATGCCACTGCACCTGCTCAACATCCTACAAGGTACCTGCCGACACAGCAGGCGCGCGGGGAGAGGCTGAGGACCCGGGCTTGGGGGGCCCAGGAGGCGTGGACGATGGCACTGGCGCTCACTCCCGGGGGCACGAGACCCGAGTCCCTGGGCCCCGCCCTCCGCCCACCAGCCCCGCCCTCCGCCCACCACGTGGATTTAAAACGCACGCGGCAGCCCGGCTCCTGCCCCTCCTCCGCCATTGGGCGAGGCCGCCCGCACTCGTGTCCAATCGGATGACAGCTCCCGGAATCCGAACTTCGGATTGGCCCGTCCGCTGTGTCACTTTGGGCTGCCCCAGCCGCCAACCTTGTCTGGCGCCCGCCCCCTCGCGTCTTGACTCGGAGTTAAAGGAGCCGCGGGCGGAAGACGCGCGTGCTCCTTCAGAGGCGCTTTGAGGAAGCCCTGAAAAACTTTTTTTGTCTTTTAAATTAACGTTCGTTGTAGAAAATACAGCAAACGGTGTAAGAATAATGTAAATTTCATTTAATCCGTTCCCCAAAGCTCACCACTAACATTTTGGCGTGTATCATTCCAGTCTTTTTCCTAAGAGCCTAATTTTATTTGTGTAAAATTGCGATCCAGTTCTGCAGCCTATTTTTAAATTTATTTTATAAAACACGTTTCAAATCACCATCAAATAATCTCCGAAAACATTGTTTTTAACTAATGCTTTTTCTTTGACCTTCTTTATCTTATTTCACTAATCCCCCCCCCCCCTTTTATTTTCTTAATTTAGTTGCTTGTGTTATGAACAATGAAGGGGGCAGCAATATTCTTGTCCTTAATAATCAGTTCTCCGATGATTTCTTTAAAACATGTTGTTAATTTGGAACTACGGGCTGACGATACCCGTATCTTCAGGACCTAATACACGTCGCAAAAGTGTTTTGCATTCATTCATTCTGTGGATGCGTGTTATATGTGCCAACTGCTGCTAGGAGCTGTGGATAACACAGCACAGGTTGGGACAGGGGTACCCCACGCCCCTCTCGAAAATGCGGTATCATTTATTTCATCGCCTTTGGAGCCAGCTCCTGCACGCATGTCCCCAAGCCCCTCTATGAGCACAGGGCTCCTTGTGCAGAGAGGAGGGACCATATCTCCAACTCTAGGTGGGGGGAGGGGGGCTGCTCCAGGGTGTTTTCTGGGGGCCACTCCCGTGTGGGGACAGCTGGGGCCACACGATGCCCCATTCCCCTGGATTCCAACGGTGCTTGTCCTAGAGGCCCCGGGGACATCTGAGCATCTGTTCACAGAACCTGACACTGAGGACACCCAGGGCACCGTCCAGCTGGGGTGAGGGACGCTGAATAAAGCAACTACAAGTCATGAGAAATTTCGCTGGGGGTAACTTCTCCAAAGGGAAGAAGGGGATTCTGGGGCTCCTTTATATTTCATAGGAGACTGGAAATTCCCGGAGCACGGAGCACGCGATGATAATACACTTCTCAACAGCTTATTCCTGCCCATGTCCTATGCCAAGTGCCTTCCTGTACGTTTCCCATTTAATCTCCCCAACAGCTCTCTGAGTAAGGACCTTTGTGATCTCCATTTTAGTTATTTATTTATGTATTTATTTATTCATTTGCATGTTTATTTTTTTAATGTTTATTTATTTTTGAGAGTGAGAGAGACAGAGTGCGAGTGGGGGAGGGTCAGAGAGAGAGGGAGACACAGAATCCCAAGCAGGCTCCAGGCTCCGAGCTGTCAGCACCGAGCCCGACGCAGGGCTCGAACCCACAAACTGTGAGATCATAACCCGAGCCGAAGTCGGGAGCTTAACCGACTGAGCCCCCCAGGTGCCCCTGTTTATTTTACTTTTGAGAGAGACAAAGAGAGAGAACCGACAGGGGAGGGGCGGAGAGACGGGGGACAGTGGATCCAAAGCAGGCTCCACCCACACTGACAGCAGAGAGCCCGATGTGGGGCTCGAACCCACGAACCGTGAGATCACGACCTAAAATCGGACGCTCAACTGACTGAGCCACCCAGGTGGCCCGGTGGTCTCCATTTTAAGGAGGAGGTAACTGAGGCCCGGGGTCAGTAATGAACTTTCCCCATCAAGATCATGGCAGTAGAAATGGAAGGGTGCACTTGTCCGGCCTCAGTTTGGGGCCTGCAGAATTCAGTGTTTGGGGACTGGATCAAAGAGTAAGCGAGCTTCCCCAGAGGGCAACCTCTGTGATGACAGGGCCCAGCCTGTCTGGTCACCATGGGCTCCCGGGGCCTGGTGCCTGGCTGTCACATAGAACAGTCTGGGTGAAGCAGGTGCGAGGCCAGTCGTCCGCCCAGCCGCCAGCCAGGCACTCAGCCCTCCCGCCCTCCCTGTGACTAGCCTGGTGGCAGCCGCACATCCAGCCCCCTTCCATCGCCCCCTCAAAATCAGCGGCAGAGTGCGGCAGCCCAGCCTGGCCCCGAACGCCTTTTATGCCACCAAGAATCACTGTTTTACATTATTAATCACTCCTGACAACAGCACAGTTTATCCTTCACGAGAACAGAGACACAGAACACTTCTTCTCGGGTGTGTCTGGCCAGTAAAAACGGCTGGAACGACGCACAGTCCTTTCTGGAAGCGCGTTTCCGACGCGAGTTGAATACGTCTGAACGCGTTGAATCTCCTCTCAGCCTGTGAGAGAAAGGCCTGCATATTAAGTTATGGACGGTACCCAGAGACCCTGGACCTGAGCCTGGAGTCAAGAGCAGGATCCCGGCTCCCCTGGGCATTTTACCGGGAGCTTGACTTGGCCAAGTCTGGTCCTGGCCCGGGCCTCAGTTTACCCATCTGCCAGAAGCCAGGATTTGGCTCTAGTGTTTCCTTCTGTCCTTTCCTTCTGCCCACCCTTCTTCTCCCCGCCTGGGTCCCAAAGCCCTGTCTTCTCTGTGCGACCCAGTTCTCCTAGAACCCGGAAAGACAAAAGTGGATGGGAGAAAAGAGACGTCCGCCCTGGTGGGGGGGTGCTTCTACGGCCAGTTCAGCCAGCCGTCTTCGGCTTGCCGCGGGAGAGCTCAACCACGTGACATGGGTCCCGGAGCTAAGCTCCTGCGTCAACACCTAAGCACACACGACACGACCAACAAAACACACAGCCCGCGCGTACCTGCCCTCCCCCCAGCACGGGTATGTGCCCCACACACGAACCCACAACCCACAGCACACAGTCTACCCCGCCCCACCCCCAGTGCATCCTTATGGCTGGGACTTCTGGTTCCAGGCAAGGAGTTGTTCTCCTTGGCGGGCGCTGGCCCAGGCTTCTGGCTTCCGGATACTTAGCTAGAGGCTTGTCCAGGATGGGCATCCATCCACCTGAGAGGTGCAGGTGTGGGGGGTGCGAGCGAGCGGGGAAGAGACAGTTGTCGGCAGGTAAGTAACAGAGGCAGCCCCGAGGGTGACTTGCGGGTTGCGATGTGTGGGTGCCACTTACCCCACCGAGACTTGCCAAGTGCCTGCTGCCTGCCAGACCCTCGTCACTCACCCGCCAGGGGTGTAGACCCAACCGGTTCTCCAGAATCGTCACGTGGAGACAGGCCACGAATGCGCCACCACATGGGGCCGCTGCCGCTAGTCCCTGGGCTGAGGACCTGACACGCACACCACCCCTCACTGTGAAATTCTGGGTCCACCCCTCACTGAGGGGTGGGGGGGGGCAGGCTCAGCGAGGGGAGGCCGCCTGCCAAGGCCACCCATGCCGGGTTCTGGCAGCAGGTGTCCCTCTGAGTTCGGTCTTCCCCTCCCCCCATCTCCGCTAACTCCTGCCCCCTGCTCCCCACAAAAGTCAGCTGCTCCTCGGCTTCCGAGGGCAGGAGGAGCCCAGGGGAGCCTCCAGGAAGCCCAGGGAAGAGCCCAAAGCCCATTGGCGAAGGCCACGTGGCAGGGAAGAGCCCAGGCAGAGGTGGGAAGGGGGCTCAGGCTGGAGGAGAGGAGCGGAAAGCCTCTTCTGCTGAGGCTTAGACTTGGGCTCCGGGGCCCAAGGAGCTGTATCCACACCCTGCCCCGCCTCACCTGCGGGTTCCCACGCCTCCGTGCCCCCATCTGTCAAATGGAAATAATAATATTAGCTCAGACCTCCTGGGGCTGTTGTAGGGACCCAGGGAACTCACTGTGGATCCCCACACGTATCTGTGGCATGGCGACGAAGTGTCTAGGGCAGGGCCCGGTTCCCAGGCTGTGCCCAAAAAACATGAGCCCTGATTAGTGTTTGGAAACAAAACAAGACCCCCCGAGGCGGGAAAACACAAGGTCCAAAGACACTAAACTGGGAATATTGGAAGGCTGATTACTCCACACACAGGATTTGGGGGAGAAGTGGCTCCAGCTGGAAGGAGTTTCCCAAGGCGGTTAGTCAAGAGGTGGGGTTGGTTGTTCAATCACTCGGGGGCTGCACTGAGCTGCTTCTGAGGAGGTGAGGGGCAGGGCTGGACCCGAGGAGGCTGGGATCTGCCTTGTCCCCACTGCCCACAGCCAGAGCAGGCCCCGCGCCGACTCAGCAGGGCACTTTGCACAATGCCCAGGGGACACAGGACACGGCCAGCCACCCTCGGCCCCACCAAAACCCACACAGGCTTCTCCCAGGCTTCCCGACTGGCTGCCAGGGCAGGCCTGGCCCCCAAGCGGCAGGGCCCCCTGGTTCCAAAATTATTCATTATTAAGAACTTCAAGACGGTGACAGGAGAGCATTAACCTAAGCTTGGGGCCCTTCTGTGAGAGGACCCCCCTCCCCCCCCGCCACCGGTACCTACACGGGTCACACTTGTGAAGCTGGCCACAGGCCCAAGCCCAGCCAGCAGGGATGTGCCTCTAGCAGGAGGGCCTCCTTACTGGCGTGGACAGGACCTTTTCTCTCTAAAGAGCCCCTCTGGTGGTTCCAAAGCCACACTCAGGGCGGACCGCAGCACTGTCCTGTCTGGAGGCCCTGAAAGGCCCGTCCTGCCGGTCACCCGAGGACATACACCCATTTCACAATCCTACGCCCCGTAACCGGGCTGGGCACTGGCTGCTCCTGGCCTGGGACTCCCGTCTCGCTGTCCCACCTGCCCAGAGAGGCCACTTCTTGGGCTCCAGCTGCATCCAGACCAAGGCCCTCTGTATTCCCTTTTTTTTTTTTTTTTAACATTTATTGATTTTTGAAAGACAGAGAGAGACAGAGCGCAAACGGGGGAAGGCTAGAGAGAGGGAGACACAAAATCCGAAGCAGGCTCCAGGCTCCGAGCTGTCAGCACAGAGCCTGATGCGGGGCTCAAAGCCACAGACCACGAGATGGTGACCTGAGCCGAAGTCTGCCGGTCCACCGACTGAGCCCCCCAGGCGCCCCAAGGCCCTTTGTATTCTTTCCAGCTTTGCAGTCAGTGCCTCTCTGAAACCAACACCCGGACTTCTGTGTTTCTCCATTTGTCGTCTGTTTCGCCTGCAAGAAAAGGAGCCCCAGGAGGGAAAGGGTTTGTTTGTACCTGGCTCTAGGAAGATTCCCAGTAACTGTGAATTGAATGAAATGCCACCTCCTCAGGGTGGGCTTCCCTGACCACCAACCTGGCCTCTAACTCATCATCACCGTATCTGAAGGGACCTAGTTTAACTATGAATTTGTCTGTGAGTCTGTAGCCTCTCCAGTCCTATCCCATGTGACCCCCCCATGTCGCATGAGGGTGGAGACTTTTTTTTTGAAGTTTATTTATTTTGAGAGGCAGGGGTAGGGGGATGGGGGGTGTGCGGAGAGACAGGCGGAGAGGGAGAGAGAGAGAGAATCCCAAGCGGGCTCTGCCCTGTCAGCACAGAGCCTGATGCAGGGCCCAATGTCACAAACCCAGAGATCACGATCTGAGAGGAAAACCAAGAATCAGACGCTTAACTACTGAGCCACACAAGTGCCCCGAGGGTGGGGATTTTGTTTTGTTTCTTGCCCTGTGCCTGGTACCCAGCAAAGAGCCTGGCACTGAATTGGAACGCAATATTTGCTGAATGAATGAATGAAATTTTTCCCCCTGATTTATGGCCTCCCTCCCACAGACTCTTGTCCAGCAGATTTGGTCCACCCTCCAGCACCCACACACCCCGTAGGGTGAGTGCTCCCACGCTGCACCATTCACACCTTGGCCCTGCAGCGTGACCCTGGACAGAATCAGTGAGCTTTGATTCCTGTGCCTGGTCTGGCAGTGGGCACTGTCCTCCTCCTCACCAAATTCCCAGGGCCACAGTGCCGGGCACGCACAGGGCAACCAGATTTAGCAAATAAAAACACAGGACGTCCAGTCAAATTTGAATTTCAGATAAGCAACACACGAATTTTTAGTATAAGCATATCCCAAATATTGAACAGGATATACTTATACTAAACGTTATTTGTGGTTTATCCGAAATTCACATTTATCTGGCAGCCCCAGGCACACACAAAGCTTCCCATGCATGTGGCTTCTCAAGTTTATGCTTCTTCCAAAGCAATTCTGTCCTTTCCTAATACCCACCTTAGCCGAGGACCCCGTCATGGGGTGAAGCCTTCCCAATTGACAATCCTCTCCTCTGTAAACAGGAAGACCCTAACCCTAACCCTGACCCTGACCCTGACCCTGGACCTTAACCCTAACCCTATCATCCCGGACAACGACATCATTCACGATGCTATTTTGCAGAGGAGGAAACTGAGGCAGTAGTGGTGAAGGTACTTGCCAAGGTCACGTGTCCCACTCATCTTTGGAGATGGCGGTTGTGACCACCATGCCTGACGCCCCACTTTTGGAAACAGGGCGCAGACCACTAAACAGTCCCTCCCAGGTGCCACCATTAGAACAGCCATGTCACACTGTAGGTGCTCAATAAATGTGGCCACGGCCCCGTTGTCCCAGGAAGATCAACCAGAGGTCAACCTTGTGGGTAAGTTGTTGCCGTTGTTTTTAATTAATTGAATTCACTGGTTATTTTTTGCCTGCTGGTGGTTCAGCCTCAATTGTGTAAATACTGCTTCATTTCCAAGACAATCAGAGCGCCCTGATTTCTCACTGCCAGACAGCCCAGAGCCTCTGCAAGAGACTTAGAGGACAGGGTGGTTCCTGGTGTCCTGAATCCCCAGCACCTGGGGCTGGAGCTCCTGAGAGTTTGTGGATAGAGTGAAACAAGGAATAGCTGAAAGGGGAGGCTATGACAGTGGTCTTTTTTGGCCCAAGAGATGAGTGGGACCCATGGTTATCCCCAAGCCCAGCCTCCATTTTTAGGGTCCCCCAAGCAATGATCAGGACCCTCCAGCTTTTCCTCCAAGCCGCAGAAGCCAAATTATAACAATGGGGCACCTGGGTGCCTCGGTTGAGCACCCGACTTCGGCTCAGGTCATGATCTCACGGTTCGTGGGTTCAAGCCCCACGTCAGGCTCTGTGCTAATGGTTAAAAAAAAAAAAAAGTCCAATGAAAACAAAGAAGATGAATTGGAGGAAGACGTCCCCCGACCCCAGATCTGCTGGCGAAGTCCATCCTGCCTCAAGGTCGGGGCTGAGACTGTCCAGCCCATTGCCGGGGCGCCCGCCATACAGGCCCTGAGCACTGCCTACCTCCCTGTCCGCAGGGTTGGGCACAGCTCCGAGAGTCAGCTTCTCTTCCCAAATGATGGTCAGTGCCTTTGAAACTCCTTCTGTGCTGGACACCCTTGGACTCCTCCATAAACCCCGAAACCCCCAATCACCCCTGAGCTGGGGTCTTCCACAAAGTTTTCTGCCTGCCCTCTTAAGAGAACAAGAGACATCACTGTGACCAGCTGCCCGGAGAGATGTCACCCACTCCCCAGGCTGGCTTTCTCAAAGTTCTGCAAGTCTCTGGGCGGGTTACCATCTATTAAAAGGAAATAATAATTTTTAAACACCTCTCCTACCCTCGCCCAATACAAAAGGAGCCTCTGCTCATGCCTAAACTCCAGCAATTGAAGGGATACGTAGAAATGTAAAGAAGGAGAAAAATATGGGGGGGGGGGCGGGGGTGCAGCTACCCCAGGGACCTGGCTTGTGTAAGAGACTTGTGTCCTCCTTCATATAGCCCTAAGCAACCAACTCCCCAGGCCAGGCCAGTTCCCACGTCTGGAAAATGGGGATAAACATTTCTGCCCGGGGGAATAGGTATCAGGTTGAGTTAATATTTGGTAAGTTTCTGGCACAAGGTAGGCGCTCCATAAGCGCACGTAAACCAGAGACTTAGGCAGCGGTCTAGGAGAGGGCACACCAAATTGTGGAGAGTTTGGAGACGTGCCAGGGAGAGGGCCTCTGACGTAATATTTTAATATCTTTTTAACCAGGAGAATGTGTTCTTGCAGCCCTCGTGTAATTAAAACTTAATGAAATAAAAGTACACCCCCGCACTTCCTCGCCCACCTTTGAACTCCGGAGGCGCCCCCCCCCCCCCCCCCCCCCCCCCCCCAGCCAGCGGCCCCTCGGGCAGCAGACAATGGGAGTGGATTCGCCCCGGGCCCTGCGGGCTGGGACATTACACAAGTCCCCGACACGTATTTACATGACAAGGGCTCCCGGGCGTTTCTCCGGGCTGTCCGGGGCGTGTCTAAGCGAATTCCAGTCTTACCCAGTCGACCTCCTTGGGGTCGGGTTAAAGTGCGCAGGGGGCGCAGGGGGCTAGAGGCCCCGTGAGGCCGCAGACCTGGAGGCGGGGAGTTTCCTGCGAATCAGGTAGGGAGCCATCGGGAGGACTCCCCCCATCTTCTCCAGTTCTCCTACCCGGAGTCTCAGGGACCTCTCTGTGGCGGCGGGGGGTGGGGGGCAGGCTTCCCCCAAACCCGGGTCAAGAACCCCGGGGGCCCAGAACGCAGCCGCAACGGGCGGGGCCGGGGGGGGGTTGGGGTGAGCCCGGGACGGAGTGTGTGCCGCGCGGGTGTTCCAAACTGACCCCGGTAGGGGCGGGGACGCTACGCCCCTCCTCCGCCCCGCCGGTCCCGGGTCTACGCGGGCCGCCTGGCTCTGGCCCTTTAAGAGCCCGCCCCCTTCCCTGTCACCCCGCCCCGCGGCCCGGGGAGGGGGGTGCGGGGGAACCTCGGCGGGGATTGGCGCAGCGCGCGCCCCCTCCCCGGCCCCCGCGCGGTGGGAACCGGCAGCCCCGTCTAGCGCTGACGTCAGACCGTCTGCCTGCCTCCGACCGCGGTCTCGGAGCGAAACCCGATCTCCTTGGACTTGAATGAGGAGGAGGCGGCGGCGGCGGCGGCGGAGGCGCTCGGCTGCGGGAAGCCAGCAGCAGAGGCTCAGCCCAGGCGGCAGCGCGCGCCCCGGCTGCCGGCCCATTTCCCGGACGCCACCCGCGGGCACTGCCGACGCCCCCGGGGCTGCCGAGGGGCGGCCGGGGGGCCCAGAGGAGCGCGGCCCCGCGCACTGAGTCCCGCGGCGCCCCGGGAACTTGGCGGCGCCCCGAGCCCGGCGAGCCGGGGTGCGCCTTCCCCGCCGCGCGCCTCCTGCATGCGGGGCCCGAGCGCCGGGCGCCGGCCGGAACCCCCCCCGGCCGCCCCCGTGCCCCCTGCGCCCCGCGCCGCGCCGCCGCGCCGTCCATGCACCGCTTGATGGGGGTCAACAGCACCGCCGCCCTCGCCGCCGGGCAGCCCAATGTCTCCTGCACGTGCAACTGCAAACGCTCTTTGTTCCAGAGCATGGAGATCAGTGAGTGACCCCGCGCCCCCCTCCCTTGGGGCCCCGTCGGGCTCGGACCCCGAGTCCCCGCGCAGCTGCGGGCGGGGGCCCGGGCCGTGCGCGCCCCCTCGGGCCGTGCGCCCTGCGCCCCGGGCGCGCCCTCCTGGCTCGCGGCAGCTGGCGGCCGGCCCGGCTTTGTCCCGCGGCGCGGCGAGCCTGGCACGGCCCCCGCTGCCCGCGCCCCGCCCGCTGGGACTCGGACCCGGGGTCGAGCGGCGCGGAGGGCGGCGGGGCGCCCGGCGCGGGAGGGCTGGGGCGGTCGGATCCGCGAAGTTTCCATTTTATTTCCCTCAGGGGCAGTCTCGATGGAGCAATGAGGCCGGCTCTTGATCAACTTTGGCCGGGGGAAGGGGGGGTGGCGGGCGTGTGAGACACTGTCTGGCCTGCGGGGTGTCTGGGGCCCCGGGTGTGTGTCTGGAGTGTGCGCGGCGCTCACGTCTCGGTCTGTGTGAGTGGGTCTCCTTGCGTCTGTGTGCGTGTCTGTGTGTCTGTGTCTGGCGCGTCTCCGTGTCTGTGTGTCTGCGTTGCAGTCTGTCCCGGGAATATGAAGTCTTCCCGTGTCTCTGCCTGCGTCCGGCTCTGGGTGCGTCTTTTGCGTGCGTGCATCTGTCCGGGGGCTCGGGGGACCGTTTGTGTCCAGGTGTCTGAATCCAGGGCTCGGCGCTGGTGGGTCTGGCCGAAGGTGGATCTGGAGTGTGTGTCTCATTGTGTGAGTGTCTGTGTCCCCGACGCACCTATAAATAGCCTCTGTCTGGACAGCTTGGCTCAGCCTGGCTGGGACCGTGGTTACAAATGAGTCAAAGTTTGGGGCTGTCTGTGTTTGGGACTGCCTTGCCCTGAAAGGAGGACGGAGACGAGGGTGGGGAGGGGGTGTTCGAAGATTGGTACCAGCTCGCCCCACACGTCCAGAAGTTCAGACAAATAAGCCTCAGATTGCCCGTGCGTAGCCCACTCAGGTGGGGGTCGGCTTGGGTGGGGAATGGACTGCCGCTCCCTGGGGTCTGCCTTCTAACCGGTGCCCCGTCCCCCAGCCCATCCTCTGGGGGGGGACCTCTTGCCCCTCCGGGCTTCCCGTGTCTCCGCCCTCGCCTCTCAGCACCCCAGGCGGAGGGAGCCTCCTTCCAGCTGGGAGGGCAGTCACCGGGTGACTCATAAGCCAGTTTCCGCAGGCGGCTGCCACGGTTGTGGCCCCTGAGCCTGTACAGTGAGGCACAAGAGGTAAAAATAGCCCGTGACCGGCCCTGCTGGGGCAAGCTGGCCAGTTGTGGTGGTGGGTCCTTCCACCCATGACTCCCCCACCCTCCCTCCAGTCCAGGAATTGAAAGCCTTGTCCCCCCTCCCCCCCCCCGCAAGGTGCCCCCACCCCCCCCACCCCCCAGGTGCCCCAACGCGCCAGGCCAGCGAGGTGCCTGGAGAACCTGCCAGAGCCAGCGTTTGCGGAACTGAGTTGCATTAAACCAGATTGTTTCCCAAAGGCCCTTTGTGAAACTCAGGAGGCTAATGAAATGCACGGGGATATTATTAAAATATGTTCGCACATGTTTGGAGAGAGCCTCGCCAGTGCTGAATGGATTGCTGCTTAAGTACCCTCAGTGCCTCATTTCTCCCTCTCTTCTGGAGAGCCGCCTTAGTGGACTCCCCACGGAGGGGTCCGCGCTGTTGTGTCTAACTTATCATTATGAGGCCTGGGCACAGGCGTTTCGCTCTTGTCCTTTGTGTGGAGGACTTTTGAAAACATCCATTCTTACTCCTGCCCCTTCTTGGGCTGTTCAGCCCTGATGATATTCTGGCTGACACCGAGGTGTTGTTCAATCCCATCGCCTTCGACCTGTGCGCTTCCCACGGTGGGGCTTCTGAACGGGACCCTCGAGGGGAGCCCCTGGAACCCTGGCCTGCTCCAGCTGGCCCCAGGATGGGACATGAGTCACCGTGTTCTCCACACGGCCCCCTACTTACTGGAAGAAAGCCCAGGGCAGGAAAGGAAGTGATCTTTAAAATGCACGTATAGTATAACAGTTTGTTGGAAGTGCTAATCAGATCTCCCCCCCACCCCCCCCACCCAAAGGGTCTCGGGAGGAAGCTCTCAAGGCCTGGAGGTTCTTCATACAAGAAGATGGGGAGGAAAAATTCAAAGGTGGAAGGAAGGCCACATTTCACAGGACAGGAGTTCAAGATGGTTTGCAAGTAGGACGTTAAAGATGCATTTGGAGCTGGGCTGCACAGGGGCGTCCGGTGACTTCTTTGTAGAGGAGAGGAAATTGTTCTTGGTAACTTCCTCAAGCCACTCGAGTTTCCTCATCTGAAAAATGAGATCCTGATGGTTGAAATTTTTAATTCCACCATGTTTTAAGATGGGGCCTCTGCCTTCCAAAGCCTGGCTGGAGGCTTCAGGGTCAGCACTGGCTCCCCTCCCCTCTGATAGTGCTGGGTCGCTGCTGTGGGGGTCTGTTGCCCTAGATTTCAGAGCTGGGTGGAGCGTTGGCCAGCTCGGGCTTTATAGATGAGGGAAGGTGGCAGTGAAAAAGCTTTGCCCCGGGTCCCCAAGCCACGCCAGACCCAGACCCCGGAAGCACACACACACCGTCTTTGGAACTTGGAACTTGGGCCCCACGGTGGGTCTACCTTGAACTTGGGGGCTGGAAGAAATCAGCAGCATCCCCGTTGCACCTGGGAGGGTGGGAACCGGGCTGTGTCTGGGGAAGCTAGGTCTCTGGGATGGTCTCGACTTTCATAAGATACTGCCACCATACTCTGGGGTCCCCCATCCACCCTGAGAGTCAGGAGGTGAGGGATGCTTTCTGATGGGAATGCACTCTTCCCAAGACACCCCACAGAAGAATACGCTATTCTTTAAAAAAAAAAAAAAAAAGCCAGGGGTCTTGGGGTTAAAAACGGCCAGCTCAGGTGACAGCCCCCAGAGCCGACAGTAGGGAGTTGGCTGGGCGACTTTTCAGGAAAGGATTCCTCGCTGCACGCGTGTTTCTTGACATTCTTGTTGGCCTCTTTACAGGTCTGTGTCTCGTAGAAATTAGCCCCTGCCTTTCTCTTCCAGCTTCTGCTGCGGCTTTTGGGGGGCAGACGGATGCCTGCACAGACTGACTTGTGCCATGCAGCTGTTGGTGCCTGGGCAGCGTGTCTGGAGGGCCCTGCCCCAGACCCACCCTGGACCCCTGCCAGTCACTATGGTGGCAGCTTTGTTCCCTAACACCACCAACGTCACTGAGCCTCTGGTTCCTCTTCTCCAGCCAGTTCCCAACAGATATCCCCCAGACTGGAGACTTGGAGAAAGAAGTCGCCGGCCACCTGGTGTAGTGATGTCTCAGATCCAGGGTATCTCACTCTGGGCACTAGGACTGCCTTGGTGTGGCGGAGGGGGAGGGTGCGTTGTGTGCTGGGTATTGAGCAGCACCCTTGGCCTCTGCCCACTAGATGCCCATTGGAGTAGGATTCTGCCCCCCCCAGGGGGGCACATTGCCCTAGCTGAGCACCTGCCATTTTAATCAATTATTAGTTTCTCCGAGGGGCTTGGGGGGGGGGGGCGGGAGGGTAGACGTGAGTTGCCAGAAACGGAACCTCGGTCTCGTTCGGCGAGCGGCCCCTGGGGAGGCCGATGGTCTTGCTCGGAGTTGGCGCCCGCCAGTCATTCCCTTGGCCTTTACTGAGCGCCTGTTGTGTGCCTCGCACTTGGGATGGGGGCTCTGCTGGAGTTCCCGGTTTTCGTCTCGGATTTGCGTTCTTTAGGAGGAGAGACTCTGGCATCGTGCGAGCTTGGGTTTCCGGACTCGGTTCCGCCTGTGGCCGACTTCGTGCCAGCTACCCTGCGGGCCGCCTCAGCAGGGACTTTTACCCCACGTGTTTTCTGACTGTCCCGGGTTTAGGCTGAGGTGCACAGGGGTTGAGTTGAGACTGGATGTCAGGGCAGACGGTTGGCCACGGCTCCCCGGAGCTCTGGGGCAAGCCAGCCGTGCCGGCCAGTGTGACCCCAGGTCAGGGCTGGGCTTCGTGACCGTGAAGGCACAGAGTACGTCATTGGTCCGGGATGCATGCACGCAGACCCGCACGCACGTGTCCGTGCATATCCGGTGCACCCACAGCCTTGTGCGTGCACACACGCGTGCACACACGCGTGCACACACAGGCCCAGCCGCGGCCTCTCTCCGGATTGGGAATGGTTTCCCCTTCTGGGCACGTAAGGAAAACGAGGGCAGGTGTGCTCGCCTGCGTAGCGTGCCCTCTGAGTTGTGCAAATTTATGCTCTCTGCCTTGGAGAGAGAAGGGGAGTGGATGGGTGTGTGCAGCTGCCCAGGAGAGGAGGCTGTTGGGGAGGATGGGGCGGCGGCAGCTTTTTTAGGACCTCAGGGGGTGGTCAGCCCGGACACCTGCTGTCTCCGTGTCCCGGCCCAGGGCCAGGCCGCGTCTGGTTCCGGTTTGGTGAGTTGTTAAAGTGGAAGAAAGTCTCCTAGAGGAGGTGCCTCGCGGTGGGGTCCGCAGCAGAGGGTGCGCGAGGCCTTGCTCCTCATCGGACTTTGTCATCCGGAGACTGAGCTCGCAGGCAACTCGGGGTCTGGGATCCTGCGCAGAGACAAGGAAGTCTTTCACGGGGAACTCGGGAGGCTCTCCTCCTGCCGGCCGTGGACGCGCCGAGGAGGCCGTCAAAGCCGAGGGCCCGTTTTGTGCCTTCTGAAAGGTGTCGTGTGCACACGTGCATGCACGTGTGTGTGCGTGCGCGTGCCGGGGCACGCTTAGGGGCACGTGTGGGGGCCCTGTGGGCCGGCATGCCCGCTCCTCTCGGTGCCTGGCAGCAGTGAGCATGGCTTCCCGAGGCTGGTGAAGCGCCTGGGAAACCCAGGTTTGTCCGGCGGGGAGGGGGCTGCAGAGCCCTGGGGGTGTGAGTCCCGCCCAGGGGGCAGCCCCGCCTTTCCGTTTCGGGGAAACAGACGCTGGAATTTGATGTAAAACGCCTGGCGGTTCTTTTTTTCTCTCACCTCGAGGGCCCCACCGAACCTGCTCACAGGCCCGCTCTCCCCGCGGGGTGCAGTGGGGCTGAGGGTGCGACGGGGGCCAGAGGGACGGGCCTCACTCAGAACTGCTCCAGAACCGACTGGCCGTCCTTTGGCCCGTCTGGAACGCGGGAAGAACAACGGGTCCTGCGTGCTGGGGCGTTGTGACGCCTGCGAGGTTACCGTCGGGGAGTGGGGTCCGGTGCCTGCACGGCTCGCTGTTCATGCGGGTTGGCGGTAACTGAGGGGGGGGTCAGTCTTCAGCTACCCACTCTGCCCTGTCCCCTGGCGGTCACTGCCTGATGAGGAGGCCTTCTCCCTCCTGGGGGCTGGGGTGCTGGCACTCGCTGGGATGTTGGAGTCAACGGGCACAGGGCGGGGGGGGCCGTGACCCTGAAGGTGGAGGTGCTTGAATGTTTCACTTTGCTTGTCCCTGCCAGGCCCACTGCAGAGCTGGCTGGGAAACCCCCAGCAGACCTGCGCCCCCAGAAGGAAGCCCCCCACCGTCTCCTAGGGACCCCCGTGGGTTCCTGAGATCTACTGGCAGCTTCGGAAGGGGGGGGGCTGCGTGGGGCCTTGAGGTCAACAACACCGTGACATCCAGATGCCCCACCAGGTCCAGTGCAGAAGACGACCCCGGGAACTAGGGATGGCTTGGGGCTTCTCTTTTCCTTTTTGAAAATTAACTGCAGTTTTTAACAAGTGAGGGTAGACAGGCCGTGAGCCATCAAGATAGGAGCCTGATCTTCCCCCCCCCCCCTCCCCGCACGGCAGGTGGGGTGGGGTGGGGTGGGGACACGTCTTCTGCTTGACTTCTCCCAGCAAGTACACGTGACCTGTGCCTGCCCCCTCCCAGGTGAGCGGCACCCCTCCGTGAAGTCGTGACAGTCAGTCTCCCTTTCCCTTCGGGTGACACGGCAGACGTCTCTGGGTCTCGTCAGGGCCTTGTCAGGTGCTGGTGGAAACGTCTGTCACCAAGCGGAGAAGAGTCCCAGAAGGACTTGCTATCGAGAGCGGGGCCTTCAGTGGCCCCCGGACGGGCCCGGGAAGGGTTGGGGCGTCCCCAGGCTTTGCGAGAGAGCCACAGAACGGCCGTGCCTTCTGTTTCCAGGGTGACTATTGGCCTTTTGCTTGCACTCCGTCTCTTAGTTGCATGTGGGGCACTTCTCATGTGCCGGGTGCTAGTGACGCGTGTTTCTCCGTCTTAGAAGCCGCTCCGTGACAGAGCCATTGCTGTCCCCACTTTCGCAGCTTCGAAAATGGGTTCAGAGAGGGTAAGGCACTTGCCACAGGTCCCAGAGCCAGGAACTGATGCTGTGGTGATTCAGACCTGAGCGCCTTGATCCTGATTTCACCCCCCCACCCCCCTCGACACCACGCCGACTCCCTGAGCCCCAGCGTCGTCTTTGCAAGGGTCGACACGGCAGCGGTGGCTTAGATGTTTTCGCAGGACCGCAAGCCCATGTGGGACCGTTCACGAGGCAGGAACGCTAACCAATCTCGGGTGCCCCGTCGAGTCTGTTCTCCCACTCTGGCGGCACATGGGCTGTCGCCCGTCGGCCAGGTGTCCACCATCCAGGTGTGTCCCTTATCAGGCTGCCCGAGGGGCTGGCGTCTCTGCGTCCCCAGTACAGCCCGTCCGATGTTGGGGCAGGAGACAGGAGATCGCTGAGGGGCCCAGGGCTGTTCCTGGAGGGACCCTCTCTGTTAACCCTCCCCTGAATTCCAGCCTGCTGGGTAGGTTATGAGAATGCAGGCCTGACGGGGGCAGGTGGGGCACACGCAGCCCCCTTTGGGGGCCTCGGTCACACCGTGCCGTCCCAGGCGCTGCAGATGTCAGGACAGCACAGACAAAACCCTGCCCTCCGGGAGCTGCCAGTCTAGGGAGCAGACAGAAAGGGAGTTTATTTCCAGAAACGAAAACGGGGGGCGGGGGGGGGGCACTCTCGAAGCCCCTCTCAGGAAGGCTCCCCCAGGATCCCAGACGCCCTGTTTGGGCTCCGAGCACCCTGGGGGGCCTCCCCTGTCACACCCGTCGTGTTGGGTTGGGTGGTGTGTAATCGGTTGTCCTCTGCGTTGTTTCTGGTCGCCACTGAAGGGTTGGGGACCCTGCCTGTTTTGCCCAGTGTATCTCCCGAGCCTGTAGAAACCCCGTATGTGTATGAGGGAGGGGAGCGAGCGTGGGAAGGGCGGGTGGGCGGACTGGAAGCTGAGTCCCAACTGGACAGGACGCAGTGAAGATAAAGATTCTGAAAACCATCGGGGCGAGCGCACAGTCGGTCCTGAGCCTCGACGGGCATCTTCGCAAGATGCAGGGAAGAGTAGCACCTACTTCGTAGGTTGGTAAGACGGTTGCTGAGTATGAAAGGCGCTGGCTCGGTATTATTTGGAATGCGGCAAGGAGGTTTCCGCTGTTTGGGGCAGGGACTGTGCCTTGGCCTCCTGGCTCCCGTCGCTCTGTCAAGGTCAAAGTCGCACCGAGGGGCAGGTGCAGCGATCCATTGCACACCTGCTTCCCCTGCTTCTGCCCCAGTTGTCCCGGGAGGTCGCCCCCGGGCTTAGAGTATCAGAAAGACAAAAATCCCTGGGGGTTTGTAAAATGGGGCGGGGGACCCCCTGCCCCAGGAGAAGTCCCCTGCTTCAGGCCTGGAGCGTTCGGGGGCCGCTCTCCCACCTGTCGTCACCCCCCAGTGTGGCTTGCGTTCGCTCTGGTTCCAGGTGAGGTGCCAGCTTGACGAAAAGAGTTGGGTGCTTCCTGTGCCACCTGTGGAGGTATCGGGGGTCGGGGGATCTTCCTGGTGTTCCAGCAAATTCTAACACGTGTTTGTTCTCCGGTGGGTCACTTGGCTGAGAGTCGGTGCCTGCAGCAGTATCTTGGGAGAAGCCTCGGGAAACGTCGAGTCTGAGTTTCTTTCTTCGCCTTCCGGTGGATTGTAACTAACGTCAGCGAGCGTTGTGTCAGGGGGTTTGGGAAATAGCTCTACTTGCAGAAAAGAGCTTTAATTATGGGATCCGGATGCCGGATAACGTTTGCTTCTGGCCTCTAGGAGCCGGCTCTCAAAGTTCCCCTGTCCACCAGCCACACCTGCCAGAGCTCCGTGGCACATGGCGTCGGGCTCCCCCAGGCTGGACGGACGCGGCAGTAACCTCGAACGGTCGGTCGTGCGGGTTCACCACCTCGCCTTGTACGTTGGGAGAAGGTGTCCCAAGTCTTCTGTCCCTCGTGTGCACTTCGGTGGTGCTGGGGGCGGGGCAGCCTTGCCGACCCCGGTGAGGACCGATACAGCTTTTGCAGGCTCTTGGCCCGGAGTAGATGCTCGATACGCAGTGAAACAGATGGCAAATGAACGGATCTGTGGGGTTCCTCACGTGCCCCTGTGACTGCTGGCCGCGTGCGGTGATGTCTTCTGAACTGCTGACGTATGATGGGGTCTGTCTGGAGCAGCTCCCAGCCTTTACTGTCACCAGTGGGGAGTCATCGATTCCTGGCATGCAGGTCACATCCGCATGTGGGAGAGTCTCTGTTGGTCCTGAGGTCTCCAGGAGATGATGTTTCCATGCCTGGGCTTGGGGGAGGCGGTAAAAGTGACCTATCCAGCCGTGGATTTGTTTGAGTGCCTGTGGTTAAGAACACAGAAGTGTGGGGGCGCCTGGGGGGCTCAGTCGGTGGCGCGTCTGACTTCGGCTCAGGTCACGATCTCGCGGTTCGTGGGTTCGAGCCCCGCGTCGGGCTCTGTGCCGACAGCTCGGAGCCTGGAGCCTGCTTCGGATTCCGTGTCCCCCTCTCTCTCTGCCCCTACCCCGCTCACACTCTGTCTTTCTCTGCCTCTCAAAAGTAAAGAAATGTAATATAGAGAAAAAGAATACAGAAATGTGTGCTTTACTACATAAAAACACGTATTTTTACGTATATAAAAGAGACCTATTTTATGATATAAAATATGCAGAATGTTTTCTGGCTGGGAGACTTTTTTGAGGTCCCTTGACTGGATGCCACAGTGGTGGCCCTGCCTCCCATGGGTCTGCTGAGGACTGAGCCCGAGCCTTCCCCTGGCTTTGCCCCAGGCTCCACCAGGCAGGTGAAGTCAGGGTTCCCCGGCTCCGTCTTCAGAAGCAAGAGAAGCAGGGAGCTGGGAGAAGTGTTCCGGTGCATTTGGGGGAAAGCAAACTGCCTTTGCCCCCGGGTCGTTTTGCCCACAAGGGTCTGACAGCCCTGATGGGGGATGCTTGAGTACTTTCCAAAAGCTGTCCGGGAAGCCTGGCCAACAAGGTTGAACCCGAGCCCTGTGTGTGTGGGTGTGGGTGTCGGGGGGGGGGGGTGATCCGTCCTTTTTCAGGGAGGCCCAGGACTTGCACGGGACCCCCGCGCACGCTATCCCTTCATTACACCCTCCATTTGATAGTAGGTAAAATAGCTTCGCGCTGAACTGTCTGCGGTTGACGTCAGTGTAGAAATCGTGTGAGCGTTTGGTTCCTGTCGACGCCGTGTTGCAGGATCCTGGCCGCAGAAGAGAGAATCTCTGTTACGCGTGCAGAACAAAAAATAAAAGTTAAAACCAAGATCTTGACCGAGACTGTGGCTGTACGTGCTTACTTCCTGTGCCTCGCTTACGCGGCTGCGCGTGTTAAGGATTTCGTTAAGGTCTTAAATAACCCGCCAGAAGCAAGTGGAAAGTGAGGTCCCTGGGAGCCCCCCGCCCCGTTTTACAAATTCCCGGGTCGATAGGCTGCCGTACGGGACCCGGTCACGGCCCTCGTTGCCTTCCTAAAAACAATTTAGTCGGTAATAATTCTGTAAACCTATGGATCAACTTTGCGCAAACACCCTGAGTAATTTCTTTGTTCTCTTCTTTCTACTTTCTAATTGGTGTCTGTAAAAGCCAAAGGTTTGGTCTTGCGGAAGGCATGATTCATTTATTGGTGTCTGTGCCGCCCCGTTATCATTCAGTCATTTCAGAATGCCGTCGCGGGGAGCCTGGAGTGATTCATACCAGGCTGAGCCTGGCAGCCGTCGGGGTCACGGCCATCGCAGGAAACGATTTTTCCTAATCTATTTATGGGAGGGGAGAAAGAGGTGGGTGTATTGAGATGATGGAGAGGGTGTCGATTACATCGGCGAACGGAACCGATTAAGTAACACCAACAGGCCCTTTGCTGCTGGTGATCGTTAACGCCGGAGCACAGCTAAGTGTGTTTGTATCTCAGGTGTATCTCGCCCGTGTTTACGGAGCCCTGTTCCCCAGCGGGCCGACACGCGGGGACGCCCCCATCGGTGTCCTGGAGCAGAGCGTCCTTTTAAAGGCACCAATACAGAGAATGTTGCCATTAAAAAAAAAAAAAAAACATCCATCGACTGGGTCCACCCATGGAACAGTTTATACAGGTCTAGGCTTAAGGGTCAGAGGCCAGTCCCCACCCTCCCGTCTTTTCTCGAACAATGGCAGTTGTTAGATGTTTGCAGTTGTGAAGTCTTTCGTGACTCTGCAAAGTTTGGGGACTCGTGCGTGAAGCTGCTGTTTTGCCTAATTTTATTACTTAACTTTTGGCCCTAAATAAAATTGTCACTACCCTCCCATCTAGAGGCTAATTAGAGTTGCTTGCTGCGTGGCCCAGAGGTGTAATTACGAGCCCAGCTTCCAGTTGTCCATGTAAATCCAGGCCCTGCCTGCCGGGTCATCATCGTGTAGTTGAGGAATATTCCTCCCCGCTTCTCTGGCGACTCTCCGTCTGCGTAACTCGCTCTGCTGGATCCTGCCCTCTGCATCACCGAATGAGGAGGGCCTGTCTCTCCAGTTTGGGAATCCCCAGCTCCTGTGACCCTTGAGCTGTGGGAGAACCCAGCCCATGTTCACTGAGCGGCTTTGTGACTTCAGGGTGTGGACAGGGACGAGTGCATGGTGGCCGGTCCCGCACTGCCCTTTCCTGCCTGTGATGTTGCTAACCCACAGCAGCCTCTGCTCCTGCTGGGTTCAGACTTTCCCCAGGGTGGTCCCCTGGCCACTCCAGTCGGGGCTCAGAGAGCTCGACCATGACGTCGATGATTCTGTGGAAGGAGGCTGGGAGTTGTCCGTGCAGAGAGGTGCGGCGGGGGAAGGGACAAGGGCTACAGGGCTCCCTCCGAAGTGCAAGACAAGTCCCGGGCAGCCCCTGCTGTGAGCTCTAGGAATGTGCACCCCCCCCCACCGCCCCCGCCACCACTGCCCTTGGGTTGCTGCAGCCCCTGCCTTCTGTTCTCAGGCTTGGGTCCGTCTCCAGGCTCGTGCTTGGCGAGACCCCATCCCTGTTACTCCTTAGCTCCCCGACAGCACTCCATTTGTCCCTCTTTAAAATCAGGGTCACGAGCCCGCATGTCACAGAAGCACCTCCACTTTGCTTCGACAGCCTCTCTCCCCTTGGACATCATAGCATTCCTTTACACTCTAGTGAGAATGAGCTCTGGACCCTTTCCCCAGAATAGACTCAGGCGAGGAGGGCTGGGGCTTGGGAAGAAGAACCAGAAAAAGGAGAGGCTGGGAGGCAGGGCACTGCTTAGGGAGTGGGCACCTGGTGCCAGCAGCTGTGTCCATCTGATCGTTTTCTGAGTGTCTGCCCGCAGTGACGTTGTGGCTGCTCCTCGTGCCCTGCCTCACTGTCCTTGTGTCAGCCCTGGTTTGCCCCTGAGGAGGTGGAGCTAGGTTGTGTGCTACAGGTGGGAGATGGCTAGGAGCAGAACAGGATTTGAACTTGGGCAGCGGGGCTCCGATCATCATCCCCTTTGCCCACCATCCCCTAAATGTCAGAACCACCTGTCACCCACCCCAAGGGTGTGTCTTCTCTGTCTTTGCCCTCAGGATTCTCTCACCACCTTGTTCAGGCCTCTCCTCCACGTCGCTTCCTGGGGGGGTCACCTGGCCGCCGTCCCTGGGACTCAGGCCCAAGAGAGCAGGAATTTGTTCAGCGCTGAGCCGCAGCTGAAGGGAGAGAGGGTCGCCGTGACCTGTGGGTGCTGGGCAGGGCCGGGGGCTCCTGAGACGGCGTGGAGTGAGCCTAGAGAACATCACGTTTGGAACGCCCCTCCTGCGGCCACCTGGGGGCTCGCGAACCTGACCCTCAGGTGCACCCCAGGCCGGGCAGCCGGGATGCAGAACCCTCTGGCTGGTTCCAGGGTGTGGCCGCAGGGAAGCTGAGGGCCAGCCAGGAGGAGGAGGAAACCAGGGCCGGTTTTCAGCCCAAAGCCCTTCTGCTAATTGGAGGCGTGCTTCTGTTACTGTTGTCCTCGCAAGGATGCCCCCCACCGACGGGAACTCCGTGCACCAGGACGGCGCTGCCTCTCGCGTGGGTCCCGCCTGGGGTCAGCAGCAGGATGCAGGGTGTTCTTGATGCCTGACACAGAGCAGACCCAGTGGTTGTGTTCTGGACCAGGCGCTTGGACCAGCTGAGGGACCCCTGAGGCCTCCACTCAGCCTCGGGGGCAGGGGCGTCGCCTGGGGTTGGGTGGGCATTCGGCGTCCTGGCCTCTTGTTCTGCTCCCCGTGGCTGGCCCCATGCGGCCCTGAACCTGGGCTCGGAGGGACCCGCCCGCAACCTTCGCCTTCTGGGCTCTCAGGGACCCGTGGGAGGCCTTCTCCTCCACCAGAGGTGGCACTCGCCTTTTTGAAAAGGTTTCTGGGGGCGCCTGGGGGTCTCGGTCAGTTGAGCGTCCGACCTCGGCTCGGGTCTTGATCTCGAGGTTCAGGAGTTCGAGCCCCGCCCTCCCCGTCGGCTCTGTGCTGACAGCTCGGAGCGTGGAGCCTGCTTCGGATTCTGTGTCTCCCTCTCTCTCTCTGCCCCTTCCCCCTCCTCTCTCAAAAATAAATAAACATTTTAAAAAAAAGAAAAGGTTTCTTGGCACAAGGGCTAGCGGTGGAGAAGACAGGCAGAGACAGGGCACTGGCGGGCCCCCGGTTTTGAAGGCAGAATGTTCTTTCTGGACAGGTTTCTTGTCCCTGACCTGCCCGATGAGCCCGTGCTCGGCTCTCTCCCCTACAGTCTCCTCGTCCGTGTTCTTCTCTGTAAAATGGGCGTGATCAAACCTACGCAAGAAAGAAGACCCCATCAGACCTCGTGCGCTCCTTGTCCCTTCTCTTCCCTTAAGTTGCTCAACTTCCTCTGGAACCTGTTCTCCCCGCTGTGACATGTTTATTGAGGCATAATTTACAGACACAAAGTGCACAGCCACGGCATACACTGTGATGAGTTGTGGCAAATGTGTGCATGGGACGCCTGTCCGGATTGAGACGCGGCTCCTTCCGTCTCTGGACAAGTGCCCCTTGCCCCTTTCCGGCCTGTGCCCCACCCCCTCCCCCAGGCAGTCGCTGTGGGTCAGTCTTTCCTCGTGGAGAGTTTTGCATAAATGAAGTCCCCCCCGTGTACATGTGTTCACTGTCTTTGTTCCGCTTTGCTCACTCCGTCTCCCGACTTTGGGGTCCGTTGCGTAGCATGGGTCGGTAGTGATGTCTTTTTATTTGCAAGTAGTGTTCCCTGTGTGGAGGAATCTCAGAGTTGCGGTGTGGACTGGGGCAAGGGGACTGGAGATGGGCCAAGCCGGACCCAGAGGAATCCTTGTTCACTGGTGGAGTGCCAGCCGCCTCCAGGGGGAAAAGGTTTTGTAACCTGAATCTGGGCCCCATAAATGAGTCCATGAGACCCGGACGTCCGTCCAGCCCCAGCCGGGGTGGGGTGGGGGCACTCGGGGTCACAGCCGAGTCCTTGGAGACTCTGCAGGCCACACCTCTGCCCCAGCCTGGCACGGTCCCGCCAGCCACCGATGCCAGCCCGCCTGCCCGCCTCACCTGGCCTGCATTCCTCTGCGGGGAGTGAGGATGTGGGTGACCCCAGACAGGTATGAATCATGTCTGGGGGAGGCGGTTACTCAGGCCGGAGCACCGAGGCCGCGTTCCTGCCGGCTGACAGATGGCTTGGGCCTCAGAATGCTGCTGTGGGTCCCCGGGCAGAGCATGCCTCCCTGGGGAGTGTGGGGCTGGCACGCTGGGGTCCCCCCGGCCAGCCTTCTCTGCAGAGGGGACAGAACCCGCAGAGTGGCCTCAGATTCAGGGGCCGGCTCAGAACAGGGGTTGCATCGCGGTCGTGGGTCCCCACTTGGTCTGTAAAATGAGGGTGTTCGTGTTCTCGCTTCCTTGGGCTGTGAGCGGCAGTGGTGTTCGCTGCTGGCCTGCCGTGTGCCAGGCGCCGGGCCACGGGGAGCCCCAGGGGAGCCCCAGAGGCAGCCGTTGTTACTAGACCTGTTTTTCAGACAGGACGGGCTGACTGAGGTGTAGAGGAGAAGTCACTTGCCCCAGGGCACGCTCGTCCAGGGTTAATTGGCCGAGCTGCCCCTGGATCCCGCTGAAGCCACCTGTGTCGCAACTGTCCTGCCTCGTGAGTTTGGAGAACTCGACAGGCCCACGGCAAATCGGTAGCCTGTGCGAAAATTTCCGAAGGCAAGGGGATGGGCATTTCAGATTTCGTAGTTAAGTACTTGGGCTAATGCATGTTAAATGTGTTAGGAAAAATGGAACAAGCACATCGCTGATTTCATGAGTGTTGTTGAGGACCAGGCTAGGTAGTGAGTTGAATATTTTAAGAACTTGAATTTTATTTTATTTTTTTAGAAAGTTTATTTTATTTTGAGAGGGAGAGAGAGAGGAGGAGGGGCAGAGAGAGAGGGAGAGAGAGAACCCCAAGCAGGCCCTGCACTGTCAGCACAGAGCCCGCTTCGAACCCTTTGTCCTCCTCTCTCTGCCCCTCCCCCACTGCGTTTCTCCCTCTCTCTCTCTCTATTTCTTAACATTAAGTAAACTTAAAAAAAAAAAGAATTTAAATTTTAAAATTAAAATATTTAGGAATTTTACTTCCTTGAACTGGTATCTGGAAATGGCAGAAATCTGGAAGCCTGGTTGAGAGTCCTGTTCTAAGAGGTTCCTGCCAAGGACTCCTCGGGGGGGGGGGGGGGTCCTGAATAGCTGACTCCCGGGGTCTCCTGCAGAATGGAAGCACCTTGCTCTTTGGTCTTCTGAGGTCACCCAGCTGTTCGAAGGTCAGGGTTAACTCAATTCTAATGAGATCAAGGTCACGGGGTTACGCCCCCCCCAACCCCGAACAGAGGGGGCCCAAAGGGCAAGTTCACAGGCAGAGAGTTAGGGGTGGAGGGGGTGGGGTCAGACACGGAGCAGCGTCAGGCAGGTGATGGGACTCCTGCCTTGTTCTCGGGATGGTGCTCGTGCCGGGGAAGCCAACCCGGTGCCCGTTTGGACTCTCGGGGCGCCCCACAAAGTGTGCGGGGTGGGGGGCTGCCTGTCATCGGATCCGTGTGTGTGTTTTAACCAAGATCTCTTAAGTTCTTTTTTTGTAGTGGAAAAAACCCCTCCCTAACCGAATCGCCCTCCGGTGCCTGAAACGGTTCCATGCTTTGCGGGGTAGATCTGTGATTTATCACCTAGCCCTCCTAACGCATGTTTTTGGCTCTGGGGAGCGGGAGACGCGTTGGGAGACCAGCGAAGCAAGGGGCCCAGGTGTGTCCAGCTGGGGGGCCCCGCAGGGGTGCGTGGGCTCCTGCCAGCACCTCTGCTGACGCTGTCCACACCGCGTCACCCCTCCATCACCTGGTCACTGCTGGGAAAGCCCCCGTGACGGAGGCCTTGGGGCACGTTCTCTGGCTTGGGGTCTGGCAGAGTTTGTGCTTATGTCTACCGTTTTCAAAACCGTTTGCGTGTGACCAGTGGGTGGAGGGAGCTCCTCGAAGACCCCCCCCCGCCCCCCGGCCCCAGTGAACCAGACTTGAGCCTCCTCAGAGGCCTGAGTCCCTTGAGGGACCCACCGCCGGCAGCCGCCGCAGAGACCTTCTCGAGGAAGGAAGAGGCCAGACGGCTACTCCCTCGGCCCACTGGCCTGACTGGTAGGGCCGAGAAGGGCACGTGGGTGCTCGCCTCCTTGCCCTCTCCCTGCTCATCCCGGGCCCGGCCTCCTACCTGACTACCTGTCTAGGAATTTTTATGGGCAACCCACAGAGGCATTGCAGCTCGGCTGGAATGTGTAAGGTCCTGGCCGCACCGGTGGGAATGCAGGGGCGGGGGCCTGCCTGGGCTTTGTGCTGTCTCTTTGTGCCCTGATTTTTGCCTGGTTAGTTCTGGCCAGATTTGGGGTTGACCGCTTTCCCGGAGACCTTGACCCACAGCAGGGACTGAATCAGCCGGGAAAATGGTCCTGACAGCTCCTGGGCACCCCCACTGTGTCCCTGGGAACATTGCCCAGCACTCTTCTGGTGGTTTGGAACCCTACCGGCCCCCAGAGATTTCCTTTCGATAGACCCAT